>NC_040914.2:14892001-15192001 GCF_004126475.2 Phyllostomus discolor
TCTGAGCTCTGCCACACAGATTCTTAGGGACTTCAGTGTTCACACACCAGCCCCACTTCTTTCTTGCCTTGTCCCAGTGGACAGTCAGAAGCTTATAGAAAATGTTGTCATCATTTTCTTCTGAATAAAAATGTTTGGAAAATTTATTTTTTTCTCAGGTGTTTTTGGATAGTAAGGTAGCGAAACCAGAAAATACACTGGCATTTGGGCTGCCTGTCACTACCAAATGCAATAAACAATGACAGCAATTGAATCTTTATGGGTGCTTTATTCGGATGGCTGGTGATCTGAGAAAATGGTGGGTTCATACCCTAACAGACCTTCTTCTCTTTCCAAGCCAGACTTTTTATAACAGGAGGGAGTAAACAAGGTGCAATGAGGGCTTTGAGATTCATAAGCTGCAACATTCCTGTCCTGGGCAGTTAGATGTCCCCAGGGGAGGGTGGGCGTCTGTCTCTCCCTGGAACACAAAGGTCCGGATGCCTCCAGTTGACCCCAGGCAGTAATATTTATCAGTGCCCCAGGAGGTCAGCTGTTTTCCCAGAAGCTAGGATGGGCCTATAACTTTTTACCTTAAGCTAAAATTTTCCAAGTCTTGAGTCCCCTGTCAGTAGGGGTCTGTGTTGCTTTAGAATCTCAGGAAGAAAAATACCCTGGCTGTGGTGAATTGGATTAAAGCCATGGTTTATGTGCACTGATAGGGCCCCTGAGGTTTAAATTCTCTCATGTGCCTTCTGTAATGGGGACATTCTCTTACAAAACCCTCAGCAATTCATCAGTGACAGGAAATCAGCATTGAGACAATATTACAATCTAACCCAAAGACTCTCTTCCAATTTTGTCAATTTTTCAAATAATTTCATTATAGCCAAAAATAGGATGAAAAAAGAAACCAACTCTCAGACAGGGAGGGAAAAGAAAGGGAGAGAATTCCCTTCTCCCTCTTACCTCACTGTCCCAGGAGAGTCTGCTGTATTTAGGTGCCGGGTATTTGGATCTCAGTCTGTTTTGTTTTGTTTTCTTTTGTTTTTTTTTTTCATGACATCACATTTTTAAAGAACTTCCAGCTGAGATTCTGTGAAAGATGATTTGGTTTGATACAGATGATGTATTATAGAATTGTACACCTGAAACCTATGTGATTTTATTAACCAGTGTCACTTCAATAAATTCATTTAAAAATGTGCTTTGGTGTTTGTTTGCTATTATTTTCTCATGAATTGATATCATTTATGTGTTTTGGGCAGAAATGCCACAGAAATAATGCTGTGTTTTTTCTATCATATTAAGAGAGACATATAGTTATGTCATTATCATTTGGTTTTAATATCTGCAAGGTGTCTGCTCAATAAGTGCAATTAACCAGTACTTGGTACTTACTAATAAGAATGAGGCATTGATTAGGATTTCTCACAGGCAGCAAAGATTAGAAACTGAGCTATGGAATATCCCGTTCCTCCTCAGACTTGCAGCCCTAGGCTAACACCCAGCGATGTTCTCACCCAGATCAGTTACGACCATCACGGCTGTCGGAGGCTGATTCTCTAGTCACATCATTTCTTCTGCTATATCAGCGTCTCACTGCAGAGTTCTGCTTTCTTTTCAATCTGTTTGTGTGTATCTGTCTACAAGGGCTTGTTGACTGAAAAAGCAGACAGCCTGTCTTCTTTTATTGCAGATGTAAGGCGTGATTTGTTTTTATTGGTCTTAAATGTTTTGAATCACATTAAGTGGCTCTGTAAGTTACACAGATGTAGCGGGCACTCGGCCACCCTGTTTGTTTAAATGCTTCAGGAGTTACACCACCGACTCCGTGTTTAAAGATCTCTACAAAGTTTGATTGCATCAATTGTTTAAAATTCACATCTATTTTCTCTACGGATAGATAAATCCCATGCCGTCATGTTTCCAGCTAGATTGAAAGCCAACGCCCTCCTTGTCTAACTCTCACATGCCAACCCAATATTTCCCCTGCTTCACCTTTTTTCTGTGCTAGCCCCCAGGTGACTAGAGACCAGCCCTACAGCTCCACCTGCACCAGCATTCTCCCAGGGAGATGGGATTAAGCCTGCTGTTCTTTCCTGCCCTGGAGCCATGTCCCCTGAAATCAAGGGAGAAAGCCCGCTCGCTCAGCCTCTCCCCATCCCCCACAACTGCACTCAAATCTGGCTCTACTCCTGGGTCCCTACCTTGTACACCATGCCTCTCCTTTTCCAGGGAAACTGTGAGTGCTAGAAATTTCTTTTTACTGGCGTTGGCCTCTCTGTATTGCTATCTAGTCTCCTTTATACATTAAGACCCAGGCTCAGGAAAGTGTTCACCATTTCTTAACTGAGCAGAGTCTGAGGCCAACAGATAGTCATAATGTTTCCCAAGGATCTGATCATTTTACATGGAAAAGGTATTCCCCTGCTATTTCTACTGCATATCCTGGTTTGCCAGAGAAATTAATAAAGCATCTAGAGAATGAGTCAATGACATACACATAACGAATGGGCACACACACAAATGAAGGCCGTCTGATGTTTCTAATGACAGCGATTGCTGCTGCTATGAAAAAAAATGGTTTATTGTTAAAGCTAAAAATATTGCATAATTCTTAAGAAGAAAGAGCTTCATCCCTGGCTGGCGTAGCTCAGTGGATTGAGTGCGGGCTGGGAACCAAAGTGTCCCAGGTTCGATTCCCAGCCAGGGTACATTCCTGGGTTGCAGGCCAGAACCCCCAGCAACTGCACATCGATGTTTCTCTCTCTCTCTCGCTCTCTCTCTCTCTCTCCCCTTCCCCCTCTCCATCTCCCTCTCCCTCCCTCCCTTCCCTCTCTAAAAATAAATAAATACAATCTTTAAAAAAAAAGAAGAAAGAGCTTCATGAACCAATGTGTGCAAATATCGTTTAAGAAAATTAAATGCATATAACTGATGAGTTACACTTGCCTTCCTCCACACTACTTAATGGAAATCTCAGCATACATTAAAAATATTTGCCATTTGAAAATTACTTCGGCAACAACAGCCTGCTTATGTGTTATCCAATGCAACAGATGGAGAAAAAAATAAGCATAAACATTAAATAAATGTCTTTAGACCCAATGCAGTCTGTGGCCTGTTTCTGTGATAAGGATTGGGTGACGTCCTACCCAGGGCAGAGGCCCTGGGCCCTAAGGCAGCTGGGCTGATTGAAGAGAGCCCACCAGGTGCAAAGGGGGTGAGGAGAGGATCTCACTGGAGAAAACAGCTTCCTGCCCAGGCACTGCAGGCTGGATCGCAAGGTGACAGAATGTGTAAGGTTGGGGAAAAGGGCAGGTCCAAAGGCTAAAACTGCCAGCTTTGAAGTCCTGAGTCCCTTTGGCCACTGACTGTCTCATCAGTGAATCTCCAGGGAGGTAGGTACCACACTGTGAGTGGTTTGAAATCATGGAAAACCACCCACAGTTTCCTTGACCCAAGAGAGGGACATGTAAAGGGACCAGAGTAGAAATGAGAGCCTAGAGGATACAGTGACCTAAAGCAGAGGTCACAGAGAAACCCCTAAAGCCTTCTTCACGTTATCTTTTTGGTCACTGGCACCTCAGAAAGCCTGGATCTGTCGCTTCCTAAACTGCTGTCAGCACCCTTTCAGGTGGCTGGAAGGGCGTGAGCTTCACGCTCCTGCTGGTGAAAAGTGTTAACAAGTGGACTGATTTGTGCATATTCAGTATAATGCAAAAATTTTAAATCCTCATTGGTTCAGCATCCAGCCAGCCCCTTTGGGAAAGCAGTACAGTAATGGCTGGGCACACTTAGAAGACACGTGGAGAGCACATTACACCACACAGGTCCTTTATGTGAAAAAGTACATAAACAAAACTCTCATGGAAACAGACTGAGTCAGAAGCTCCCCTCCCCCCACCCTGAGCTTGTTCCTCGGTTCTTCTCTCCCTGGAAAGAGAAGGATTCGAGTGAGAGACAAACAGGAGTAGTGGAAATGAGATAGCAAGTTTATTTACAAAACACATAGGAGCACAAAGCTGCCAGCAGGCACCCACTAGTCCAAGTGCCCCACAGACAGAGGACAGAAATTTGTTAGTGAGCTTGTTAGTAAGTGTGTTCTATGCGCTTGAGCCGAGGCTACAATTGGACCCTCAGCTAATCTGAGTGTGCTGACTATTGGGGTTCAGGGGTTATATACTTTAGTCAGCTGCTAGGTTCCCCTCCTCCTCCCCTTCTAAACTGTGGGAATAATGCAGCTACAAAGGTTTTCTTTCTCAGCTAGTGAAGGCTCTTTGTCTTAGTGAAGTTGCTATAGAGGCCCTCTTTCCCAGCCTCAAGGACTCCCCTCTTCCTGCACTATCTTTGCTTGTGATGTTCGAAACATCCAGCAACTTGTTGGACCAGGCTCAGGACCACTGAGTTAGCTGGTGACACATGGCTGCCTCCTCCCCCCTGCCTCAGTTTACTACCTACCCACCTAACAAAACCCTACAAAGGGCTATGAAGCTTGGGGGGGAAAATCCTGAGCCAGGACTACTGTAAGTATCTAAGGTCCCAGGTACCCAACCCTCACTCTCTCCTTTTCTACTCACTTGGGCTCAGCAAGCTTCAAGGACATGTTGCCTCAACCCCCTTCCACCATTCCACCAGGCACCCCAACATCCACCGGTAGGCTGCCACTCAGCTTCCACTCGGCGACTCCTTCGTAGGCACTTACTCCTAATTGAGCCCTTCTGAATTAAAGCTTCAGCGTCAGAACACTCAGGGTGCTGAGGATGCGATCTTTTGCATGTCTAAGGTGCTTCTGGGAGAAACTGGTTTCAGTTTCAGTGCCAGTCCTGGGGAGCCCGCAGCACCAGTTTCACCCTGGAGAAAGTCATGCACTGAAAACCCTGGCCTTCAGTAAAGAAACCTCGATCTCCCGCTCCAGCCCACACGCTGCCCGAAACACTCAGCTGGGCTGTCTCCCTCACCCTGTCTTCAGGGTGGGTGGAGTCACAACTCTTCCCAAATCTACCTCAGTGCCCCCTACTTCCTCCCTCCTTGGAATGGCCTTCCTCCTCTTCTCCCGCTATCAGCACATCTGTGCAAATTTCATGCCCTCCCATCCTTCCTGGCTCCCTAAATTCTTAGTCCCCCAGTGGCCACTACGCTCCCTCCTACCCCTCTCCCCATTTCCCACCACCCGTTTCCCTGAAGCCATCAAGTCCGAACACTGGCGTGCTGGTCACGTCAGTCCTAACACCTACGGCTGCCCTGCCCCTGGGTCTGGGCTGGCGTGCTTCTGGGCTAGCACTGTTTAGCATCCCATTCTCCTCTCATTCCTTTCCCTACACATCCGTACCCGCCCAGGAGATTTTTTTTTCTTTTTAAATGCTTTTCTGTGTGTTATGTTTTGTTCCCTCCTGTATAGAAGTGAACATGCTGCATCATGTTTGGTTC
Organism: Phyllostomus discolor; assembly: GCF_004126475.2. Lineage (NCBI taxonomy): Eukaryota > Metazoa > Chordata > Mammalia > Chiroptera > Phyllostomidae > Phyllostomus > Phyllostomus discolor. The sequence continues at coordinate 14,897,414 of NC_040914.2, forward strand.
CAGTATCAAGGGCACTCATCTGAGTGTTCAAGTATCTTGCTTTTTCTTTCTTCCACAAAGCCAGCCTGCCTCTCAAGACCATGCCCACATTCGAAAGAATGGCTCCTTTTCTTCCCTACTCCCCTCCTCAAGCTCTAGTGACTCTCCCCATGGTGAGTTGGCCCTGTGACACCACCCCATCTCCAATTTGGAGTCCTCAGCCTATTCCTGAAAATTTTCACCACTCCCCATTCTTTCTTTATTCTCTTCAACCAAAACCAAGAAAACAGCACATACAATTTGTCTCCTTCCTGTTTCTTTTATCATTAATTTTTTTCTTTTAAATTTTCCCATAGCCTTGTCCCTTTTTGTCCCCCACTTATTGTGCCCCCAACTTTCAAAATATCTGGCCTGCCTGTCTCTCTAGAATAGTCCTCTCTGCTCACAAGCTAACTAGGGCCAGCAAAGCCCAACAGAACCAGAGGACAGTGTCTGTTTTCAGACACCCTATATCCTGTTGGTGGGCTCTCTTTGAAACAGGCACAGAGAGTTTATGTAAATGACAGCAAAAGCCAGGGATGTGTCCTGTGTTGTGGATGCATCTGGAGGTCTCTGGGTGATTGCAAGGCAGTGAAGGCATAGGGGGCACATGCCCAAAAGCTGGGCGTTTACCTGCTACTTTGTAAGGAGATTTTTACTCCACACACGGTCAAGGGTTTATGTCAGAACGTCTTTGATAGATTTATGCATCTGCTCCCTTACTTGTGAAGTGAAAATGTATCTGGAATTAAAATAATGTTGGCAGTTAGGGTTTTTCCAGCTCTCTAGCAAGTCATTGGCCCGTGACCACACTTGTTAGCTTCCCAGTGTTCCCACCAATGTTAGTGAGGAGACCTTAATGACTTCCTTTGCCCTGATGGGTTATCCTATGGGAGCTGTGGAGGAATTTCAGACAAGCAACTAAGGAGTGAGTGGGTGGTCACCTGAGTGTCTCAAAAGCACATCTGAGTGGGGAAGGCATCCAGTCTCTACATTCTCTAATAATCATCGAGACCAGAGGCCTGAAATGGGCATCACTGTGCTGAAACCATGCTGTGTGTCTGCAGGACCCTGTTCCCTCCTCAGACTCCCTGGGGGAATCTGCTTCTGCCTGTTTCAGCTCCTGGAAGCTGTGCCCATTCTTGGCTCTCATTCCCCCATCACATGTGTTTTTCTTCTCCTGCCCCTGTGGTCACACCTGCTCTTTTCCTTCTGTCATTTAATCTCTTTCTGTCTCCTTCTCTCTCATAAGAACACTTGAGATTATGTGGAGGGACCACCAGTAAATCCAGAGTCGTCTTCCTGTCACACCACCTGAGACTTCATGACCCGTGCAGAGTGTCTGCTGCCAGAACATGTAATAGCCACAGGTTCCAGGGGTGAAACTTGGGATATAATTAGGGAGCAATGATTATCCCTACCACAGTGTTCAAAACACTTCCAAATGACTCCATTTCATATTTTAAAAAACTTTTAAAAACTACCATCTTGCATTCCTGTGTACTTAAATGGGGTAATTATCATTTCCAGAGTTGCTATTCCTCATGGACGCAGCCCTGGACGAGGGTCCCATCACTTCCCACCCTCTTGGACATTTTTATTGCCAGAAATCATTTCAGACAATCTGGTGTCAGGGTGATGACATGGGAATGAAAATGGGGCTGGGCCCTGGTGACAGGCTCTTTGGCTGTGAGCACTTCCTAAGGGTGTGGGGTTTGCTCAAAGCAGATCTGTGACTCTTTAAAAAGCTGGGCCTAAAGTCATTCTTGGGACTGAAGGCAGACACCCATCCTTCATGATTCTTCCACATTGACAGAACTGGAATTATTAACATTTCACAGACAGTGAAACCAAAGGGACCATACTCACTTCCCAATGTGCAATTACTCACAGATGAGTTGGATGCCTTTTTGAACAACAAGCACACACTCTATACAGGCTCCCAGTGGTTGTAGGGGACACACAAGGGAATGTGACAGTAAATGACCTCATGGAGCTGACAGTCTAGTTATGAGGGAGAGGCAATCAAAAAATAAACAAGCGTTCTTTCTTATGGTGATAAATCCTTTAAAGGTTAATGAAATGCAGTGAAGAAAATTGGCAGTGGGTTGGGGATTACATGTTTATATAAGATGGCCAGGGAAATCATCAATGACTTTGTGACATTTGAGCAAGACCTAGAGGAAAGAGGGAAATATCATGCAATTCTCCACAGAAAAAAATTTTAGGTAAATGGCCCATACAGTGTAATAGCCATGGGCCTAAGGTTGCTTGCCATGTTTGAATGTCAGGAAGCCACTGTGGCCAACAATAAATGGGAATAGGAAAATGGCACGAGAAGGGTGAACTGCCAGGAGCTAAAGAGCCTGGGACAGAAAGTAGACCAGCCACCTCACTAAGTGTCCTGTTTGTTTCAGTTGACATTGCCTTCATTGCAAGACTATCTCAGCCAAAGAACTGAGTTGCATGAACTTCTAATGGAAACTCCATGTCCTGTGCAGATTAGAGCTTTAAACAGTGCTAATATAGGATCTTGTGGGTTGGGGTGAAGACTTTAAACTTAGGTGTGATTGAAATGACAGTGACACAAAGGCACTGGGGAAAAAAGGATGACTTGACTTGGGTTTTGAAAGAATTTATTTCTAAGGATTCACAGGACATACTGTGGGGAGATTTATACAAGGTGGGTCAAGGAGGTGGAAGGGAAACTCATAAGGGAACAGTTACAATAACCCCATGTAGGAGAGACGGTGACTTGGCCCTGAGCGTTTGGGTTCTCTCTATACTTTGTATACCAACTGCAGGTGTGCTGATGGGTTAGAGATTAGTGCGAGAGCAAGACAGACATTAAGGTCATGCCAAGATTTTCAACCTAAACAACTGGAAAGACAGAGTTGACCTTGACTAAGATGAAAAAGGCACTGGGAGAATCAGGTTGGGAAGTGGAACAAATAGAAAAGATCTTGGTTGTAAACATTTTATATTATAAGTGCCCAAAGATATCTAAAATAGATACCCCAGATTGGCTTAGCTCATTCTCTTCAAAGGCCCTTTTAAAATACTGAGAAGCTGAAGACAGCAATTATCAGAATTTCTGATGACAGATTTAATGTGTGAGCTCTGGGAGAGAAAAGTGTTTTGTGAGGTGTGGGTCATGCCTCTCTCAGCACTCAGAGCAGTGGACCTGGGGGCTCTAAGATGCTAGACTGTTGCTGCAGAGGCTGCAAAGGTGCCACAGCTCAAGAGCAATGCAGTCTGTCCATTTTCCTGTTTTCATTCAATAATTTTCAGAAGCTGCTTTAGCAAGGCAATTCTCCACTCCTGCCCTTGGTGATCATTCTGGAAGCTTCAACTTTAATCTGCTGCCAAATACATAAAAAGTAATTTAAATAAGTATTTGTTTTCTACAAAAGAAAACAGTCATTTATAGGCTGGTTCATGAACTGAGGAATATAATTTTTAAGTTATATGCTCCTGACATCAGAAACCAAACCGAACAAACAGAGAACATGTAAGTGTCCATCTTGTTCAGGCAGAGAGCCAAGAAGTCTGGGCTTCTCAGATAAATCATACTCAGTGTGTACCGCACATTGTTTTGACGTGTATCACCTACAACCTTCAAAATATATTAACTCCCCCTGCTGGTGGAACATAAAGTTGTAATCTTATGTCTGGTATTCAAATTGTCAGCAAAGCCAGTTTACAGCTTCCTCCTGCTGGATGTTTTTCTTGCGTTTGTGACCACAAAGGATGTGGCCGTGATAAGCCTTGTTTCTGAGTGTGTTTTGTTCAAAGTGATTGTAGGAAGGTTCCGGCTCCTCTATCGGAGCCACACTGAAGACGTCTGCCCCAAACAGTAGCAGCTCCTGGATGAACCAAAGTCTTCTGTACACACCTGCTTTGAGGCTACTTCCCGGTTTGTCACGTTTAGGCATTATCAAATCCAAGGCCTTCTTTCTTGAAAGATGAGGACTCTGCTGCTTTTTCTCATCACCAGCACACACACACACACACACACACACACACACGCACACACACACACATTTTGCTTATTGTGGACCTCCAGTATTTTTCTAAAGAAAAATAATTAGTGCAGACTTTGTCTGTTTAATGTTATTCACTTGAGCCAACTATCTGTGATTTCTTAAAATTAGAATCTTTGAAGCATGGGAGAGAAGAAAGACCTTCATTCTGTGGGCTACAGAGGTGGCAGAGAGGTGGTCCTGCTCTTTGGACACCGGTAATAACACAGAGTAGAAAAAAGCCAGAAACTCCTCCCCCGCCCTTCACAGCCCCTCTAGATTACCTTGTGGTGGTGCTGCCATCTGGTGGTCACAGTACAAATTGCACCTCCCAATGGGCTCAAACCATTTTTTTTTTTTATAGCCCAGGGTCACTCCTAGGGGCAGAACCAAGAAAAATTAGTGTCAACTGAAAATGCAGGCCTCTTTGTTCAAAGTCATTAAGAATTTTAGGATGGTTGAAGCAACTATTAAACTTAACCCAGAATGCAAGCCTATGAAGGCAGCCCTTCCTACCAGGGCAAATATATATGCTTATCCTCTGAGTCAATTCCAGGCCAAATTTAAGTCATAAAACCCTACAGACCTGCAACTAATGTCATCCTTAATGATGAGAACTAGGGGATTTTCACTAAATATGATCAAAAGTGGCAAGCTTTCTAAATGCCTTAGTAACACTTGTGTGCTCTGAAAAAATTGACATGGGTGCCTGCTTGTGTGGATACTCTGAGACAAGGACATCAGTGAGGACAGTGACGCCAGCGACAAAGTCAGCTCAACTCGTCAGCAATTTCAGCAAAGCATTAGCTGTAGGGACATTCTGATCTACAACCACTGAAGGACCTGCCGCCTCTATCAGCTTATTGGCTCCAATCATCTGGGCCACGAGGGACATGCCCTCCAGAGCAAAGAACACTTCTGTACTTGAACCTCCATCTAACTGATGTGAAAAGAATAAAAAGTGCTTGTAAAGCCCCTGGTGATACTTAATAAGAGATTTGTAGGCAGACACCTAGGGTTTCAGAAAAGGTCATTCCTTCTGCAGCCATCAAAAACCAGCTCCTGACCAGCTCTAATCCTCCGGACAGATGGATGTTTTGAACATGGGCTCTAAGGTGACCAGACAGCCAGATCTCCTCATCATGCTCTTGGTTCCATGACAACCACCAACATAAAGTTTTGTGGGGGGAACAGCACCCATCACAGATGGAAACCATATATTCTGGGTTAGACCAGGACAGGTATCCCAGACCATTGCCACCTACCCCTCCAGCACTGTGACCTGTCACAGAGTGAAATACAGCAAGTTCATTCTGACTAGTCAACAAAGAAGGAGAAAGTCCCACTCACTCCGAGTCCATCCCAACCTTTAATGCCTTCTTCCACACACATACATTCAGCCACTTTCTCCCTGTCCCCAGGATCCTAGTTCAGCTTCACTCACTAACAAATCCCCCTGAAACTTGGCTAACTTGTTGACTCAACTGAGGCTGGTCTTCTGATACAGAAGTGAGAGCTGGCTTTTCACAGCTCTCCCAGGCCATGTGGAAACTGTCGCCTCCAAACCATGCATTGAGAGCCAGCTGCCACATCTCTACTGGGTCCAAACTGGAGACTAGACATCTCTGGTCCTAATTCAGTCCCCTGAGCCTGCCCTGCATTCTCCACCTTTCTCAGGCTTCATCCTAGCCTCTATTCTAGTCGGATATTCCACACCCCAAATCTTTTCCTGACTCAAATTTCCAAACTCCTATAGTTCATCTTCTGCATTCATAATGCTCCCAATCTTAAAATCCCTCATCAGTCTCCAAATTCCTAGCCCTCATGGGATCCCCATCTCTTCCTCTCCCTTGTCCACTATCTTTTGTCCCCTGTTCCATAAACCCTGCTTTCCAGTGTGTCTGGTGCTCCATTCTATTCTTCCCCAATGTCAGGGCACTAATCTGAGTCATCAAGAACCTTCTCCTTTCCCCCCACCCTGTGTCTCAGCCCTCACACCCATTGAAGTCTGTGTAAATGGCTCCCCTACTGCACTGCACCAGCTCCAGTGGCTACTCCCTCAACAGGTGGGTCCATCCCTCACTCAATATTCTCAGCTTCATCCTGAGGACCTCCAAAAAAAGCCTTCTCCATGGCACCCTTATGTCACCTTGGACCCATATCATGCCTAACACCCCCAAACCCCGAGACTTTACAATTTCTCATTCTGCCCCCGAGCAGATTCTGCCCCTTCATCACCCCCTTCTAGGCCCACCTCTGCTTACAAACAATCTACCAGTGGTCAGTTCTCCAAGGATCCCGGCCAAACATCCAAGATGCCACAAAGATCAGGACAGGACTATAACCAGAGGGAACATTTATTTCCTGTTTCACAGGTTCTAGTTTTCAACTTTCCATAATCAGGCACGTGGAGTTCACAAAACCAACAGAGAAAGCAAAGAATGGGGACGCTAATGTCTGGTTTGAGCTGTAGGTGACAGAGGGCCAGGAACAGGGTCCCCCAGTGCAGGTCTGTGGGTGGCTGATGTGACAGGGACCAGCAGATTTACTGAAGTTTTTGAGTATTAGGACAGAGCATCTTTTAAAATCTCCATAACTTTCTTCCATGAACATGTAGTAAGAATGTGTGCAGAATTAGAACACTGTTGATGATTAGGAGGCTGCAAAGTTGTGCCTTTTCACACCTGCATGTTTTCTCACATCCTGGGAAACGGGCCACTTGGAGGCAACCTGGGGCCCCAGAAGGACCTGGGCAGTCAGGTATTCTCCTGCTGTGGATGCCAAGTCAGATGGAAGGGAGAAAATTTTGAAACGTGTATTTTAAGGATTATAGCCAGATAAAGAAAAAATGCAAGATTTGAAAATAAGGTAAAGATGGACACTGTGAACAAGATGACAGGATCAGCTAATTATAAGTAGGTGATGTCAGAGTAAAAGATGCATTGCACAAGTTTAAAAAGGCAAGAAAGACTTTATTCAAAATCAGGCTCACTTCTATTTTATATAAACTTTAAGGAGCTAAAACAGCCCTTCCCAGGCTCACTTCTTTCCTACAGCATCACTAGGGAGCCGAAACAGCCCTGCCTACACTCATGTCTTTCTTAGCATCTCTAGTGAACCAAAGCAGCTCTCTCTGCCTACTCTCTCTTCTGGTGCTTAATTCTTTAGACCAAAGCTGAGATTTTTCACTGCCCTCAAAGTTTATCACTGAGTCTCAACAGGCCTTTGTGCTAGATCATTAGAAATACAAACAAGACTAAAATAACTGAAGGTAAAAAGATGCCATTTTAAAACCTTAAGAAGCTACATTTGCCCTTACCTAATAGCCTTCCTTTCACCAGGTTCCTTAAAAGTTGTCAAAAACAAATGAAAAAAAATCGTATGCATTCTCTACAAGAATTAATAATGCAAATTATGTATATGGTATTCATATGGCATATGTTCATTTATATATTAAGTGTGGTGCATTTTCTGCCTCTGAGTGACATAAATAGGGTATAATATTTCACTGGCAAAAAAATAAATTCTTGTGTAGATTAAACAAGATCTTATGGTCTGAGCAAAGTATTTAATATTAAAACTGGTTTAAGTTTGATTGATGTCTTTCAGAGTTAGCACAAATAAACTCTATTTTTCCTTTTTTAAATTTATTGTTGTTCAATTACAGTTGTCTGCATTTTCTCCCCACCACTCCCCCCCCATCCTATTCACACAGACCGCCCTCCCTTGCTTCCACTCCGCCTTGGTTTTGTCCATGTGTCCTTTACAGTAGTTCCTGAAAACTCTTCCCCCCATTTGCCCCCCTCCCCTCTGGTTACTGTCAGATTGTTCTTAGTTTCAATGTCTCTGGTTATATTTTAAACTCTATTTTTTAAAAAATAATAGTTAATAAAAATATTAGAGATTGTCTCTAAACCAAAGAAGGCTATTTAAGCTAACAAATGCCAACACCCATTCCTCCAATTTCTTTCTTTCCTTTTTTTGAGTGTTCAGTTTCCTTTAATGACCCCATCTTCCTGAAGAACAGGTGCAGGCAGCTAGGCGATGGCAAAACATGTTCACTTGAAGAGGCTGCCCTGACTGAAGGCTTTGCCCATGTCCTGCAAGGCCCCCTCCCAGCAGAAGTACTCTCAAGCCAGCATCCGGGGCTCCTCTCTGCCAGGACCCCGTTTCTGCCCAGTGTATGACTTGTAGTCCACCTGCCCGTTTGGACTCAGTGGAAAGGTGAGCTCCTGGCCTTGAAAGGTCCAGAATCCAGAAATGGAGCTGCTGTTGTTGAATCCAAAGAGGATGACACTGGCAAAGGTATTCTTTCTCAGCTTGTCCAATCGCTGGAGTGTTTCAGTGATGAGGCTGCAACATCATGAAGGTCTCGGTGAGCTCCTTGGGGAAGTGGTACCATAGGGACCAGCCATCCTTATCAAAGTGCTCCTCCAAATACGGCAGCACCACAGAGAGTGTGTCCTCATTGGGGACCTTGAGCTTAAATTCATCCAACACAAAGGTACTCTTGGGCAGGGGAATGAAGGGGTCCTTGGCCTTCAACTCAGCGGCCAGTGCCTGCTCACATTCGTCCATCTCCTTCTCAAGAGCAAGGGCAGCTGCCTTCTTCTCATTTTTCCACCCAGCCTGGCAATTCTGCTTCTCCTCCCAAGATCCCTTCTCCTTCCGAGGGGTGTCCGTTTTAGGCTGGCTCTCCGCACACTTCTCAGCATCGAACTGGGCCATCTTCTCACTGAGCCTCACCTCCCCCCTGGACAGCACAGACCTGGGGCTGGTGAATGCAGGTGAGGAACCAGTGGTTGGTGCTGGGAAGGCCTGGCAGACGGAAGGCTCCAGGACCTGTTTATAGGACCACGACAGGGTGCAGACAACTGTGATGTCACAAGTGTCACACTTTGCCCACCACAAGGAGTCTGTCTTCAAGCGAACACCGAGCAGCCCCAGAACTCGCCTCATTTCTCCCTCAGCATTCTCTGTGGCCTGCTTGCTGTAGCGCATGAGGCGCAAGGTGGGGAACACCCAAGTCCTGGCTGGGGGCACTACATTGCTGTCAGCAAAGCTCACCCACTGTGCCGCCTGGGCCGCTGCCTCTGGACTCCTTCCCCACAGCTTCTCATTGCCCACGTAGTAGGCGATGGCATTGCTCCAGAAAACACAGAATCCCTCTTCACCTTCAAATGCTGGAACCTTGCCGGCAGGAAATATGTGGAGAAATTCAGGGGTGCGATTGGTTTGGTCAAAGTAGGGTGGTGAGGACAGCAGGAGGACCTGAGCCCACTCTACTAAGCAGCAGTGAGGGCCTGATGGGTCCCCCAGTTTTCAGGGCATGAGTACAGGGTCCCAGTCACCATGGTGATTCCGCGGAGGAAGGGGGTGGGGGTCTAGTGCTCCCGCGAAGTAATTGGAGTAATCAGAGTCCTTTCCTCCAATTTCTGCAACTCTGCTTTGTCCTTTGCTCTCTGAGCTTTCTCATCCGTGCTTGCTGGCCCTTTCTCTCTTTCTTCTCCTCTGTCTCCTGTGTATCTCCTCACCCCCTACCGATTTAAGGGAAAATGAGTGTGAAAATCCAGATGAGGATAATCCAGAAATTCTACCAGCTTTCCTCAAAGAAAAGCCAATCTCAGAAAAAGGGTAACCAGTGCTTATATATTTTCCTTAAACTGGAACAGATTTTAAAACTCTACCTAAAAATGCCCCCAATTTTCTACAGGACTCTGATAGGCTTGCAAAGGAATTTAATTTAACTGTTAGAACATGTGATCCTGGCTATTGGGTCCTGTTCCAATGAGTAAACCCACTGGTTTGGGGGAGAAAAGCAACAGAATACTAAATAAGATTTCCTGAAAAACTCTTGTAGAGGAGTCCATCCTTCTTAAAAAGGCTTACGGACAAAAATGAAATGCAGAAATAAAAAAGAAACAGAATTAATCAATGACTTTTTAAATCAGAACCTGTCTCCTTTCAGCTAGGGAATGTTACAAGGCAGCATACTTTTGCTGGTCAAATTGGCCCCAATTCACTTGATAGGGTGAGATTTTCTTTCTTTCTTTTTATAAGATTTTATTTTAACTTTTTAGAGAGAGGGAAAGGGAGGGAGAAAGAGAGGGAGAGAAACATCAATGTGTGGTTTCCTCTCACAGGCCCCCCACTGGGGACCTGGCCCACAACACAGGCAAGTGCCCTGACTGGGAATCAAACCTACCACTTTTTGATTATCAGGCCAGCACTCAGCCACTGAGCCACACCAGCCAGAAACAGGGTGAGATTTTCTTGTAAACCATAATGCCTACACATCCTTTCCCCAGAAGGGTGAAATGTATTTAGAACTAAATAAATAGAATACTGAACCAAGTGAATATAATGGTTTTAAAGAAACTTCCACAAAAGAAATATAAGTTTGAGGCTGAATGTTTGTTGCAGGATATTCCAATGCAATTTTAGGCCTTTTCCAGTAAAAATGTCAGCAAGATCAAGTCAGCTACTCCTATTAAAATAACTGTTGGTAGTTATTTGCCTCTACCTAATACTCACCAGTATTTTTTCAAGACCCAATGCAGTAGCTGGAATTAAGACCATTATTCAAGATTACTTAAAAAGAAACCATAATTTAATGTATAAGCCCCTGTAGTCTTCTTGTACTTCCAGTTAAGAAACAAATTGGAAAGGGGTTGAGATTTGTAGATCTTAACGCTATAAATAAGATCGTTATTTTGAGATATGTTTTTGTTCCAAAGCTAGAGATGGGCTAGACTTTGACCCGTGGTGTAGCTGGGAGGCAACTCTCCGGGTTACAGAGCGCCTGCAGCGAGAGCTTGGAGATGGTTGCTCCGCGCCTCCTGGGCCTCGCCTAGCCGGACTAACTACAGCAACCCAGAAGGGTGGAAAATGCAGGAATGCTGGCAGGTGTAGCCTATTGTGGAAGGAGTCGGAAATGGGGTTAGTAGGAAGATCCAGGCCAGAATTTAAACAAAAAAGGCCGGCAGCAGTGTGGGACGGGAACAAGGTGGGACCTGGCACTATCGTGCAGGTAAAAACGGAGTGAAAGCACTCTTGCTGGCACCTTGTGGTTTTGGATTAAGAGCTGGAGATCGCGGGGACACAGCTGATGGTGCTGGAAACCCAGGGAGACCTGGCCAGATTACGAGGAGGAACCAGAGAAGTGAGCTGCGGAGTTCTGTTTTTTTCTTCTGAAGGGTGGTATTTCTGACAGGCGTGCTCTGAGACAGGCCTGACTCGGAGAGGGTGGGGTGCGGCGAGGGCAGGACTTGTGTTTGTGGGCGTTTCTTTGTTTCTGAAGGGAGTGAGATTTAACAGCAGAATCCCTCCATTATTCTAAACCTGTATAACTTTTAATTAAATAATTTCTTTCCTTTTTACCAACTCTGGCATTGAGAGCGGCAGGCATAAAAAACCTAGAGTAAAGAAACACTCCCCAGGGAAGGGGGGGGGGAAGGTCCTGTAACAGAGATACTTTTGAGAAAAAAAGGAGGAAAATTAGTTGCTGTAAAAAATGGTTATTTCTGAATAGGTAGAACAGTTTTTGAAAATATGAAAGTTGTAAAATGTTTGTAAAATGTTGTGAAGGTCGTAAAATTTTGTGAAAGTTTTAAGTTTGTAACTTTAAGCTAATACCTTAAGCAACTACTTTCTCTACAAAAATTAGTGATTCAGATTATGTGTATGGTCTTGATGAATACACATATGTGTTCATCTGTATATTATGTGTTGTCTGTCTGTCTGTCTCTCTGGCATTACTAGGGTATAGTGTTTTATTAAGCTACAAAACTTAAATACTTATATAAATGAAGCAGGATCCTGTGGGTCCTCCTGTCCCGTCCTGCACTGGAAGTCTCATTTGTTCCTCAGGATACCATGGACAGGTCAGATGTCTTCAGGGGTCACCAGCAGGCATCCCAGAGACCAGGTATCTTCAGGATAAGGAGTCATCCCCTAATTCCTTTAAGGTCAGAGTATGCTCCCTCCTCCTCTGGTAGTAAGTCTGCTTGGGTTGGAGGATCCAGAGTTTCTGCCCGCTCAGGTCTCAGTGAGAAGAAGAAGGACATAGGCTGTTGCCATGGCCCTAGGGATGTCACTCATAAGCTGAGGACAGGGAATTTCAAGAATGAAAGGAAGTTTGACCCTTGCTGTTAGCAGACCCCTGTCCTCACTCTTGACTGTACAGGGGGTAAAGACCCAAACCTGGGACATCACTGGGCACTTGGTGGCCTCCTCCTATGCTGACACCAATGCCTTTGTGTCTATAAAAAAACATGCTCTTAGTGAAATTGGAAAAGCTGGCATTTGTGCTGACTGTCACTACCAAAACCAGTAATGGACTGCCAAAAATGGATGGACTCTGCATATACCTGCAATATTTTAGTCCAAGTACATTGGTGATCTTCCTAGGTGACGGCAAAGAGATATTTACTGTCTTTCTTTCCTGAAATGCTGAAAAAGACACTGCATAAATCTATTACTGAAAAACATTGGACGTCCACAAGAATGGCTCTTAATAAGGCACTATGTGGACTTAGAACCACAGGATAACTGAGAGTAACTATCTTGTTTATAGATATGGGATTCTATACAAATCTCCATCCTTTTCCATTTGTTTTTTTTTTTTACTGGAAAAAAAGAGAATTACAGGTGCTTGTACATGAAATCATAAGTCCCCCTTTTAAGTAATCTTGTGGAATGAGCATAATTCCAGCTACTCTATGGGGTGTTAAAGGATATTGATGAATATTAAGCAGAAGCAAAGTATTATCAATAGTTGTCTTAATATAAGTGGCTGACTGGATCTTGCCAATATCTGTACTGGAAAAGGCCCAAAGTTTCTTTGGAATATCCTGCAATAAATGTTTAGTCTCAAGATCATTTTCCTCTTGTGAAAAATTTTTTACAGTCATTATTTTCCAAATTTGTTCAGTATTTGATTCATTTAGATCTAAATACATTTCACTCTTCTTGAAACATGATATGGAGGCATCATGGGTTTCAAGAAAATCTCTTTCAATCAGGTGAATTGGGGCTGATTTTACCAGTAGAAGTGCATGTTGCCCTGTAACATGCCCTAGCTGGAAGAGGACAAGTTCTCATTTAAAAATAGTCATAGGTTGATCAGATACCTCCGCCGTGTTCTGAGAGAAAAGACAGCTTTTGGGGGAATGCTTAAGAACAGATAAAGTAGCCCCAGTATCTACAAGGGCCTCAGGAATTTTCCCTTTTTTGTTTATTTCAATTCTGGCTAAACTATTAGTAAGGACGATGGAGAAACTCAAGTTGGAAAATTTCAGTTTTAGGTAATAGTTGATAAACCTAGTAGTTAATACATGTAAAAAGCTGTTGTTTCAGGAACTAAAGGTACAGCCCACCCTGACTCCAGGAGACCACAACAGTTAACACCTTTGTCTTCAGCAGAGACCGTAAGCAATCAAGATGGTACCTGACCATTGTGTTCCAGGGAGACATCCCACTGCTCAGGACATAGGTAAAGAGAATTACCCAGGACACAGGACCCAGACAGAAAATCACCAGTCAATGGATGAAAGGATGTTAGGGAAACTGCCAGACTGCAGCTTCTATCTGATTAATCTCCTTCCTGAATTTCAGATACACGTTTTTTTTCCCCTTGAATTCCAAACCCCTCACCTACACTTTTTCCTCCTTATAAAAGACTGACAAAGAGGGGCTGGAACGGGAGTAGGGGGGAGAAAACTGTACTTGAACAATGATTGAAATAAAAAAATTTAAAAAAAAAGACTGACATGACAGGAAATGTAAGATGGCCTGTTAGGGTACATAACCTGCCATCTTCTCAGATTGCCAGCCATCTGAATAAAGGGCCCATAAAGACTCAAACCCTGTCTCTGCTTATTGGGTCTGGCATGTGACAGGCAGGATGAATGCTGACTTTTCTGGTTTTAAACCCTATTTACTAAGTCTGTTGTTTTGTTTCCACAAACCAGTAGGTAGATTAATTAGAGAAAGTCAGAGAAACTTTTAGGTACCTTTCTTAATTCTGTTTTAATGTTGTTAATCAACCAGTGATTAGTAAAGGGAGGGAGAAAGTGAATTGCATATTAAACTCAACAAACTGGGAAGCTGAATCACACACCAAGTTTGCTTCATCAGGAAGCCACAACATTCCATTAAGCATGATTTATTTTTCAAAAAATCATACCTTTTATATGCTTATTCACACACTTCAAAAGGCAACCATGTCCTCTACACTTGGAACTTAATCCTCCAGGTAGGCCGAATAATTTTCCACAATGTATGACAAGAGACTGGCCCATGCGGAGAGGAGAGAGAGAAGGAGAAATGCTCCACAAGCACACACTGAAGATGTGTGCAGCAGAACTCTCGAGGCATGCACAGCAAAGCCAAAATGGTAACACAAAGTGGTGAAGCTCATCCCAGGAAAATTTTAAAAAGAACCACACCAGACAGAGAGTGTGGAACATCCCTTCCCAACACCTAAAAAAAAAAAATCACCAGCACCACCACGTCTGCAGCACCAGGAAACACAAGGAAAATGCATATACAAAACCTAGTTCCCCTTTGTCTGAGACTAGTTTTTCTGGTTCTCTATTCTGAGTGTAATTTACCCTTACTCTTCCTAGGAGCTTCTAATTTCCAATGATGGTAAGTATACCATTCAATCAGTTGAATTTTAGAGCTGGATTTTTAAATTTTGCATGCAAAAATTGATTGAGGCATCAAAGAACTACATTTTTCCCATTTGTAGTCAATGGCACTTTAGTTAAATCTTCACATTTTTGTAAGTATTTGCAAGTAAAGGCTTCCTGCCTTAGCCTAAGTTTTTTTAATCCTTAACCTTTAGCTTTACCTTGAGAATTTTTTAAAAAACAGAGCAAGAAAAGTCAGTCTTTTATTTTAAAATATGAGGGTCCAGAATTTAAAAAAAAAAGACACCCAAGCTAATTGGATGCAAAGCAAGGAGCCAATAGGGCATAATGGGCCCCGGCTGGTACTTAGAACAAGTATGGGTAAGCAAAGTAGTTCTTGGGACATTTCTCTCAGGTATCCCACCACTCTATGCCATGATAGGAGACTCTGAGTAACTGCAAGTGAACCAGCTAGGCTGCATGAGCTAAGAAAAGAAACTCTCAACTCTGGGGCACCAGATGTAACCAGATAAGGGGCTTGGCCCTGAGAAATCTGCCTAGGGCCAGCCGGTAGTGTGCAGGTTCTTGATTTCATGCAGGAAATATTTCATGACATGAATCCAGATGACTATGAGAGTACATTTATTAAAGCTCAAGATAGAAGAAGCAAGAGAAAAGACATAAGCTGGGATGCTTTAGCTCAATGGGAAGTCAAAGAAAAGAGGTTCTTGGAGACAGTTTCAGGGGTTAGTCTGGGATAAGCTGCCACTGCCCATCGCTCTTCTGGATGCAAGTCTCATGGGGACCTTCAGAGTTTAGGAGATGAGTGGCTGTGGGAGGAAATGGGGAAACAAGAGGGAGGGAAATGGAATGGGTGTGATCCCCAGAAGAAGAGCATGTGCTGGGTTTTGTTGAGGGTTTTCTCTCTCTAGCAAATAGGGATTTTACAGAAGTCTCAGCACAATAATCATCATATTTCTAGGTGTGCCCTTTTATGGTCATGGTCTCTACTGATTGGTCAACACCAGAGCAAGGGATCATTTGTCACTGCAGTTGGTCCTGGTGTCGTCAGCCTAGTTTTGCTGCTTTTCTGGTCCTGAAGCTGAAACACAACTGAGGCCTCGATGTTATCTCCAGAAAGGTGACCTTCTGTGTCTGGCTGTAATTGCTCAGCCAGTTTGGCAATCTGTCTCAGTTTCCTCATGCCATTTGCCAATGAAATTTCCTGGCTTCTTACTCTCCTGCCTCAACAACCCCATTGGAGAACTGGTTGTCAGTAAAATTTAAAAAGACCTTTATCACACATGGAAAAACAACTTAGCAAATGTGACACTAAGTGATTATGATAATATATGTGATCTGCTTATGTTACGTGCTTAGTATGATTAACATTTTACTTTTGCTCCCCTATTTTTCTAAAACCTCTCACACCTTAGGAGATCACCTTAACCCCTTTTTCTCCTCCCTGTTCCCACAGAACGAGGCCTGAAGAAGTGTTTCCCATCCCAGAAGCAGTGAGGTACCCATAACTCTGTATGTATTGTTGTCTACCCTACAGTGTGGTCCATTCCCCTGATGTCTAAACAGCCAGAAAACTGACATCAGGCTGCAGTAGAAGAAAAGAAGGGAGATATTTCAAATATAGCAATGAAAAAAGAATGGACAGCTGATACTGAAAGACCCAAACTACCCAGTGGTTGACATTTAAGTCTTTATTAAAAAGAAGGTTAAAAAAAACATGATTAAGGGGTCCAGGGTCATGGGCTATGAGGACTGGTCAATTATGATGTAACTTTGCATGATTTCTTAATCTAATTTATCCCCTGGCACCACACTGCCTGGGATCTTTGGTTATTGGGACCCATAGTTTTGTCTGCTTGCAGACAACACAAAGTCCTGCAACCTAATTTGGGATTGTGTAGCTGATGCTACCTTAAAAGCAGAAAATACATCTATCCGTCTTGGGCTTAGCAGGCTACCTCCTTCTCTGGCTCAAGTAATATATCTCCTGCAACTTGTTTTACTGACAAGTTTCCAGACTCTAGGCCTCATCTGCATTCTTTCCTGTCACACCTGTGAGGTAATTTTCTTTTCCATTAATTCTTTGACTAAAAATCATGACATTTAGTTATGGGAGCAAAAGGTATTTTTTTCTCTCATCTTTTAATCCCTCTAGCTAGGCTAATAATTAAATGAACACATACAGACAGAAAAAAATGTGCAAAGTCTGTTATACAAATTAGTATTCTGAGGCAATGAGATCAGAGTTTCAAAAAAGTATTAGAGTATTAAAAGCAGTTGAGGCTTCATGCTGTTCTGAAGCTAAGGAGAAAAGAGAGTTTGTGGTTTGAGGCTTCAAAAACCAGGAAAGCCATTCAGGTGGAGATGCCAAAGCAAACATTCAGTAAATAAATGTTTGCTTTAGCGTATTCCCTTGAATGTCTCCTGGAGCTGGTCCACCATGTTAATACTTTCTGGGCAATTTAAGAGGGAGGTCAAGTGGGTTTTTTTTCTGAGTCTTTTTTTTTCTCCCAATAACCAGATTAAAATCAACATCCTAAAAGGCATGTCTGAGGCAGCTTCCCTTCACAGCAGAGCCACAACTCTAAGGCTGGTTTAGCAAGTCTCAGTGAAAACTCAGTTCTAGCACACCTAATTCATTTAATTAAAGTCACTGAGTACCTAAATCATTACCAAACCAGATAAAATACTGAACACTGTTCTATCAATCTAAGTGTGTTGACTTATTACAGAAAAACTAGAAGATATGTTTGAATCTGCTAATAAAAATGTTCCATGCTCTGTTGTCTACTACTTCTCTTTGGTGAGGATCTTAATTTCTGAAAAGCAACTCTACACTTGTGTTATGATATTATTGTAACCGGAAAAAACACCGGCATTCAGGTCTGTCACTACCAAATCCAATAAGCAATGACAGCGATTGAATCTTTTATGGGCACTTTATTCAGATGGCCGGAGATCAGAGAAGATGGTAGGTTCATACCCTAACAAAACCATCTTCCCTTCTCTTTCCTGGCCAGATCTTTTATAAGGGGGTGGGGGAGGACAAACAAGGTGTGGTGAGGGCTTTGAGATTCAGAAGCTGCAACATTCCTGTCCTGGGCAGTTAGCTGTTCCCAAGGGGATGAGGTGGTCATGTGCTCTCCCCATAACAAAGGTTCAGATGTCCCCAGGCGGTAATCTTCTATCTGCCCCAGGAGGTCAGCTGTTTTTCCCAGGAGCCAGGAAAGGCCTTATCTTCAGTTTCTGAAACAAATGCTTTAACATACACATCACTTGCTAGACTTACAACTTTTTACCTTAAGCTAAAATTTTCCAGGTCTTTTTTTTTTTAACTGCCTCATTTTTTTTTATTTTAATCATTGTTCAAATACAGTTTTCTCCTTTTTACTCCCAATCCAGTCCCCCCTCCCAACCTCCCCACTTCCCTCCCATTACCACCCTCCCCTTAGTTTATGACCATGTGTCCTTTAAGTTTGTTCCTGTGAACCCTTCCAAGTCTTTTTTTTTTAGATTTTATTTATTTATTTTTAGAGAGGGAAGGGAGGAGGAGAGAGAGAAAGAGAGAGAGAAACATCAATGTGTGGTTGCTAGGGGTCATGGCCTGCAACCCAGGCATGTACCCTGACTGGGAATTGAACCTGTGACACTTTGGTTCGCAGCCCGCGCTCAATCCACTGAGCTACGCCAGCCAGGGCAAATTTTCCAAATTGAGCTACGCCAGCCAGGGCAAATTTTCCAAGTCTCGAGTCCCCTATTATTATGATATTACCCTGGCTCAGATTAGTGTTTACACTATCACCACTTACTCCTTAATTGGTTCTTTTGCTGTGTTTTTATAAGTTCTTAATTTGAATTAATACCTAATGAGCTTTTTGCCTGCCTGAAGGAATTTAGCCTCTACTGTTGAGGAATTGGGGTAGGAGAGGCTCACAGAAGGGTACCTGCTTGGTTTCAATATCATCCAAGCACTTTCATGTCTAACTTAATTTACTTCCAAAAACGTGTACAGATAGCATGAATGCTCAGAAAAGGTCCTGATGTGTCATACAACAACAAATGGGTTTATAAGGGCCTCTGCAGTCATAGTAACTACCTTTGTGTCATCCCTGTATTTTCTTAGGTAATGAGAAGTATTGTGTATGGGTGTCCATGACATATTCTGATTATTCATTCCTTGTTCATTTGTTCATTCTGAAAATATATAATGGACTCCTATGTTGTACCTACTAGGTACTGTCCTGGGCCCTGTGGACACAGCAGTGGATGAAAGAGACAAGTTGAACTTTATTGCTGAAGTACAACTATTTAATTTTTTATTATATTTTATGGATTATGCTATTACAGTTGTCCCAATTTTCCCCTCTGGCCCCCTCCACCCAGCCCTACCCACTTCCTCAGGCAATACAACACCATTGTTCACATCCAAGGATCATGGATATAAATTATTTGGCTACTCTACTTCCTATACTGTACTTTACATCCCCATGGCTATTCTGTAACTACTTATTTATACTTCTTAATCCCTCACCTCTTTGCTCATTCCCTCACACCCCCATCCCATCTGGCAACCACCAAAACACTCTGTATGCATGATTCTCTCTCTGTACTTATTTGCTTAGTTTGTTTTTTCGATTCAATTGTTGACAGATATGCATTCATCGCCATTTTATTGTTCATAGTTTTGATCTTATTTTCTTTTTCAAATATTTTATTTATTTACTTTTAGAAAGAGGGGAAGGGAAGGAGAAAGAGAAGGGGAGAAACCTCAATGTATGGTTGCCTCTCTCATGCCCCCTACTGGGGGCCCGACCTGGCCTGCAACCCAGGCATGTGCCCTGACCAGAAATTGTACCAGCAACCCTTTAGTTAGCAGGCTGGCACTCAATCCCCTGAGCCGTACCAGCCAGGGCTGATCTTCTTTTCTTAAATAAATCCCTTTAACATTTCATATAATAATGGTTTGGTGATGATAAACTCCTTCAGTTTTTTTCTTGTCTGGCAAGCTCTTTATCTGCCCTTTGATTCTAAATGATAGTGTTGCTGGGTAGAGCAATCTTGGCTATGGGTCCCTGTTTTTCATGACTTGAGTGTTTCTCACCAGTCCCTTCTAGCCCAAAAAGTATCTCTTGAGAAATCAGTTGACAGTCTTATGGGAACTCCCCTGTAGGTAAGTAACTGCCTTTATCTTCCTGCTTTTAAGATTCTCTCTTTATCTTTAATCTTTGGCATTTTAATAATGATGCGTCTTGGAGTGGGCCTGTCTGTGTCCATCTTGTTTGGGACTCTCTGTGCTTCCTGGACTTGCATATCTATTTCCTCCACCAAATTAGGGAAGTTTTCTTCCATTATTTTTTCAAATAGATTCCCAATTTCTTGCTCTTTCTCTTCTTTTTCTGGCACCCCTATGATGTGAATGTTGGAAAGCTTGAAGTTGTCCCACAGGCTGCTTACTCTATCTTCATTTTTTTGGATTCTTTTTTCTTCTTGTTGTTCTGATTGGTTGTTTTTTTTCTTCCTTATGTTCCGATTCATTTATTTGAATCTTGGCTTTATCCACTCTACTGTTTGTTTCCATATAAAGTGTTCTTTATTTCAATTAGTGTATCCTTCTTTTCTGACTGGATCTTTTTTATGTTGTTGAGGTTCTCAATAAGTTCCTTGAGCATCCTTATAACCAGCATTTTGAACTCTGCATCTGATAGATCATTTATCTCTGTTTTGTTTAGTTCTTTTTCAGGAGTTTTGATCTGTTCTTTCATTTGAGACATGTTTCTTTGCCTCCTCATTTTGGCAGCCTCCATGTGTTTGTTTCTATGTATTAGCTAAAACTGCTATGAATCCTTGTCTTGGTTGCATGGCCTAATGTAATAGGTGTCCTGTAGGGTCCAGTGGCCCAGCCTTTCCTATGACCCAAGTTGGGTAGTCAAGGTACGCCTTCCATATGGACTGAGTACAGCCCCCTCTTATAGTTGACCTTCAATTGCTGTCGGCAGGTCAGTGGGACAGGTTTACCCAAGCCAGGCAGCTGCAAGGACTACTTGTGACCACTGACCACCAATCTCTGCCCTTCATGTAGGGTCAGCTGCACAGATCAAGGTGGTGGTGCTCTGATATGGCTTGTAGCTGTCCACTGGGTGTGCAGGCTCTGGGATTTCCCAGATGGTGCAGGCTAAGGTCACCCCTCACCTGTACTCTTCCCAGGGCCACCCTGAATGATCTATGAAGCAGTATGAGATGTCTGCTACTTGTGCTGGGCTTGGAGACTCCCAGGTGAAGCCCAACTGTGAATCCAGGCTGGCTGCTACTAGTGCTGGGCCTTTCCCACTTAGCAGGAGGTACAGGGACTGGGGGCTGACTGGGGCCAGTTGTTGCTTGCTGACAGGATTAAGGAAGCATGAGCCAAGACCAACCATTCATATGGAAAAGTCACGGTTAACAGTTTGGAGTAAGCCCATAAATTGGGGAGGGTAGAGTCTCAAGTGATCTCCAGGGCAGAGCAAACAGTGTTAGCCAGTATGGAATCTGAGATATGGCACCAGCCTGCCAGCTCTGTAATTCTGTCAAGGGAGGCTCAGAATGGGACAATGGCCTCTGCCCACCTTTCTGTCTGGGAGAAAACTATCCCCCAGCTCTTGTCTTGATGCCAGACACTGTTCCTCCCCATATGCCACCACTGCCTTTCAAGCTGCTACCCCAGTCCTGGAGCACAGAGAGAGTGAATCTGAGTAGGTAAGTCCATATGTGGGTTCTTTGAGGGGAACTGCTTGGGACACTAGAAGTTTCTTCAACTGATGAAACTCCCACTGGTTTTTGCAGCTAGAAGTTATGGGGACTTATCTTCCTGGCACTGGAACCACGGGCTGGCAGAAGTTGTGTGAGGCTGGGACTCCTCACTCCCAAGATATTTCTCCCAAATTTTTATCCACCACACATGGATGCAGGATAGCTCAATCCATGTCTCTGTCCCTCCTACCAGCCTGGATGGATGTGGTTTCTTTAATTCCATAGTTGTCAGACTTCCATTCAACTCAGTTTCCGATGGTTCTGAGTGATGGTTGTTCTATATTTTAGAAGTAATTTTGATGTGGCAAGCTGTGTTTACCTATACCTCCATCTTGACCAGAAGTCTCTCCAAGTATTTACTTGACAACTAATAACTAAAAGGTACATTAAGATGCATTAAGATTCTTGATCCCAGCCAAAATTTTTATCTCAATGAGCTCCTCCAGAAATTTCCTGAATCTCTTTTGTGTTTTCCCAAATCTTCCTTTTCTTTCCACCATACATCCAACCCTTTAGCAAATCCTCTTTTCTCTGAGCTCAGAATAAATCCAGAAACCAACTCTACTTCCCAAGCTGGTCCAACCATGCTCATCTGTCACCTGGGTGACTGCACTGGCCTCTTCACTGGGCTCCCTGCCCTCAACCCAGCAGCCACATGAATCCTGACAAATGCAAGGGCTGAAAAATACCAATACTGTTCCTCCCACCTCCTAAATTCCTCTGGGTGGGCTAATGATAAAATTAGCAAAGACAGATTAGCAGAATACAATCAAGTTTTTAACACATGAGCATGGGGAATTCACAGAAACACTAAAATTCCAAAAACAGCCCTGGCTGCTGTGGCTTAGTGGACTGAGCACTGGCCTGTAATCCCTAGTCAGGACATATGCCTGGGTTGCAGGCCAGGTCCCCAGTAGGGGGCATGTGAGAGGCAACTACACATTGATGTTTCTCTCTCTCTCTCTCTCTCTCTCTCTCTCTCTCTCTCTCTCTCTCTCTTCCTTCCTTCCTTCCCCTCTATCTAAAAGTAAATAAATAAAAAATCTTTTAAATTTTTTGTAAAAATAAAATAAAATAAAATTCCAAAAACAGTGAGGCAACATTGGGTATATAAGACATTTTGAACAAAGAAGAATAAAGGTGGATAATGAGGTCTTAAATTTCAGAAGGGATAATGGGCAATTTACAGGTAGTTGGGAAGAGCAGAGCCTACATGACAGGACAATTCTTTTTAGGTAACTCAGAAACAGTGGGACACGGGGTTATTACCCAACAGCTGCACGTCTGAAGCCCTTCTATTTACCATACTTAATCAAATTCGGCTAAGGTGAACATTCTAATTCTTTTCCTGAAGCAAGTTTTTCTGTCTGAATCTCTTGGCAGAAGTATGAAACATGTAATAGGTTCTTCCTGAGATTTTTCTGAATAAACAGCTAAAATCATTGTTTCAAAGAAATAACTTCAGAGTAGACAAAGTTGTTCTTTCCACTAAAAACAGATCGAACTCCTTCTCTGAATCTTCCAGCGGCTTCCCTGTTCACTCAGAGTAAAGCCAAAGTTCTGGCCAATGGCCCCTCCCTCTTCAACTTCATCTTCTCTCATCTCCTGCTGTGTTTGTACTCCCACTAGTTTCCTTTTTCTGTGCTACTTTAATATTTTTAAATTAAAAAAATTGAAAGCCCCTGGCTGGTGTAGCTCAGTGGATTGAGCACGGGCTTCGAACCAAAGTGTCGCAGGTTTGATTCCCAGCCAGGGCACATGCCTGGGTTGCAGGCCATAACCCCCAGCAACCGCACATTGATGTTTCTCCCTCTCTCTCTATTTCCCTCCATTCCCTCTCTAAAAATAAATAAATAAAATCTTTAAAAAAAAATTGAAAGCCACCCAGAGTATGCCTTATTTCCTTCTAACACACTATAACACATTTTTATTTTTGTTGTTCTTTGGCTTAATATACAACTCCCCTACCGGCATGTCAAGTGTCTATGAAGACTGAGATTTTGTCTGTTCTTTCACAGCTATATCCCTAGTGATTAGATCAGTGTCAAGCAGATGATGAGCACTTAGGTGGTGTGACTTGATAAATGTGTAAAAAAATTATACATTTGATAATGGTTGAAAGGGTAAAATATAAAGCATAATGAACTTGTGTAAGTTGGATTCTTATTTAGATTGAAAGACCAGAAAAAAATGTTCCCGAAGGGAGGCATCTAATAGGGAATGAGCTTCAGCTAACTTAAAGCTCAAGAGGGAGCAGGAATAAAAGGTCCAGGCAGAGAACACAGCATGTGCAAAAACCAGGAGATAGGAACATTGAGTAAAATAAATGAGTTCAACTGACTTATTTGGTTGGTTAAATATAATAATATTTCTGAAGTACCCAGTACACAGTGAGCGCAAAAAACAACAACAAAAAATAACCAGCTGCTGTCATTATTAGACTCCTGTGGGCACAAATCAAGAGCCTGCCCACTTGTGAACAGCAGTAGTAAAGGAACAATATTCTCCATTCCCAACAACACAATCAATTTATGACATCAAACCTTGATTACAACTTAACTGAGATGAGAGTGACTATAAGCCACATATATGTGAAACATACAATCTGATGAGTGTTGACATGCCTACACACTCCATGTATTCTTTTTATTCACAAGTTTCTCACATGTAATCCCTCCTTCTGCACTCCACCTCACAGTCCTCAGGCAATCACTCATATTTTACCTTTCTTGATGGATGAGTTTGCATTTTCTAGAACTTTATGGAAACGGAATTATATAGTATGTTTGTCTTTTTTTTTGGGGGGGGGGTCTGGCTTCATTAGTTCACCATAATCATTTTATAAGGTAGAATTCATGTAAGATAAAATTAATCATTTTAAAGTGAACAATTCAGTGGCATTTAGTGTAACCACAGTGTTGTGTAGCCACCACGTCTACCTAGTGCTAAAACATTTTCATCACCCCAAATAAAACCCTGAACCCACTGAGGGTTCTCTAGAGACCAACCTCTAGACAGTTCTGGATACCTCTGGACAGTTCTCTAGAGACCAACCAACTGAGACCAACCAGAGGTGGGATCTGGTGTGGAAGGGGACCTTAAGTCAACAACAATGACAATGTCAGACCACACATGGTTGCTTCCCATTCCTCAACTATCTAACTTCTGAAAATTATGAATCTGAATTCTGTTTTCTTCATCCCATTCTTTTTATCCAGTGTCTTCTGCCAGCCTGAACCTCTGATGCTCTGTCTTGCCTTAATGTCAAGGCACTAATCTGAATCATTACAAACATTATTTCTTTCCCCCCACTGTGTCTCACCTCTCATGCCCATCTAAGCCTAAAAGAATGGCACCTTTTACTTCAACTAACCAGCTCCAGTGGCTCCTCCCTCAACAGGTAGGTTAGCCCCTCACTCATATTTTAGCCCCATTCTGAGACCCTCCCAAAAGCTTTCGTGCATGGCACCCTAGGGCCTCTAAAACCCATATAATGTCTAACACCCCCAAATCACCAGAGCTGTACAATTTCTCATCCTGACTCAGAGCAGACCCCTCCCCAAACCCCTTCTATATCCACCTCTGCTTGACACAATGCACCCGTGGACAGTTCTCTAAGGAACTTTTTCTGGCCACATACACCAGAGATCACAAAGAACAAGAAAAGAAGCAGAGCCAGGGAGGAGATTTATTCCCATATTATTCCCATATTTATTCCCACTTATTTCCCATATCCCAAATTCCGGTTGTTGTCTCTCCAAGGACAGGCACGTAAAATTTGTAAAAATAAAGAAAAAATGAAGTCAGTGATGTCTGGCCTGAGCTCCAGGTCAGAACTGAAAATGTCATCAAATGCAGGCCTCCCACTGACTGACACGACAGAGCCCTGCTTGTATGACAGAGTAGTTGAGTTTTGTGACAGAATATCTTTTAAAATCTCTCTGACCTTGTCCCTTGAAAGTGCAGTGAAAATAGGTGTGGGATGAGAACAATGCTGATGATTAGGTCACTGAGAAAGTGCACACTTTCATGGAGACACATCTTCATAGATTCTGGGGAAAAGCAACCTGAAGCCCCAGAAGGATGTGAGCAGTCAGGTCACCTCCTGCTATGGACGCCAAGTCAGAAGAGAGGGAGGAAAATCTGAAACATTTATTTGAAGAATTGTAGCCAGATAAAAAGAGAAGTTGGAAGGTGTGACAATGTAGGAAGGATTAACACTGTGAGCAAGGCGACAGGGTCAGCTAATTACAGGTGGGTGATGTCAAAGTAAAGATGCATCAAAGAAGCTTAAAGAAGCAAAAAGACTTTAGTCAATGCCATGCAACAGGGCAGTGACACTGAACTCAACTCCCCTGGAACAAAAGGCTGGGGAGATTTTAAAACAGCAGAAGGAATCACAAGCATCTGCATTTGATAATGGGCTTTACACAAAAGAAAAGAAAAACTTCTCATGAAATTGGAACAAGAGGTCGTTTTATATCTTGGTTTTAAGGGTCCATACACAAGCTAGGTTTCTACCCTCCCTCAGACAACAGAACACAAAAACACCACGAAGATTAAGTTTCAAAGGGATGGACCTGGGCCTTTGACAGATATTCTTGGGGTTATAACACTAGCAAGCAAGAATCTCTTAAAAAGAAATATGTATATTTCAAAAAGGCAGAGAAAGAATCCACAATTAAGCCCTGGCTGGCGTAGCTCAGTGGATTGAGTGCGGGCTGGGAACCAAAGTGTCCCGGGTTCGATTCCCAGCCAGGGTACATCCCTGGGTTGCAGGCCATAACCCCCAGCAACCGCACATTGATGTTTCTCTCTCTCCCTCTCCCTCCCTCCCTCCCCTCTCTAAAAATAAATAAATAAAATCTTCAAAAAAAAAAGTTTAAAAAAAAAATTTAAAAAAAAAAAGAATCCACAATTACAAATTGAAATTACATTTCTAAAAGAAATGCCCTAAGAAAATGGAGGTTAGAGGCTTATAGTCAGGAAGAATATCTCTGAAGGTTAGTGACTATGAGTTAACATTAAAACCTTTAGGTCATAACAAAATGCTTTCTGCACAGCAGAGGGAAACAAATCTCTTTTAGCCAAGACCCAGTTTGCATCTTCATTAGCTCTTGTAATTTATTTAAAAAGTGCAAGTTTCCAGCAATGTATAAACAAGCAAAAAATGGCTGGTAGTCCCTAAACAGAGCCATAATCTAATCTCCTGAAAGGCTGTGCTTCTTGAGTTTTCCATGGAAACATTACATTTCTCCCTACAGTTATCTCCCTTTGATCAAACATCATCTCCAAGGAAGAAATGAATTCTTTTTTTATAATTGGAGAGAGAGAGACAGAGAGACAGAGAGAGAGAGAGAGAGAGAGAGAGAGAGGGAGAATGAAAATAAGAAACATCAATTAAATAGCTCCTGTATGCACCCTGACTAGGGAACAAATATGCAACATAAGTGTGACCCTTGACCATTGATTGGACCCGCAGTTTTTTGGTGCACAAGATGATGATCCACCTAACTAAGCCACCTGGCCAGGGCAGACTAACAATGTTCCTCACCCTAACAACATGGCTGGTGTCTCTCTGGCCTGATTACTTATCTCAGTGCAGAGGAGCTGACATTCACCACATAGTTTGTTCTGATGCAGGTTTTTCTATGAGACCTGAGATGAAAGTTGTAACAGCCTCTTGAGGTTAGGAAGCCTCACCCTCACACTGCACCTGCAGTCTCTCTAGCTTTGGGTGATGCTCTCTTCTTCAAAAGAGACCAAAAGACCTATTAGGTCAAGGTAGCTCCATAAAAGGTGAAATCATTCCTAACTCTGTAATTATCAGTCTGAACTAAAACATTTGAGCCAAAGCCTCGGTATTAACAATGTTTTAAATTATATCCTATTAAATAGAAAAACAATCATACTAAACTTATACAAATAAATCTATTGCCATGAAAATAAGAATATCCAAAAAGACTTGAGAAGTTTTTTTTTGAAAAGTCAGGCATGAAAAAGTATTAGTCTCTCTACCCCCATGTGTATCCCTCTGTCCATTCCTGTTGTCCACGATAGTGTCCAGGCTCCTTCCACATGTTCCCCTGGAACAGGGGAAGAGTTTGGACTTACACAAACTCATCATGTGCCCCTCCTGGTCAACACACACTCACTGCTCATCCACTGGGAGACTTGGTGTCACTTCCTCTGTGAAGCTGGTGCAACTGAGACCAACCAGAGGTGGGATCTGGTGTGGAAGGGGACCTTAAGTCAACAATAATGACAATGTCAGACCACACATTTTTGAGCATTTATTGACTCAATGCAAGTTTTATATAAGCTTTTGACCTTTATAACAAATCTATTTAAAAGGTTTGAAAAGTTTATACAGTGTTTAATGACATAGAGGAGGGCAGAAGGATCCCTAATGCAGTATTACAGCCTGAGGGGTTCACTGTCAAGGAAACTGAAATGGCTGAGGACTTCACACTGGCAAACACCAGCATCCTGGCTTCTGGCACAGCCTGTGGTGAGGGCTCTCTTGCACCCAGACAACTTCATCTTCCCCTTGAGTTGCAGACGTAGGCCATTGAACAACCACTCACTGGAGATCGCATGTGTGTAATACATCAAGACCACGACGTACTTATTCTTTATGACAGTGACTTTTTTGGGGCTGAAAGAATGAGATTTCTCACAGTCTCTGTGGAGAAATAGAAGACATGGATGATTAGGGGTGGGCTGAGGCATGGTGGGACTGGTTGAAAGAAGGGGAAGGGATTAGACAAAGAACATATGTGCATCACACACAGACATGAAAACAGTATGGGAATTGACTGTGAGAAGAGGGAGCTGGGGGAAGGGGACAAATGGGAAAAAATTGGACAATTGTAACAGCATCAAGAATAAAAAAAAATTAAACACTGGGTTTGGGACCTTGGGCCATACTGCTTTCTCAAAGATCTCAGCTATTCACAGTCCACAGTGAGCTCTGTAAAAGTCATTGGGTGGCCCTGACCTCCGCAAAAGGATGATTGCCTTTGTTCACCTGACAACTCATAAGGACAGAACTGCATCTCCTCTCTGACTCCAGATCCACACAGGGTGATGCCTGACCTTCTCCCACAGACATCTCTGTATTATCAGGACAGGGAACACATTCCCAGGTTCTATGTCCTATAACCTCATCATCAGGTGAAATTTTCTTCTCATAAGCTTCTGCCAATCCTTTCCTAAAACTTTCTTTGACCTTAAAAAATTCAGTTAATACTCTCATGTAAACTTTCATGTAAGTGGGGGTAGGCAAACTGACCACCTCTGTCTATCTCTGGGGCCAAAGGAACTTTAGAGTTAGGTAGAAGGCATTTACCTCTCATTATTGATAAGTAATTCATTAGACAATAAAGATGGCCTAGCTCAGTCTTTATGATCTCAGACCTGGAGAAGTTTCATCTGAAAAATTTCTGTCTGAACAGAACTTTATTTCCTGCCTGTGGGTTGAATATCATGGTGAATTAAATCTCCAAAGACAAGTGGTTATGCTTTTAACAAAAGACAGGGACATAGAAATGGAAGAAAACTACTAGAAATGGTAAATGACATACATGAAAGCCCACAGTTAATACAATACTCTGTGGAGAAACAGCAAAATGTTGCTCAGGTGAGCAAGACTAAGATGCACATTCCCCAACTTATTCAACATAGCAGTAAAAATCCTTGCCAGAAAAGTCATGTGAAATAAGAGACATGTCCAAATTAAGAAAAAGAGAGGAAACATTATTTCTTTTAACAGACAACAGAATATTACAGGGAGAAAACTCTAAAGATTCTACATACCACTCCCCCCACAAAAAAATCATTAAGAATAAAAAATAAAACAAAATTGGAGGAGACAAAATCAACAGTCAGCATCATTTCCATTTCTTTGCAACAATGAACAAACCCAAAATGGAATTAAGAAAACAGTTTCATTTACAATAGCATTTGAAAGAATGGAATACCTAGAAATAAACTTACTAAAGCAGGTGGAAGATGTAAATGCTGAAAACTACCAAACGTTTCTGAAAGGAAGTCAAGAAGAAACAAATAAATGGAAAGACATTTCAATGATTGAAAGACCCCCAGCTACTTACATATCTGACAAAATCCCAATGATTTTTGTGCAGAAATAGAAAAAGTTATTCTAGAATTCATACAAATTTTCAATGAACCACCAAAGGGGCTGCAACAATTTTACAAAAATAAACTACAATTGGAAGTCTCACATGTCTTAACTTCAAAACTCACTACAGAGCTAAAGTAATCAAAATAATGACACCGGCATAAAAACTTCTATTTATCAAAAGACACAGTCAAATGGTTTTGACAAAGAAGCCAGGACTGTTCAATGGAGAAAGGACAGCTTTTTCAACAAGTGGGGTTGAACAGCAATATCCACATACAAACAAATGAAGTGGCCTGGCTGGTATAGCTCAGTGGATTGAGCATGTGCCTGCGAACCAAAGGGTCATCAGTTCAATTCCCAGTCAGGGCACATGCCTGGGTTGCAGGCCAGGTCCCCAATATGGAATGCATGAGAGGCAACTACACATTGACGTTTCTCTCCCTCTCTTTCTTCATCCCTTCCCCTCTCTTGAAAAATAAATAAAATCTTTTTTTAAAAAATGAAGTGAACCATTGCTTATACCACACACAAAAATTGAGTCAAAATGGATCAAATCTTAAAGGTAAGATCTACAACTATAAAACCCTTACAAGAAAATATTTGAGGAAACATTATCACAGTGGATTTTGCAAAGGTTTCTAGAATATGACAATAAGAACATAAGCAAACAAAGAAAAATAGATAAATTTGATTTTGTCAAAATGGAAAACTACTGTTCATCAAAAGACACAACCAGCAGAGTAAAAGATGACCAATGGAATGGGAGAAAAAAGCATTGCAAATCATACATGAATGCTTAATATCCAGAGTTCAAAAAGAACTCCTACAACTCAAAAACAGCAAAACCAAATAATCTGATTTTAAGAAATGGGCAAAGCACTTGAATAGACATTTCTCCAGAGAAGATACACAAATGGCCAATTACCACATGAAAAGATGCTTAACACCACTATCATTAGAAAAATGCAAATGCAAACTTTTAGGGTCGAAATTGTTGCTTGTCATGTTGGGTGTGGGAAACTCAGCTGTGCAGGTAACATTTGCCCTGTGTGGTACCTTTGATTCCTCCAAAGGCATCTTAACAGTTGACACCTCTCACCTTTTGGCCAACTTCAGTTCTTAAAAGAATAAAGCAGGTCTGTGTATCACTAGACAAATACATGGCAATCTGAGTGATCAGAGAAAATAAGACCTCCAGCTCTATGTCTGGGGAATGTACAAATGTTCTCAGGTGCCAGGTAAGTATCAGAATTACATCATGAAAAATATAAGACTAGCAGTCAGATAACACCCTGCACTTCTGGTTCTTCCCTAAACCAGTGAAATGGAACAGGGGCCATTTTTTCCTGCTGCAGAGACCTTCACTGCTCAGCTTACATGAGTTTCTGAGGCACCATTTCCCAGGCCATCCCAGAGACTGGGATTAAAGCAGAAATAACACATGGGCACCAAGAGTAATCCAGTGGTCAGTTGACTATTCAGGCTCTGGACCAACAGGTTAGCCAAGACTTTTCTGGTGAGAGTGACTGACATGAGCCAGTGAGCCAATAAATGATAAAGCAGAGTCCAAGGAATGAGCTAGAAATAAGTGAAGGGTACAGGCAGCAGCTGGCTGTGGCAGCAGAAACTTGTGCTCTGTCCTTGGTCATTAAAGTCATTCTCCCTCTGCTGAGGGCAGGTGAGGGCGTGTGCAAGTGCAGAAGGGGTGAAGTATGGGAAGAGGAATGAATAGACCTGTTGAAATTCTTTTCTTTTTTTTTATTTTAACCATTGTTCAAATACAGTTTTCTCCTTTTTACTCCCAATCCAGTCCCCCCTCCCAACCTCCCCACTTCCCTCCCATTACCACCCTCCCCTTAGTTTATGACCATGTGTCCTTTAAGTTTGTTCCTGTGAACCCTTCCCACTGTCCCCTTAAATTCCCTCTTCTGTCCCCTCCGGTCACCGTCAGCCTGTCCTCTATTTCAGTGTCTTTGGTTATATTTTGCTTGTTTCTTTGTTTTGTTATTTAGGTTCCTGTTAAAGGTGAGATCATATGGTATTTGTCTTTCACTGCCTGGCTTGTTTCGCTAAGCATAATGTTTTCCAGCTCCATCCACGCTGTTGCAAAGGGTAGGAGCTCCTTCTTTCTTTCTGCTGCATAGAACTCCATTGTGTAAATGTACCATAGTTTTTTGATCCATTCATTTACTGATGGGCATCTTGGTTGCTTCCAGCATCTAGCTATTGTAAATTGTGCTGCTATGAACATTGGGATGCATAGGTTCTTTTGAATTGGTGTTTTAGTGTTCTTAGGATAGAGTCCCAGCAGTGGAATTGCTGGGTCAAAAGGCAGATCCATTTTTTGTTTTCTGAGGAAGTTCCAAACTCCTTTCCATAGTGGTTGTACCAGTCTGCAGTCCCACCAGCAGTGCACTAGGGTCCCCTTTTCTCCACAATCTCTCCAACACTTGTTGTTTGTTGCTTTGTTTATGATGGCCATTCTGACTGGTGTGAAGTGGTATCTCATTGTGGTTTTAATTTGCATCTCTCTGATAGCTAGCAATATTGAACATCGTTTCATGTGTCTTTGGATTTTCTGTATGTCCTCCTTGGAGAAGTGTCTGTTCAAGTCCTTTGCCCACTTTTTAATTGGGTTACTTGTCTTCTTAGAGTGCAGTCTTGTAAGTTCTTTATATATTTTGGAGATTAAGCCCTTGTCTGAGGTAGCATTGGCAAATATGTTTTCCCATACAGCTGGTTCTCTTTTAATTTTGATACTGTTTTCTTTAGCTGTGCAGAAGCTTTTGATTTTGATGAGGTCCCATTTGTTTATTCTTTCTTTTATGTCCCTTGCTCTAGGGGACACGTCAGTAAAAAAGTTTCTTCGTGAAATATCTGAGATTTTCCTACCTACATTCTCCTCTAGGACTTTAATGGTGTCACGTTTTATATTTAAGTATATGGTGTAAGTTGGTGCTCAAGTTTCATTTTTTTGCACGTGGCTGTCCAGTTCTCCCAACACCATTTGTTGAAGAGGCTATTTTTACTCCATTTTATGTTGTGGCCTCCTTTGTCAAATATTAATTGACCATAGAGACTTGGGCTTATTTCCGGGCCCTCTGTTCTGTTCCATTGGTCTATGTGCCTGTTTTTATGCCAGTACCAGGCTGTTTTGATTACAGTGGCCTTGTAGTATAGTCTAGTGTCAGGTATTGTGATCCCTCCTACTTTACTCTTCTTTCTCAAAATTTCAGCAGCTATTCGGGGTCGTTTATAATTCCATATAAATCTTTGAAGTGTTTGTTCTATGTCTGTGAAATATGCCATTGGTACTTTAATAGGAATTGCATTGAATGTGTAAATTGCTTTGGGTAGTATGGACATTTTGATGATATTAATTCTTCCAATCCATGAACTCGGTATGTGTTTCCATTGGTTTGTGTCTTCCTTGATTTCTTTCTTCAGTGTTGTGTAGTTTTCTGAATACAGGTATTTTACCTCTTTGGTTGGGTTTATTCCTAAATATTTTATTTCTCTTTTTGCTATTTCAAATGGGATTTTTTCCTTGATCTCTGTTTCTGCTGTTTCATTGTTGGTGTACAGAAATGCCTTTGACTTCTGGATATTGACTTTGTATCCCACAGTTTTGCCAAATTCCTTTATTAGGTCAAGCGGTTTTTTGGTAGAGTCTATAGGATTTTCTATGTATACTATCATGTCATCTGCAAACAGTGACAGTTTTGTTTCCTCCTTTCCGATTTGGATGCCTTTTATTTATTTTTCTTGTCTGATTGCTGTGGCTAAAACTATCAGTACTATATTGAATTAAAGTAGTGAAAGTGGACAGCCTTGTCTTGTTCCTGATCTTAGTGGAAAAGATTTTAATTTTTACCCATTGAGTATGATGTTGGCTGTAGGTCTCTCATATATGGCCTTTATTATGTTGAGGAATGCTCCCTCTATTCCCATTTTGCCGAGTGTTTTTATCATAAATGGGTGCTGTACCTTATCAAATGCTTTTTCTGCATCAATTGATATGATCATGTGGTTATTGTCTTTGCTTTTGTTTATGTGATGTATTACATTTACTGACTTGCGAATGTTGTACCATCCTTGCATCCCTGGAATGAATCCCACTTGGTCATGGTGTATGATCTTTTTAATGTATTGTTGGATGCGGTTTGCCAGTATTTTGTTGAGGATTTTAGCATCAATGTTCATCAGTGATATTGGCCTGAAGTTTTCTTTCTTTGTTGTGTCTTTATCTGGTTTTGGAATTAGGATGATATTGGCCTCATAAAAAGAGTTTGGGAGACTCCCATCTTTTTGGATTTTTTGAAATAGTCTGTGAAGGATAGGGGTTAGCTCTTCCTTAAATGCTTTGTAGAATTCTCCTGTGAAACCATCTGGTCCCGAGCTTTTGTGTGTTGGGAGTTTTTTGATTACTGCTTCAATTTCTTTTGTTGTTATTGGTCTGTTCAGGCTTTCTGCTTCTTTTTCATTGAGTTTTGGAAGATTATATTTATCTAGAAACTTGTCCATTTCACCTAGGTTCTCAAATTTCTTGGCATACAGCTCTTTGTAGTAATTTCTTACAATCCTTTGTATTTCTGTGGTATCTGTTGTAATCTCTCCTCTTTCATTTCTGATTGTGTTTATTTGGGTCTTCTCTCTTTTTTTCTTGATGAGTCTGCTTAAAGGCTTGTTGATTTTGTTTATCTTTTCAAAGAACCAGCTCTTGGATTCATTGATCCTTAGAATTGTGCTTTTAGTCTCTATGTCATTTAATTCTGCTCTGATCTTGGTTTTTTCCTTCCTTCTGCTTGCTCTGGGCTGCCTTTGTTGTTGTTCCTCGAGTTCTTGTAGACGTAGGGTTAGGTTGTTTGTTTGGAGTGTTTCTAACCTTTTTAGGTGGGCCTGTATGGCTATGAACTTCCCTCTCAGGACTGCCTTGGCTGTGTCCCATAAGTTTTGGGTTGTTGTGAGTTCATTTTCATTTGTTTCCAGAAACCTTTTGATTTCTTCCCTAATTTCATTCTTGACCCATTCATTGTTTAATAGCATGCTATTTAATCTCCATGATTTTGAGTGTTTTTGGTTTTTTTCCTTTGGGTTGGTTTCTAGCTTCAGTCCCTTGTGGTCTGAGAAAATGCTTGGTATGATTTCAATTTTCTTGAAATTCTTGAGGCTTGTTTTTTGTCCTATCATGTGGTCTATCTTTGAGAATGTTCCATGTACATTTGAAAATAATGTGTATTTAGCTTCCTTTGGATGGAGGGCTCTGTATATATCAGTAAAGTCCATTTCATCAAGGGTATTATTCAATGCCACAATATCTTTGTTGATATTTTGTTTAGAAGATCTGTCCATTTTTGATAGTGGGGTGTTAAAATCTCCCATTATAATTGTGTTGCTGTCCATATGTTTCTTGAAGTCCTCTAAGATTTTCTTTATGTATTTGGGTGCTCCTATGTTGGGTGCATATATATTTACAATATTTATGTCTTCTTGATGGATTCTTCCCTTGAGTATTATGAAGTGACCTTCTGGGTCTCTCTTTATGGACCTTTTTTGGAAGTCTATTTTGTCTGATATGAGTATTGCTACCCCGGCCTTTTTTTCCTGTCCATTTGCTTGGAAGATTTGTTTCCAGCCCTTCACTTTCAGCCTGTGTAGGTCCTTTATCCTGAGGTGGGTCTCTTGTAGACAGCAGATATGTGGGTCATTTTTTCTTATCCAATCAGCTATTCTATGTCTTTTGATTGGAGCATTTAATCCATTTATGTTTAAGGCTATTATTGATAGGTACTTATTCATTGTCTTTTATGTATGTGTGTTCCCCTCTCTCTCTCATTTCCCTCCCTTCCTTAAAGCAGTCCTTTTAGAATCTCTTGCAGAGCTGGTTTGGTCGAGGTGTATTCTTTTAGACTTCTTTTGTCTGGGAAGCTTCTTATTTTGGCCTTCTATCTTGATCGAGAGCCTTGCTGGGTAAAGTAGCCTTGGTTGCAGACCTCTGGTTCTCATTACCTGAAGTATTTCTTGCCATTCTCTTCTGGCTTGAAGTGTTTCCATTGAGAAGTCAGCTGTTAGCCCTATTGGGGCTCCCTTGTATCTTACTTCCTTTTTCTCCCTCGCTGCCTTTAAGATTCTCTTTGTATTGAAATTTTGTCATTTTAATTATGATGTGCTTTGGGGTGGGTCTCTTTGGGTTCCTCTTGATTGGGACCCTCTGTGTTTCCTGGATTTGTGTGACTTTTTCTCTCATCAAATTAGGGAAGTTCTCCTTCATTATTTGTTCAACTAGGTTTTCGATCCCTTGCTCTTCTTCTCCTTCTGGTATCCCTATTATACGGATATTATTACATTTCATATTGTCTTGCATTTCTCTTAATCCCTCTTCATTCTTTCTGAGCCTCTTTTCCTTTTCTTGCCCTTTCTGGATGCTGTTTTCTACTTTGTCCTCCAGCTCGCTAATCCAATCTTCTGCTTCATCAATCCTGCTTTTCATTCCTTCTACTGTGTTCTTCAGTTCAGAAATTGTATTCTTCATTTCCTCTTGACCTTTGATGAGAGTTTCTATTTCCTTTTTCATGTTTGTATAGTTTGCAATGAGACTGATGTAGTTTCCCTCTAATTTCTGAAAGCTCATTGTGAGTTCATTGAACATCCTGGTAATCATTGTTTTGAACTCACTATCTGATAGTTGAGTTGCCTCTATTTCATTTTGCATTTTTCCTGAGGCTTCCTCATTTCCCTTCAATTGGGGGTTGTTTCTTTGTTTTCTCATTGTTCGTGGGTTTCTTCTTTTTTCTTCTTGTTTATTAATTTGATCTGTTCTGATTCCCTGAAATTATGGTGTGAACTTCTGTGGTAGAATATTTGTGAGATTCAGTGGTGCAATCTCCTTCATGTATCCTGGTGTTCACAGCTTCCCCCTACTCTTTTTTGTGATCAGTTGGAGGAGTAAGGCAAAATGGTTTAAAACAACAAGACAGTATACTATGATATTTACTTTAGCAGCCAGCAGAGAAGAGATGGGTTATCCTTTGGCTCCTTATAGTGTTAACCATGATCCTCCACCCCACTATCCACGTTTTACAAAAGATGGAAAGAAGGTAAGACTCTTATTGGGGACGAGAGGATTGTTAGTTGGATCTAGAAAGCTGTGAGACTGTGGGAGATCAGATTCTAAGGTAGGGTTGGACTAAAGATTAGTATATAGGAGTAGTGAGTATAAGAATAGAGACAACCCCCACAATAGTATAGTTCAGAAAATTGCAAAGTGGGCTGAGATCAGGTAGGGAGAAGCATTTACAATTGTATAGACTAGGTCTTACTAGCAGTAATAGTAAAGTGACAGTCTTATGGCAGAATCAATGAGGTCTAGATAACAAGAATAAAGAGTATAGAACCTTGAGAGGTGTATTAATGGAACACAGATGAAGGATAGTAACTTCTCAACACCTTGTGACTGAGATACCAGGGGGAGCCTATCAAATGACAGTATAACCAGCCAAGCAAAGAAGATTATACAGAAAGAAAAAGAACACCAAAATATTATTAAAATAAAAAATGTCAGAAAAGTGAGAAAAAGATAATACAAATTTACAGTAACTTGCAGGATTAAAAAAAGGAAAGAAAAGCAGAAGATGTAGTGCAGGAGAGATAAATTTGGAGTGGAAAGAATAATATTAGGATGAATGGAAGAGAAACATAAGGGATTGTGAGATAAAAATAATAAGAATTGAAAAATAAAATGTCACATAAAACACAAGATAAAATCAATCAGCCAACAACAGCCAGAGAAACCAAACAAACCCCCCCCCCAAAAAAAAACCCCAAAAAGCAAACAAAAAAAAAACTAAAAAGAAACCTCTTGTTGGTTTCTCACTGGCCAGACCAGTTTTTCTGATCTTGCTGGCTTCAGCTGGCTGAGGGACCTTTGAAATGCTTCTCTCTCTCCCAGCCAGGTCTCAGCAGGTCTGTCAGGTACCCTGGGCACTCCCGAACACACTGGCTCTCTGGATCTCACTTCCACGTTCTTCCAGACTCCGGGGTCCTGCAAGGTTCCAGCTCTATGATCTCAGGAGGCACCAACGACATTTTGGGAGTCACTGTGCCCTCCCTGGGGATTGTAAAAGGGCATGCCCCTCCCCCAAACTTTTGAGATTCGGGGTCTAGGATCGCCCTAAGTGCCTCGCCGCAACCCTTCCGGGTTCAAAGCTCACGAGAGTCAGTCTTCCCAATGGTGCGGGCGCCAAGCCATTTCCAGCTCCAAGTTCCCCGCTGAACCGCATCCCAACCAGGTGTGGGCGCCTTTCCCGGCTCCCCTGGTCGGGCTGGCTGGAAATCTCTGAGCCACTACTGTAGGAACGCACCAAGCGCCACGTCCCTCCTGGGATCGAGGTGCGCGATTCAGGCCTCCCTATGGGGCGTGAGCTGAGTGTGGCCCGGCTCTGTACTCTCCACCAATCCGCACTCCCACCAGGCTAGGGGTGCAGGCACTCTTCCAGGCTGCCCCTGGTCCTGTCGGCTAGAGGCCCTCACTTCTCCCAGGTCTCTGGGTGGGTGTTCATAGTCCCTGTGCGATTTTTTCCCAGTCCAACTGGCCAATCTGTTCCTTCTAGCAACACGTTCTCCCCTGAAGTTGCTCACCCCCCCGTATTCGGGGGAGGGAGCAGCGACTTCCCTCTCCCAGGAGCCCTGGGGCAGACCTCGGAGCACTGGGTGGGCCTGGGGTCTGCACACCCCTAGACCCCGTGCTGATCCCTGGGCCCCTTTTGTCCTGTAGCAGTCTCCTTACCGTCTGGTTTTCCAGTAAGTGCAATAATTTTTGATGTCCTGCTTTCAAAAGTGATTCAGTAACCTAGCCCACTTGCTCTGTTTCTCCACCGATCCACGAGTTTCCCCCCTCTTCACAGAAGCCGAGAAAAACGCTTGAAATTATTTTCCTTATGAACCATTTATGTCTTAGCTATGAGATAAAAATTAGAAAGAACCAATAATTCTTCTATATGTGAAAATTATTATTAATACCCCAGGGCCTATGACAAATTGCAGAAAGAAGTATTTTTTCTTTTTTTAATTTTATTTTAATCATTGTTCAAATACAGTTTTCTCCTTTTTACTCCAAGTCCAGCCCCCCCTCCCACCCCTCCCCACTTCCCTCCCATTACCACCCTCCCCCTAGTTTTTGACCATGTGTCCTTTAAGTTTGTTCCCGTGAACCCTTCCCAATGTCCCCTGAAATTCCCTCTACTCTCCCCTGTGGTCACTGTCAGCCTGTTCTCTATTTCAGTGTCTTTGGTTATATATTGCTTGTTTCTTTGTTTTGTTGTTTAGGTTCCTGTTAAAGGTGAGATCATATGGTATTTGTCAGAAAGAAGTATTTTTCTAAAAAGCAACAAAAGGTTTCTTTGAGACAGGGGCCTCAACCCTGGAGAAACAAGGAGCCTGTCCAATATGACCAGAATTCCAAGGACTCTGAGTTCAAGTTCCAGTCTTTGAAGCCATTATGGATTGTTCATTTATTCATTCAGTCAGTCAGTCATTTATTCATTCACCATTATTTTTTTTCTAATTCATCAAAAGGGACAGTGTTTGTTACATGTTGGTCCCTTAATGGTTGCAGGTGTAGCTTGGGGAGTCAGAAGGCAAAGTCAATTTCTTTACATCATGTCAGAGTGACACCAAAAAAATTAGGAAACAAACAAGTGATTTCAAGTCCAGGGCAGGGAGGTGTGGATCAGCCATCTGAGAGGAAGACCTGGGTGTTCCACCACTGACTCTGATTGTTACTGCAAGTATTTTAGTTCTGGAGTAAAATCAGGCTAATTCTTTATTTGTTGTCACTTCCCAAACCAGAATCAATCTTCTGTGCTAAGGACCCATGAGAAGAAAGCGTGTGAACAAATGGTTGGCTTAGGGATCCACAGACACTTCATAGCCCCTGGGGTGAAGGAGAGGATGGAGCTATGGCTGCAGACAGACCTCACATGACTGTGCTCGGCTGCTCATGGTCTGTGTGACTCTGCCTTAGTAACTGTACCTCCTGGTTTCTCAGCTCACCCTCAGTGGAGCAGGATAAATATTTGGCTGCCAGGTTGTCTGTGTATTAACTATAAACTATTCACAGTATCTGACCTAACTCTTGAGATTAAAGAGCTGTTCCAGTAAGAGGCACCTGTTGTTGATCGGCTCCAAGACAGAGTCCCCTGGGCTGATCCCTGGTGGACAAGGAGCTGCCAGCAGCATCTTTCCTCCAGTTTCTCCTGGGGACATCTACCTTCCTCTAGAGTTTTTTAAGTTTCCCAAGACATTTGGCTGATGATCTGTGGACCTAGTTCAGCTGTGATTTCCAATCATGGTCTCAGCGACAAACCAGGTTCCACTCCTTCCCTGGATGATGACCACTCAAGAGCCTCTGAACTGGGCACCCAGAACAATGTTGTTCCACATCAGCCCTTCCCAGGAATACAAGCCCTACCTGACACACACTTCCAAGGGTCCCTTGTCTCAGGAGCTCTGAGAAAGGGGTCTGGAGAGGGGCTACTCAAGCTAAGCTTCTCTGTGAGGAATCCAGGAAGCTTATCAGGCCAGGATTTTACAGAGTATTTCAGTGTTGCTCTCAAGGTCATGTTCACAGGGTAAAGCCCAACAGCTGGACTGAGAGTGGTCTCCCTCTGTGAGTTACTCCCATCAGACTGGCCCTTCTCTCTGTGGCGAGTGTGTGCAGGGCTGGAATCTGGGGAGGGAACTCTGATCTGTGGAAGCTTGTCTCCACAGAGTGTGTCCTGCACTAAATGCCCAACCCCACCCTGAGACATGATACAGAGGGGGATGGAGGCAGAGTCCAGGGTGTGAGTCCTGTGTGTGAGTAGAATTCACCCGCCCAATGCCCAGAGGGCAGAGAGCAATCGTTCACAGTACACAAGGAGCTGTTCTGTTGCTATTTCTTTTTTTGAGTTTTGAAGATAGACGACTACAGTGAAGTGTCCTGTGTCGTTCAGAGTGACGTTCTCTAACAGCAAGGATCCATCAGAGTTCATTTTTTCTCAGCCACTATAGGCAGGCTCATTTTTATACACTTGCATGTGCATTGTAAATGTTGCAATATGATAATTGGAGTTCTTCCCTACTCCCCTGCACCACATAATGACTACAGCATTTGGGGACTTATTGAGGATATTTAGAAGCACATCCTTCCCTTCAGCAGCATTGGTTGACACAACAGCAAGTTGGACTGTGGTGGGCGGGTTCCAGAACATTAAGAGTGAAACTGGAAAGGAAGAAAAACATGGATCAATATTTGAATCTATGTACCGAGATGAAAAGATGAGGCCCTAGATGCCGAGCATTTCTCTTCATTTGCCAGCCTTGGTCTACATGCACATGTGTGTGAGTGCATCTCCTATAGTCAAGATCAGCAGCATGGCCCCCATTATGTTAGTACCTGTGAGACCAATATTTCTCCTGTTTTCATTACTCTTCCCCAGATTTCTGCTCAGCTCACCCCCTCACTGCTCTCAGATCCCTGCTGACAATCAGGGACATCCTAGGGAGACATCTTTGCTGACCACCTCCTCTAAAGAGCCTCTGTTTTTACTTTCTGAATTGTCCCTGCTGTTTCCTTCAAAATACTTGTGGGTACCTGACATCACGTCTGGACATATCCTTGTCCATCTCCTCCCCACAGAACATGAGCTCCATGCAGGCAGGGGTTTGTCTGATCTTTCTGTGCCCAAAGTGCCTGTGACAGGCTGCAGGTACCTGTACGTGAGAGAATGAGTGTTCTTGGAGTCTTAAACCTCCTGCTCTTTCTCAGGTTGGTGGTAAGAAAAATGTTAAATGCCCCTGTTAAGCTTCCTTCTAGTTTCAGCTGAGAGAAATTGTTATTATTATCATCAGTTTTCAAACTTCAGTACTCAGTGATGAATAACTTAAAAATGAACAGTAATCAAGGGTTTCCTGCCCCTCCCACTTCCAGATCATGAGATTTTTCTGTGGCTAAGCCCCCTCCCCATCCTACTCTGCTCCCCTGTCCTCTCTTTTCAGGTCCAAACAGAAGCTCTCCCTCTCCTCTCAGTGTACTGGTCTCCCCAGGGAATCCCTACCTGCCAGTCTCTGTCTCCCATCCTCCTCTCCACCCCCACAGATTGTCATGTCCTTACCAGCCAGCAGGAACCCTTGCCAGGGGACAAGTCCCCTGCAGGTATGAGCTGAGGGAGGCTCCATGGCAACTGGGGCCTGCTCTGTGAGTCCAGTAAGGCTCACAGGCACCTCTGTCTGGACTTGTGAGGTCTACTCTCCATCCTCTTATGCTTTGAGCTCCCTCTTAAGACAACATCGCTTCCCAGGTCACATGGTCCAGGGGCAGGGTTTGTGTCCAAGATCCATCCTTTCCCTGCCATCAATCATGCTACCTTTGGCTCCTACTTAGAGTTTACTATCCACCTCTATTTTGATTACCTGGGAACTGCTGAGGCCTTTGAACACACACACACACACACACACACACACACACAGGCACACACTCACATGCTGTGTGTGGAAAAGCACAAGCCTCAGGCATCCATGTCCCGGGAAGCCCCCAGCTCCCTGTTGGTGCATAGTGGCTGCCCCTATAGCTTCTCCCTTTCACATTTGACTTTTACTTTCAGGACAGGAGTTCTGGGGCTACATGAGAAAAACTTGTCACAGAGATGTCACCCCCACTGTGCAATGGATCACCTGTGAAACTTTGTAAAGATTGTGATGCCCAGGTGACACATTAAAAATGCTGCCTCAGCAGCTGTGTAGCTAACTTGGAAGCCTGGACAAGATGAAATTCCATGATGTAGAGATGGGGCAGCCTCCCCATCTCCTGTGCATGAGTAGAGTCTCCAGACACTGTTAAACTGCAGTTTCTGGCTCTGCAGGGGTGCAGCAGACCAGAGATTCTACAGCTGACAAGCTCTCAGGAAAGGTTGATCTTACTGGCCTGTGGAACCCTCTTCCAACAGCAAGACTGATGGGGCACATGTTCCTTTGAGAGAATGACCCACTCACCCCAGCACTGGCCTCTGCCTTGTCTTAGTCTTGGGCCTGTCAGCACCACACAGCGCTTTGGGCCCCTGAAACCTGATGATAATTTATGTCTGTGACACAGAAACCCAGCTGGGCACTGGTTCTTCCCCATGTTCTCAAATGCTGTAAAAAGGTTAGACTTTCTTGTATCTCATAGGTCACAGAGATGACTGAGGATGAAAAGGAGTCAAGCCGGGTGTGTTACCAGACTAGCCTTTCTTCCAGGGACAGACACCCAGGACTGGGAGTCTCAGAAGAACCTGTGGCTCCCAGGTGGGAACGGAGAGGTGTCCTGTGTGTCCTGTGAAGAGAGGTCAGGTGGCTATAACTCTATGGTTTTGGGTAGATGGGGTCAGGAAGTACCTTCTACTCCATATCTATTGGTTGAGCCTATCCCTATGCTTCCTGACCATTGAGGCAGCTTCTGTCCTCTGCCTGGGGGACTTTCCTGTGGTCACCACACCTCACCTGTAAGTGGTGCCAGGCATGGGTTATAAAGCAGCACAGAAGCCCCTGAGAGAGCAGGCGCTCTTAGACCCTGTCAAAGTACAGTGATCCCTCACCTATCGTAGGAGTTACATTCCAGAGACCCCCGAGATAGGTGAAAATCCACAAAGTAGCGGTGTTATATTTCTTTTATTATTTATATATATATTAAGGCTTTATAAACCCTTCCCACACTCCTATAAATCTTTCCCACTCTCTTATTAACCTCTCCCACACTCTTATAAACACTTCATATGCTCTTAAACACTTTCTACACTCTTAAACCTACATAATTTTAACAACATATAAAATTCTATATGTGTACTCACCAGTTGTGATACAGTGAAGCCACAATAAGTGAACCTCGATATAGCAAGGGACGACTGTAACGAAAGTTTTCTGTCACTCAGGGCGACAGGCTTTTATGCTATGGTTTCCTCATTCATTTAGTGAGGGGTCACTGAGCATCTGTGATGTCTCAGGCTCTTGCCTGGGCCCTGAGAAAACTACAGAGGACAGGTCATGCGTGGGCCTTGTGCTCATAGAGTTTACCTTGTCACAGAGACAGGCTCTCAGGTAAACCACAGCACCTGGGAGTTTACTATAATCCAGAGAGGGGCCTTGAGGGAAAAGTTCTGGTGTGTCCAGAGCATGTACTTGAGTCTCAGCTGGTCAGGGGATCACAGAGGGCACTTCTGAAAAAGTGACCTCTTGGATGAGATCTGAAGGATGGTTGAATAACCATTTGCCCCTCAAAAGACAC
This sequence comes from Phyllostomus discolor, assembly GCF_004126475.2. Lineage (NCBI taxonomy): Eukaryota > Metazoa > Chordata > Mammalia > Chiroptera > Phyllostomidae > Phyllostomus > Phyllostomus discolor. The sequence continues at coordinate 14,941,337 of NC_040914.2, forward strand.
AGGGTGATGGGAAAAAGCTGTCTGCAAAGGACTGACCTTTAGTAAGCAGACTGGCTGGTTTGAGGATCTGATGGAGTCCAGCGTGGACAGCTTGGAGAGTGAAAATAACTGTGGACTCAGAGATGATGGTGATGGTCAGACCCTGCTGCTGAGTTGGGGGTCAGCAGCCCCCTGGGGAGACTGCAGGCTGCTGGATAGTTCTACTGCCCTCTGCTGGACAAGCAGAAAAATGTGCAAAAAACTCATGTTACAGTTAGGTATTATTTTGAGTTTTGTATTTTCCATTAAACTTACACTTTAAGCAATATTATGTATGTATATATGTGTGTCTCTCTCTGTGTGTATGTGCATTCAGTTATAGTTGACATATATGTAATTTAATATATTGAAAGTATACAATTAAGTTTTCCAGAGACATGCACCAGAGAAGTTATTACAATGAAGATAATGAATATGCTCCTTATTCTTTTTTAAATTATTTTATTTCACTTTTTATTCTCACCTGAAAGTAATTTCACTGCTTTTAGAGAGAGAGAAAGTGAGATAGAAATAGAGACTGAGAGAGAAGCCTAGAGAAAAAGAAACATGGATGCGAGAGAAACATCAATCTATTGGCTCCCAGACACCACCCCAAGTGGGACTTCAACCTGCAAGCAAAACGTGTGCATTGAATGGGAATCAAACCCACAACCTTCTGGTTCACAAGATGACACTCCAACCAACTGAGCCAAAGTGGCCAGAGTAATACCCCTTACTCTTAAAGTATCTTCAGGCCCTCTTGTACACTTGTAGTTCTGCTCCTCTCTCAGTTCCTTCCCACACATGAAGAAAATTCATCTGCTCTGTCATTATAAATTAATTTCATTTTCTAGAATTTTCATAATTGGAATCATGCAATATGTAATTTAAGGTGAAGTTTGTCCTCTGGAGTCAACAAATTTTTTACATAGATTTTTTTATCCCTCAGTTCTATTTCATTGCAGAAATGCACCAAATTTGTTTATCCATTCACCCATTCATGGACATTCTTGTTGTTTCCAACCTCAGGCTGTTACAAGTAAACCTGCCATAAACATTTGTGCAGAAAGGTCTTTAACCCAAATGATTAGGTGCCTCTAAAACCATTGAAAGGCTAAAGAAATGGAAGGTAAGGATTTGCCACTGGAAGTCTGGTTTCAAGGTTGCACGGCCACAGCCCCACCCAGAGGGACAGAAACACCTGCTTCTTCACAGAAAGCTGTGTCTGTCGCTGCCCACCATCAGCCAACACAGCAGCAGAAATCATGTCCCCATCTCCCTTCCAGCTTCTGAATTACACACAAGTGTACCTCAAGGCTGAATTTTCTATACATCTGTATTCTAAAGTACTGAGTATGAAAAAATGTAATATTTAAACTTTCAGTCCCTCTGACATAAGAAGAAGCATAGAAATGGTTGGAGCAGAGATGCCAAGTGACAACAGCCCACACATGGCATGTCTGAGTCCATCTGCAGGCTGTGTGACTCTGGGTGAGTGTCCCCACCTCAAGAAGCCTCAGTGTTTTGTGTGATAGCATGGGAAAATATTGGTGTTCTTTCTTGGTTCTAAAAACAGAGCAACTAAAACTCTTTAAACTTTATGAGTGATGAGGGAGATATGAGTGTCTTCTGCACTGACGAGGCAGCACTTGCCAGCCCTGCGGGGAGCTGTAGGCTGAGCACAGGTCACCAGAAAGGCCAAGTCTTGATTTTGAGCTTGGAATTTTCAGCTGTCAATGTAAGAAATCTTCAAACCTGTGGAGAACTTTTATAATTTTATTTGAGAAAAACTGATGATAATTACCAGGAAGCAACATTTCAGTGAATCAATAAAATGTTCTAGAGAATGTCATTTTTGCACCTTATTTCACACATTACAATCAAAGCAGAAGGCATAAAGGGTTACATGAAATTACTGGTGATAGATTAGGGAGATGTGAAAAAAAGAAAAGCAAAGATGGGGGGGGGAAGAAGGGTTTCCAGGAACATGTATAAAGAACACATGGACAAAACCAAGCGGGGGGGGATCGGGGTGGGAGGTGGTGGTGGCTGGGGTGAGGGGGAGTGGTACAGAGAAAATGGAGACAACTGTACTTGAACAACAATAAAAAAAAATTTAAGTAAAATGGACTCATACTTCTTTTACAGTGGTTGGTGAAGCATAGTAAGTAGTTAACAATCAACACAATAACAATAGCAATGAGGGGTTTTGTGGTCTCTACATTGTAGCAGTGAGAACTCCAAAAAAAAAAAAAAAAGAAAAGAAATTGCCCTGGCATGCCAAAGGTGTATGTTATCGTTGATGCAAAAAGATAATAGGCTCAGTCAAAGTAAAGAATGTTTACTTCATGAAATCATCTTTTAGGGCCCAATTGTATTAGCTCATGTACATGTGCAAGTATAGCTAATTGAATTCTTATTAGATAAGATTGGTTTCTGAATGAGACCATACCTGTTTCTCTGGGTCAAATTTTCCCTTTTATTGTTGTGCCAAATCCTGTGTTGTTCTCTGAAGCTGTCAATTGAAATTGTAAAAGAGAGTCTTTCATTGATTTAATAGGAAGCAAGGGCATTCTGAGGTCCAGGTCACTGGGGTGTCTATCTACAGCATGAACTAAATTATTTCCTTTTGCTTTCATGGTGGCAGCTTTAGAATGTTCTGGAATTTTAGCAATTTCCAATTGTTTTAATTTCTATATGACTTCAAATAAGTCTGAAACCTATTTTTTATTCTTTATGTGCTGCCCTGAGGAAGTTAAGAAGACCTGTTACAGGACAAAATGGGGACCTAGTGTGATATACTATTACCAAAAGGAACCCCCCAGGTTTATTATGTCTGCCACCTTATAGGAAAGACATCTCTCAATGCCAGGGATTTGTGAAAAGGAAAGTAAATGTTTATTTAATTCTATACAAACTTAAAGTAGTGACCTAATGTCTCTTCATCAAAATCCCGAAGTCCCTTAAAACACCCAAAAACATATACAGTCCTTCGTTCCCCTTTTGCCCAGTCTGGGGTACCGTATCTCAAGAAAAGAAATAGAAGTCCATGGCTCAAGCAGCCCCCAGTTCTTCCCTGTAATCCATCTTGGCTGGTAGGCCTCCCTCGATTCCTGGCACCATCAGCTGTGTCACCGGGATCTCTGCTAAAGCCGGGTGGTGGTTCCCCCTTCTAAAGCTGTGGGGTCCCCACTCTGGCAAAGCTGTGTGGTCCTTTCCCCAATGGCTGTGAGGAGAGGGGGTCACAACTCTGCCAAAGCCAAGTGGTGATTCTCTGCTAAAGCCACATGGTGATTCTCTCTCACAGGGCCGTAGGAGTCCTCACTCTAGCATAGCTACGTGATTCTCTTTCCTAGGGCTGCCGAGTCTGGGTTCAAATCCCCGCACCAATCTTCCTCCCCAGCCCCATTTCTGACTCCTCCCACAACTGGCTACACTTGCCAGCACTCTCATATCTTTCCAGCTTTACTGGGCTGCCATCATGAGTCTGGGCATGCGTGGCCCCAGGTCATGGAGCCAATCATCTCCAAGCTCCCACGCAGGTGCTATAACTCGGGGGACCTGCCCCCCCAGTTACATCTTGGTGGGGAAGTTACTTCCATCCCCCTGGCTCAGAGCATAGCCACAGCTATTTAACATATCTATGTAACCAGTTAAAGGTTATAGATATGTTAAATGACCATACCACAGGTTAGCTGCAAAGCTATTGCTATTCAAAACAGCTCTTAATGGCCCTGCTCTATGTGTCCCTTCCCCCAACCCACATCTGTGGTGGAGGGGGCGAGGACATCCTAATATTTCCTGGACACCCTGAGTTCTGGGCCCCATTCCAAATCCCTATTTGGGGCACCCCTCTTGGCTGCACCCTGTTACAGACCCACTCCTTCTGCAACATGGTAGAGTCATGATCTATACCAAGGGAATAGCTACTATTGGTGCAAATATTGGCTATTTCATTTTTGGTAAATTGACACACCAGAGTTAAAACAATTAAATCAGTTTCTTGTACATATCTTAATCAGGTAAATAAGAACTTTGAATTATATTCATCACGAAAGTTATCATATATCCAGCTCAGTAACATCTCTGTTCATCTTTCAGAGATCCATCTGTAAACCAATTAAAGTCATCATTATCAAAAAGTGTCCTGTAAGACTTCTGGTCAAGACAGAGGCACGGGCAAGCATGGCTTGCCTTCTTGCACAGCCACAGCAAATATACAACTAGTCTACAAAATAAATTATCCCCCAGAATCATCAGAAAATCGAGCTGTATGGAAGTCCAACAACCAAGGATTTAAATAAGTCACATTTATCTAGATGGGTAGGTGGGATGGGACATGGAGACATGTGGAGAAGCATGGAGGTGCAGAGATGAAGAATGGGTGGTCCCACACCCAATGGGGTAGGTACAATTTGGGGGGGATACCTTAGGATCAAGGAATCCCAGACCCACACCAGACCACCAGCCCAGATTTCCAGTACTATGAAGACAAGTCCCCATAACTTCCAGCTGTAAAAACTAGTGGGTTGGGATCATGGAAGAAACTGTGGGATTCTCAGGAGCCTTCTCTTAAAGGGCCTGCAATAGACTTAGGATTTATGCAGACTCGTTCCCTCTGGGTTCTAGCACTGGAGCAGCAGCTGGATAGGCACCAGTGGCATACAGGGAGAATACAGGCATCAGGGTGAGTACTGGGGGATATCTTCCTCCCAGACAAAACTCCAGAGGCCAGGCAGTGGCATTGTTCCCTTTCTGAGCCCTCCTCCACACAAAACCAAGGAATAGCAACACCACATCAGTGACTCCATCAACCTGGTTCACACAGGTTGCCCTGTCCTGGTGACTACCTAAGGTTCTACCCCATCCAACTTACAGGTGTGCTTTTCTACAATAGGCCATGCTACTAAGACTGGGATTCAAAGCAGCTCTATGTGATACATAGAAACAAACATGGGGAGGCTGCTAAAATAAGGAGGCAGAGAAATACAGCCCAATTAAAAGAACAGAACAAAAATCCAGAAAAAGAACTAAACAAAATGGAGATAAGCAGCTTATCAGATACAGAGATCAAAACACTTATCAGGTTATCAGGATGCTCCAGGAACTCTTTGGGTACTTCAAAAACATAAAAAACCTCAGGAGAAATAAAGATTTCACTAACTGAAATAAATAAAAATTTACAGGGAATCAAAAGTAGACTGGAAGAAGCCAAGAATCAAATCAATAACTTGGAACATAAGAAGAAACAAAACATTCAATTAGAACAGCAAGAAGAAAAAAAGAATGTAAAAAAATGAAGATAAGCTAAGGAACCTCTAGGCCAACTTCAAACATTCCAACATTGGAATCATAGGGGTGCTGGAAGGGGAAGAGAAGGAGCAAGAAATTGAAAACTTATTTGAACAAATAATGAAAGAAAACTTCCCTAATTTGGTGAAGGAACTAGACATACAAGTCCAGGAAGCACTGAGTCCCAAACAGGATGGACACAAAGAGGACCACACCAAGACATATCATAATTAAATTGCCAAAAGTTAAAAATAAAGAGCAAATCTTAAAAGCAGCAAGAGAAAAGCAGAGACTTACCTACAAAGGAGTTCCCATAAGACTTTTAGCTGATTTCTCAAATGAATTTTGCAAGCAAGAAGGAACTGGCAAATAGTATTCCAAGTAATGAAAAGCGAAGACCTACAACCTAAATTACTCTAAAATCCAACAAAGCTATCACTTAGAATGGAAGAGCAGATAAAGTGATTCCCAGACAAGGTTAAGCTAAAGGAGTTCATCATCACCAAGCCATTATTAATATGAAATATCGAAGGGACTTACTTAAGAAAAAGAGGATCAAAACTATGCATACTAAAATGGCAATAAATTCACAAGTATCAATATTTGAATCTAAAAAACAAACTAAGAAACAAGTAGAACAGAAACAGAGCCATAGATATGAAGATTATTTGGAGGGTTATCATTTGGGAGGGGGAAGAGGGAGAATGGGGAAAAAAGGTGCAGGGATTAAGAAATACAAATTGGTAGGTACAGAATAGACTTGGGATGCTGAAAACCCAATAGGAAATGGAGAAACCATAAAATGTATACACATAACCCATGGATGTGACTAAAGGGGAGGGGATTGCCAGAGGTAATGAGGGTACTGGGTAGAGGGGGCAAAGAGGGATAATTGGGATAACTGTAATAGCATAATCAATAAAATATATTTAAAAAATAAAAAAAAGTTTCCTGTAAATGATCCCTAGTGACAAGAAGGCAGTCAGTGGGCAACATACAGTTGTGGATGTTTTCATCCTGCGAAGAAGGCAGCAAAGTTGCTGGGTTAAGACTGTTACCTCAAGTTTAAAAAAATTAGGTACAGAAAGCAAGGTCCAGCCAACTATCAGAGTGTTGAGTGTGATGAGAATTCAGGGGAGATTTGTTTGTGTCTATGAGGAACATACACAAAGCAGAACCCATACTACCTTTTTGTTTGTTTGTTTGTTTGTTTGCATACTATAACTATTGCAGAGTTGGCTGTCATGAAGGTAGAGAGCCATTTTGCCACTAGTCTAACTGCTGATTATAATATCCTATAGGTCTCTGTTTTTCAGTTAAAACTTCCAAAGTTTTGTTTGTTTGTTTGTTTGTTTGTTTTTATGCATAAAAATTACAAAGTTTATATTTAAGGTGTCCCAGAACAGGAGCTTTAAATAATTCTTTAAATATTTTACTGCTTGTTTCCCTTCTGGGTTCCACTGAATTGGATCAGGTCAACTTGACTTTCATAGGACATATAGAGGCTGGGCCATTAATAAAAAATTTAGAACCCAATGGAGATAATACCCAGTCACAAAAGCAGGGATCCTCTAAGCTGCTTTCTTGTTTTTAAAAGAGGGAAAGATAGAATTCCTCTGACTCTTTCAGGGTTAATGTGTTGCCCACTTTTAGATATGAGACAGATGAAGTAATTGGTGTAGGCAAAATTGAAACTTATTTTTTGAGAACTTTTATAGCTAGCTTTTGTAGTAGGTAAATTGTGTACTTTTGTAAGTATAGTAATGCCCTAGATCATTTTAAAAAATCATCCATATATTGGATTAGAGTGAAATCTTTTAAATTTAGCATTATTTATATCAGCTTTTAAATTTCTTTTTTTAAAGATTTTATTTATTTATTTTTAGAGAGGGAATGGAGGGAGAAAGAGAGAGAGGGAGAAACATCAATGTGCGGTTGCTGGGGGTCATGGCCTGAAACCCAGGCATGTACCCTGACTGGGAATTGAACCTGAGACACTTTGGTTCACAGCCCACGCTCAATCCACTGAGCTATGCCAGCCAGGTATTTATATCAGCTTTTAACATCCGGGAGAAATACGTAGGACTCTCTATATATCCCTGGGGCACTCTAGTCCAAGTAAACTGGCAATTTCCCAGGTGAAGGCAAGGAAATGTTGACTGTCTTTTTCTACTGGAATGCTGGAAAAGGCACTACATAGATCCATTACTGGAAAATATTGAAGATCCACAAGAACGGCTGATAATAACGTACTATGTGGACTTGGAACCACAAAATATCTAAGAATAACTATCTAATCTATAGCTCTGAGATCTTGTACAAATCTTCATCCTTTTCTCTTTGGTTTCTTTACTGAAAGGGTAGGAGAATTACAGGGGGTATACATCGAATCAAAGTCCCCTTTTAAAGTAATATCATGTAATGGGCTTTGTTCCTTCTAGGGTGTCAGGTCTTAAAGGATATTGGTGAATATTAGGTTCAGGCAATGTATTATCAATAGTTATTTTAATAGGATTGGCTGACTTGATCTTTCTAATAGGTGTAGTGGCAAGTTCTTATTTAAAATCAGTCATTGGTTGATTAGATATCCCTACCAGTTGCAGGGAAGCTTTACTCTGAGGGAAAAGGCAACTTAGTCCAGAATGGTTAAGAACAGATAAAGTAGCCCCAGTATCTTACAAGGGCCTTAGTAATTTCCTTTTTTATGTTTATTTCAATTTGTCCTAAACTACTAGTAGAGAGAAGGGAAAACATTCTCTTATAGTTGTTGGAGCAACCAAATGCTTGGTTCTGGTTTTCAGTTTTCTATAACACTTCTTAAGGTAAACAGATGCCTCCTAAAAAGTTACCCAGTGAAGCTTATTTAGTAATTTTCTTGCATTGCTCCCAGATACCAGTAGGTATATTAATTATTAATTAGTATAGGTCAGAATTGGCAAGATCACTGGTTCTAACAGTTAAATTAAATTCCTTTGCAAATCCATCAGGGTCCTGGAGAAAATTAAGAAAAATTTAAGTAGATTCCTTAATTCTGTACTAGTCCAAGGAATATACAAAGGTCTGTTTAGAAAAAGCCCAGCCATTATTAATATAACAAGAGTGGTTTGTGTGATATTGATGTGACCTGGCAGCCAAGGAGAATGGACTTCAATGTGCATATGTGAACAATGATGACTTCACTGTACTAGTCAGTGGGGGCAGTAGACACTGCTGAGTGAGTATGTGCACTGTGTGGCTGTCACATTCAAAATGACTGAGCGAGTAAAGCAAGAAATCTGCATCAAATTTTGCATTAAGCTTGAACATCCCTCCGCGGAAACTATTCAGATGGTTCAGAGGCTTTTGCAAATGATGCAATGAGTGCAGCACAAATAAAAGTGTGGCACAAACACTTCAAAGATAGTCAAGAGTCTGTCAAAAAAGATCCGTGTTCTGGAAGACCTGCAACAAGCAGAACACCTGAGAAAGCTGAACTTGTATAGGCTGCAGTCAACGAAGATGGGTGACCAACAGTGCAAGAACTAGAAACTGATCTGGGGATTCCAAAAACTACTGTGCCCAAGATTTTGACACAGGATCTCATCATGAAACATGTCCTCATAAAATTATTTCCATAGCTTCTGCTACCAGAGCAGAAGGAACATCATGCTGCAGTTGCTAATGACTTGATTCCAGTCACTACCAATGGGCCAGGTCTCCTCAAGAAGGTCATAACTGGAGATCAATCTTGAGGCTACAGCAATGATCTGGAAACAAAGGTCCAGTCATCCCAATGGAAGTTGCCTGGTTCTCTAAGCCCAAAGAAGGTACAACAAAGTCACTGAAAGATCAAGACCATGTTAACTGTGTTTTTTGTTTGGGAAGGTGTTGTCCATCATGAGTATGCCCCTCTAGGCCAAATGATTAATAGGAGCACTACCTCAATATTCTTCACTGGTTGAGAGATGCAACATGACAAAAATGTCCTCAGCTATGGGCAACTGGTGATTAGCAGCTTTATCACGACAACATGCCCACTCATGCATCATGGCTTGTGCGGGGTATTTTGGTGAAACGTCAAATCACGCAGTTCTCTCAACCACCCTACAGTCCAGATTTGGCACTCTGTGACTTCTGGCTTTCCCCAAAACTAAAATCACCTTTGAAAGGGAAGAGATTTCAGACCTTTGGTGATATTCAAGAAAATACAACAGAGAAGCCCATGGCAATTCCAACAAAGGAGTTTGCAGAGTGTTTTTGAACAGTGGAAGAGATGCTGGGAGAACTGTGTGAGGTCCCAAAGTGTCTGCTTCGAAGGGGACTGAGGCATCACTGTCCTGTGTACAATGTTTCTTGTATCTTCTTCAATAAATGTCTCCATTTTTCTTATTACATGGCTGATTATATGGCTGAATACTTTCCTGGACAGACCTCATGTACGTTCTTTGGCTACTCTATTCCCTATGCTGTATTAGTCAGTCCCATGACTAATCTGTAACTACAAAGGTGTACTCCTTAACCCCTTCACCTTTTTGTCCATCCCCATGACCACCCTCCCACCTGGCAATGTTCTCTGTATCTATGATTCTGTTTCTATTCTGGTTATTTTTTTATTTTGTTTTTTAGAATCAATTGTTGCTAATATGTATTTATTGCCACTTTATTGTTCATATTTTTTATCTTCTTTTTCTTCTTCTTAAAGAAGACCCTTTAACATTTTATATGACACTGATTTGGTGGAGATAGACTCCTTTAGGTTTTTCTTGTGTGGGAAGCACTTTATCTGCCCTTTCATTCCAAATGACAGCTTGCTGGGAGGAGTAATCTTGGCTGTAGGTCCTTGCTTTTCATCACTTTGAATATTTCTTGTCAATCTCTTCTGGCCTGAAAAGTTTGTTTTGAGAATTCAGTTGGCAGTCTTATAGAAAATTTCTTGTAGGTAACTAATAAATAAAATGTAGATCTATAGCTATTTATTAACTATAAATACACATAGTCTTTTTAAAATAAATAAAACAAATTAAGATGTGTAACTACAAGTGCCATGAAGTCGTCCAAACATGGCTTGAAGTTGAGAGTGTTAGTTTCCAATTGCTGCTGTAACAAATTGCCACAAACATAGTGGTCAAAGCAACACAGTTTCCCTATCTTACAGTTCTGGAGGTCAGAATCTGAAACAGGTCTCACAGGGCTCACATCAAAGGCTGTGTACCTTGTAAAAGCTCCAGGGGAGAACTGCTCCGGGCCTTCCCCAGCTTCCCGAAGCTGCCTGCATTCCTTGGCTCCTGGCCACCTAGCTCTGACCCGCTCCACGTCACACCTTCTCTCTGGTCCTCCTGCCTTCCTCTTGTAAGGACCCAGGTGACTACGTTGGACCTTTCCTGCTAACCCAGGGTAGTCTCTTAGTCTCATTATCCTCAACTTAATCACACCTTCGAGGTCCCTTTGCCATGCAAGGTAACCTAATCACAGGGTCTGGGCATTAAGATGTGAAAATCTTTGGTGAGTGGGGGACATTATTCTATCTTCCACCTCGAGGGACACAGCTGTGGTACCCACAGAAAGACCCGTGAAACTCTAGGCCGCAGACCTGGGCCACAGTGGCTGTGGTGGCTGTGTGTCAGCTGTCACATCCTGGAAAAGAACAAGAGTCAGACTGGGTCTGAGCTCTCTTCTGGGCCAGGTGACGTCCTAAGCCTCATGAGGACCAACTCACCACTAACAACAACAGCACCACCAGCAGCAGCCACACCATGAGGTGGGCACCACTGTTATTTCCACTGTGCGAATGAGAATGCTGAGGCACAGACAGTTAAGGAGCACTCCCAACGCCACACAGCTAGGAAATGACAGCTGGGGTCCAGTGTTCAAGCTTACACTGTTTTGTTTTGTTTTGTTTTGTTTTATCCTCATCTCTTCATTGCTTTTAGAGAAAGAGAGGAAGAGGGAGAGAGAAGAGAGGGTGAGGGAAACGGTGATTGGCTGCCTCCCATACGCACAGGGACCAGAGATTGTAAGTGCCCTGACCAGAATCAAACCCAAAACCCTTCTGTTACAGGACGACGCTCCACCACTGAGGTGGACGAAAGGGTTACACTCCCCCGAGGCCGGCGTCGTTACCCAGCGTTCTCACGCTAGGCCCACCTCTTGGTTCCGGAGCGCGCAATCTCCTTTCTCCAGCGACATTTCGGAGTGGGCAGTGGCGGCTCCAGCTAGTTTTCCCAGAGGACCTGGTCGGACTGGAGGGAGGGGACAGAACCACCAAGTGGCGAGAGAGGGAATCTGGAAATCTGGGCCCGCTTCTCCACGGATGAGCTCCACACACCCAGTTTACATTCCGGGTTTAAAAAAAAAAAAGGCAGGGGTGGGGAGGAATGAAAAAAAAGAAAACAACACTGACATACTATTTATTTCTATTTATTTATTCTAGTCATTTATTCTATTTTATTTAAAATTTTTAAAAATTTAACCTTTTTATTGTGATATAACTGAGAGCACAAAACTGCAGTGCGCAGCTCGGTGACTTGTTAAGTGCCTACGTCCGAGGGAGCACCACGACACAGAATATCCTAGCCACTCCAGCAGGTTTCCTTGTGCCCCTTCCAGTCAGTACCGCCCCAGGGCAACCACATCCGGATTTCCCTCGCCACGACATAGATTGGCCCGTTTCTGGCATTTTTAAAAAGGAATTGCACTCTTTTGTCTCCGACTTTTTTACTTAGCGTCATGTCATGAGAGTCAGCCATGTTGCGCATTCAGCAGCATCGTTGTTTTTTTGAAACCTCCACGAAGCCTTTCGCTTCCTGAAGATGCAACGTTTATTCTCCGGAGGCTGAGGCTGGTGGACATCGGGGCTGGTCCGGTTTCTCGCTGCTGTGAGTACAGATGCCATTGGCATTCTCTGACTCAGATGCGGGTGAGCCTCTTTTTCGGGTGTGCACCGAAATGTGGAATTGCGAGGCCACCCTGCACACTTATGTTTAGTCTTCGTGGGTCCTGCCAAACATTGTTTTCAAACTGCATACTGGTATTTTTTATTCCATGGCATAATTATTTTGCTGTCTTTAAAGAAATCAGAAATCTGAGTCATTGATCTTGAGACACTTTCAACACAACAGAAAATCAAATGACATGTTGAAAGTGTGTCTTGAATAAAGTTTGCTTATTACTGGCTATGTCTTTCCTTTGTTTGTAAAGCTGGCCAGGTAACTTGCTGTTTTACTTTGTGTTTCCTGGGCTCCTAGGAAACTGAACATCTTTTCCAGCCTCGGAGCACGCTGGATCGTGTATGGGCAAGGCCACTGTCTGAAGGACAGGTCCCACCCCAGAGGCACCCTTCACAGAGCCGTGCTCCACCACCATCATTTCAGGGACCACTGGGGGCTGCTGGGCGGGCCCTGCCTCTCTCTTCCCTTAAGGTAGTAATAGTTGAAACATCCAAGGTCTTCCTTCCTCATGATGCTGTCTGGACCTAACACCCAAATGTGAAGCCTGGACAAGTAAACAGTTCCATGGCCGCAGAGGCTGCATGGAAGACAATGGTGACAAAGTCATTGGACAACTGTTCACTGAGCTCCTGTTCTGTTCCAGGCACTGTTCTTGTCACTGGGGCTGTAGCAGGGCACGGGACAGACAGCTTGTTTATCCTAAAGAGTGAGACAAGAAATGCTAGAAACAAGTGTAACAGAATGGTGATAGTACAAATGAGGGAAAACAACAGAGAAGAGGGTGTGCCTGGGTAGGGGAGGATGGTTGCACGTTTGTTCCACTTATTTATGCATTCATTGTGATTCTTTTAAAATTAATTTTAATTGAATTTATTGGGGTGACATTGGTTACTAAATTATAGAGATTTCAGGTATAGAATTCTCAGTGCTGGCTAGTGGGCTTAGTTGTTTGGAGCATTGTCCCATGCACCAAAGTGTTGTGGGTTCGATCCCTGGTCAGAGTGTATACCTAGGTTGTGAGTTTGATCCCGAGTTGGCACACGTACAGGAGGCAACCAATAGATGTTTCTCTCTCTGTCTAAAATTTAAAAATATATCCTCAGGTGAGGAGTAAAAACAAAGCTTCAAAAGACATTCATGGAGCAAGTGGGAATCTTTGAATAAGAACAGATATTCAGTGATATTATGGAAATGTTATTTTTTTGTTATTTTAATTTGATGATTATGGTAATTTGCCTTCTCTTGCCATTTTATTTTTTGCAATGCTTATTGAAAATGGTTTGTTACCAAGGATAGAACACTAATTACCAAGTGTCAACCTTAAAAATAAAACAGCCAGTTATCTTACTAGAGATACATGGTATTGTGGCTGCAGCTGGGGAACCACAGCCTTTGATGGAAACTCAAAGTGCACTCTGTTGAGGTCAAGTTGAAGTACAAAGAAGAGTGCCTGCCTCTGGCCCCTAATTGGTTCATTTCTATGCAAATGAGAACTCCAAATCCTCACAGTGTGATTAGCCTAAAAGAACTATCCCAGTTGGTCATAATAGAGCTTCTCTGATTGGTCAGTGAAGATGAAAATGAGGATATGCCTGTGCAGCCCCAATTGGCTGTGGCAGGTCTTTAGCCCATTGAAAGGGGTTGGTTTGGGAATAGCAGAGAAATCACAGCTGGGGACAAGCAAACTACAGCAAAAACCAGAGGCAAGTCCAAAAAGCAAAAGAGAGGAACCTTACTCTGTAGAGAAAAAGGAGGAAGTGGGAAGAGATTGTTTCAAAAGAAAGTCCATTGGAGGAAAGTTCAGGGTGGTGATGGTTTCTCATTGGCTGAGTTGCTGGGCAAGGAAGGAAATCTTCCCTCCTCTTGCTGGAGCAGTCGGGAGTATCCAATTGTGTTTCTTCCTGTTCTGGTCGGTAATTGACACTTCTTCCTGGTGGGGTCTATAATTGGACTGGGGTGGTAATAGTAAGAGCTCCCCCTGCTGGCCTCCTGACTCCATTGTAAATGAGGTTTCTCTCTTATGGTAATTTCCATGCAACTATGAACCCTACTATTGCTAAAATAATGAAAGTTAGACACTCATTTTAGCGAAGGATACATAGCGATTTGGATTTCCAGAGACTAAAGTTTCTTATGTATGGTAATGGTATTGTGGCTGAGGAGAAGATTGTGCTTATTCTTGGAGGATGCCTTTCAAAATGTTCAGGGGTGAAAGGTCATGATGTCTGAAACTTCTCTTAAAAGGTTTGACAACAGTGCAGGTGGGGGGAGGGGGAGAGAGAGAAGAAGCCAATGTAGCAAAAAGTTAACAATTGTTGAATCTGGGTGGAGAGTATGTGGGTTTGTGCTGTTCTGTTCATTAAACTTTCCTGTGTGTTTGAAAAAAATTAAATCAAATTTTGGAGAGAGAGATTATAAGGAGAAAGGCCACTAAGATTTAAGGGGATGAACACATGTCCTTATTCATCTGTCCAAACCCTAGAATGTGCAAGAGTAAGCTCTGGTGCACACTGTGGACTCTGGGGGGCAGTAATGAGTCAGCTCAGGCTCATCGTTTGTAACTCACGGTTGCTCCAGTGCAGGACACTGGGTGGGGGGGGGCAGGGAGCACATAGGAAATCTCTGTCCCTTCCCCTCAATTTTGCTGTGACCTTAAAACTTCTCTGAAAAGTAAAGTCTATTTAAAAAAACTGGGGCGGGGGTGGGGAACAGTAGATGGCTTAGAATCCTTGAGATTCACAGATCCTGTGAGAGGGAGCAGAGTTTGCTTGGAGTGACGGATCACCCCGTCTCAGATGAGCACGTGTGAAAACCACACCCCGACTAGATGTAATGCTGACTGATGCTCCCTGGGCCTGGCGTGGGGGTTGGGATGAGACCTGTCCCTCGCACATTGTTTAGTAATAGAAAAAGAAAAACCTGGAGAATTTAATTGTTTGTGCTCTTAGAATTTGTCAAAATGTCTAGTACCTACAAGAATAGTGTTTATTGGCCCTGGCTAGCATAGCTCAGTGGATTGAGCACGGGCTGCGAACCAAGGTGTTGCAGGTTTGATTCCCAGTCAGGGCACATGCCTGGGTTGCAGGCCACGGCCCCACAACTGCACATCGATGTTTAAAAAGAAAAAAAAAAAAAGAATAGTGTTTATTGCCTCCTCTGCACTCCAGAATACAGCACTCTTCCATTTCCTTATTAGGCTTGTCAACCAAAGCTTGTTGCTGCCAATTTAACTCCAAAGGGAGTCCCCAGTTGGAATGCAGTGGGCAGGAGGGAGACTTGATTCAGTGAAAACAGCTCAGTATGATACAGCTCAATTGTGAAACAGCTCAGCAGAAGTGGCCCAGGAGAGGCTGGTGAGGTGGCTCTAGTATCACAGCTGCAGCTGGGGAACCACAGCCTTTGATGGAAACTCAAAGTGCACTCTGTTAAGGTCAAGTTGAAGTACAAAGAAGAGTGCCTGCCTCTGGCCCCTAATTGGTTCATTTCTATGCAAATGAGAACTCCAAATCCTCACAGTGTGATTAGCCTAAAAGAACTATCCCAGTTGGTCATAATAGAGCTTCTCTGATTGGTCAGTGAAGATGAAAATGAGGATATGCCTGTGCAGCCCCAATTGGCTGTGGCAGGCCTTTAGCCCATTGATGGATTTAGGATCCCAGGAGCTCTTCTTTAAGGGTCAGTTCAGATGGCAGACACAGTGCAGGAGCAAGCAGCTCAGGGCCGCCTTACCCTGAAGCACAGAGGGAATTAGAGGCCTCTGTTTCCAATGACCGTTAAACTCTGTTTATAGATTTGAGCCCCATTAGCCACCAGGAGTCCTCCTTAGCAGGTTTTTTTCTTTCTCGGGGTTGACAGGTGTAAACTTCCCTACTACTCAGCCCCAAATACCCTCACAGCAATCCGGCATTCTTTGCTCTCCCGGAGCTTTAAGCCAACTAGCCAAAACTGGACAGGTAAGTATATAAAAAATATAGTTAAGGTAAATTAAAAATAGAAGTTAGAGGGAAAAAGAGATATGGTGATGATGAGATCACTCCTCTCTGAAAAGAACATTGTGCTAAAGTTAACATGATGTTGACATAATATTAAATGTTAAAAACTAACCAAATACATCCCTAATATTTTATCTTCCCTTTGAACGTTTATGCATTTGCTCCTGTATTCAGTCCCAGTGAATCACGCCAAATTTCCTAAAGGTGGTACCTCTGCTTTAGGAGCTTGATCATTCATTGGTTTTGCTTTAATACTGCCACGTGTTTCACCATTAATTATGACACTGGCTGTTGATTTGGAAAATATATTTCTAAGCAAGTTAAAGAAGTATTTTGTTTCTGTTTTGAGGCTCTTTATTGGTAAAGAGGAGTTATTTAACATTTACCAGTATAGTATTTTAATAACCCTTGAGATGACACGTACATTTTTTCAATCAGCAATATTTATTGTCGGCTACGTGCCAGGTGCTGCCACTCCCACGTCTGATTCTCATCCCTCCATTTTAGCAGCTGTCACATCCTGGGCAACATGCTTAACTTTGTCTGAACTTTTTCTGTCTTCTGTAGGAAGTGGTGACTTGTTTGTCCTTCCACCAGGACTGTGGTGAGACTCTCCGAGGTCAAGTTCTTACCACAGTGTTGGATGCCACATTAATACTGCTGCTCGCTCTCCCTGTTCCCTTCCTGTTTCCCTCCCTCCCTCTCCTCTTTCTGCTTCCCTCCCTCTCCCCACCTCCCTTGCTCTCTCCATCCTCCTACCCTTCCATCCCCACTCCTCTCTCTCCTTCCTACCACCCTCCCCACCACCTCCTCTTCCTCTCCTGTTCCTCTCCACTAACCCCCTTTTTTCTTTCTTACGTTATGAGGCTGCCAGCTCCCTTGAAGAGGAGAACTAACCAAGAGGCACTCCTGGGACGACTGGTGTGGTTGGCGTGGAGCAGGAAGGAGCAGTGCTGGTGCAGCGGAGAGAGAAAATGGAGGCTGAGCCATATCCCAGCCACTCGAGTGTCAGTGATGGAACTGACTCCAGCTCAGGCATGCGACCAAGACATCTCATTTCTTGTGTGAGACAGGTAGTAATTAACAAACAAATAAGGCTTTCCCTTGAAGACAGGCATGTGTCAGGGGCACATGCATTTGCCAAGGGAAAATCGCAAAAAGGAATCAAGCTAACAGTATAGGATTAGCTTTCCAGTTTTGCATATTTTGTCTTCCTCACTTTCTTCTACAGAAGTAACTTTTTGCTCCTATAACAACAGTAACTAATGTGGAAAGCCCACCATAAACAGACTTTGATAATTCAGTTTTGAAACTCACATCAACCCATATTGTATTTGTATAGCACACTAAAATTTTGTGTATTTCCTTCCTAAAATAATGCAATAGAATATTCAGAAATTCCTAGCATTTTTATACCCCCTCCCCAAATCAAGCAGGCAGAAACTCCATTAGGCCAAGATTTCCAATGAAATATTTTCCTAGCACCTTTGAGTGTTAAAAATAACCTCTTGTCTTTTGTAAAAGCCTGAAATTACTGAGAAATTTATGCCAGGTCTGAGAGGCAGAAGTAGATATATAGTCTAGAGACAGAGATAGAGGCAGAGGGTGGAGAGGGAGAAAGAAGGCAGGGGTTTTTTTCTTCCTTTTTTTTTTTTTCAGTGTGGGGTCTGGGAGCAGAAACAGTGAGAGTCATGGCCGACTCCTAACACTTTGAGGAGGGCAGAGGTCTGCAAGCTGCTAAAGAAGTGGACCATCAACCCCACTCTTTCAATAGTCCTGGTAGGATCCTGAAGGAAATAGCCATGTTGCTCTGACCACCACTTGTTCACTCCACTGGTGCTGGAGGGAAAACCCCAATTAAACAGTGTGAGATGACTGAACACACAGCGCCCAGCACTGCACAGCTGAGACTGAGAGCAGTTATCTAACCACATGCATTACCGGCCAGCCCCCGGGGGCGGGGAGGACATAGCACCCCACACAGGCCCACTGGGAATAAGCAGGGCAGTGGGGGGCAGGCTTGTAGCCACAAGAAGAGGCGGTGTCCCCTGGCTCTCTTAGAGTGATGGAAAAATCCAGTTATGAAAATTCATGAGGTTGATGCAAGAAGTAAACACGGGTGTAGATTAACTCCAGGATAGATGTCTAGGGCTTTCTGATTAGTATCAAGAACATTCAACCCTTGGAAGAGAAAAACTCAGTGTGCATCTCTCCTGCTGACTGGGTTATGGCCCAGATGGTGGGATCCAGTGTTAGCATCTGAGAAACTTCCCTTCACTCTCGTTCATTACGCTTGCTTCATTGAAAGTATAATTTAAATACCACAAAATCCACCTGTTTGATGTATATAGAACATTGTAGAAAGAAATTGAAAAAGACCTGAATCTATGGAAAGACATGCTGTGTTCATGGATAAGGAGACTTTTAACATTGTTAAGTGGGCGGCACTCCCCAAATTGATCTTATTTCTGCCCTTTCCTCTCTTTGCCTTCTAGTGCTCCCATTATATGTGTGTTGCTTTATTTGATGGTGTCCCACAGGGCTTTGAGGTCCTGTCTGTTTTTCTTCATCTTTTTTGTTTCTTTTTCTCAGATTGGATAATTTTATTCATCTATCACCAAGTTTGCTGAATTTTTTTTGTTAGCTCAAATCTGCTTTTCAACCCTTCTAGTGAGTCTTTAATTTTCATTATCATACTTTTAAATTCCAGAATTTCTATTTGGTCTTTTTAAAAAAGATATGTTTTTAAATTTCCCTTCACCATTTTTCACCCATTCCCCCTGGCAGCCATCAGTTTGTTCTTTCCATAAATCTGTTTTTGTTTGGTTTGGTTTTACATTCAACATATAAGTGAAATCATACAGTACTTGTCTTTTCTGTGTCTGACTTATTTCACTTAGTATAATACCCTTCTAGGTCCATCCATGTTGTTGCAAATGGCAAGATTTCAGTCTCTGTTATTTTTGAGTAATATTGCATTGTGTGTGTGTGTGTGTGTGTGTAATATATATCCCATCTTAATCTATTTATGTATTGATACACACCTAAGTTGTTTCCTATCTTGGCCATTGTAAATAATGCTGCAATAAACATAGGGATGCATGCATCTTTTCAAATTAATGTTTTCATTTTCTCCAGATAAATATCCAGAAGTAGAATTGCTACATTGTATGGTAGGTCTGTTTTCAATTTTTTGAGGAATCTCCATATTGTTGTCCATAGTGACTGCACCAATTTACAGTCCCACCAGCAGTGATTGAAGGTTTCCTTTTCTCTACATCCTTGCCACCACTTGGTATTTGTTGACTAAAAAATAATTTCTAATTCTTTATTTGTATCCTCTATTTAATGGGTCAGTGCTATCATACCTTTACAAAATTCTATAACATGGTTTTTCTTTAAAGTATTTTATCGTTGTTCAAGTACAGTTGTCTGCATTTACCCCCCCACTCCCCTCCACCCCAGCCATCCCCACCTCCCTCCCCTGCTTCTGCCTCCCTTGGTTTTGTTCCATGTGTCCTCTATAGTTGTTCCTGAAAACCCTTCCCTACTTTCCCCCCTGTTATCCCATCTCCCTTTGGTCACAGTCAGCCTGTTCTCTGTTTCAATGTCTCTGGTTATATTTGGCCTGCTTGTTTGCTTTGTTGATTAGGTTCCACTTAAGGGTGAAATCATATGGTATTTGTCTTTCACCACCTGGTCTATTTCACTTAGCATAATATTCTCCAGATCCATCCATGCTGTCATAAAGGGTAGGCGCTCCTTCTTTCTTTCTGCTGCATAGAATTCCATTGTGTAAATGTACCATAGTTTTTTGATCCATTCATTTACTAATGGGCACTTAGGTTGCTTCCAGCAGTTGGCTATTGTAAATTGTGCTGCTATGAACATTGGGGTGCATAGGTTCTTTGGATTGGTGTTTCAGGGTTCTTAGAATATAGTCCCAGCAGTGGAATTGGTGGGTCAAAAGGCAGATCCATTTTTAGTTTTCTGAGAAAGTTCCATACTGTTTTCCATAGTGGTTGTACCAGTCTGCAGTCCCACCAACAGTGCACTAGGGTTCCCTTTTCTCCAACGCTTGCTGTTTGTTGATTTATTATGGCCATTCTCACCGGTGTAAGTGGTATCTCATTGTGGTTTTAACGTGCATCTCTCTGATGGCTAGTGATACTGAGCATCTTTTTGTATGTCTCTGGGCCCTCTGTATGTCCTTCTTGGAAAAGCGTCTGTTCAAGTCTTTTGCCCATTTTTTAATTGGGTTGTCTTCCTAGAGTGGAGTCATGTGAGTTCTTTATATATTTTGGAGATCAAACCCTTGTCTGAGGTATCATTGGCAAATATGTTTTCCCACATGGTTGGTTCTCTTTTCATTTTAATTCTATTTTCTTTAGCCATATAATGTGGTTGTTTTGTTTGTTTGTTTGTTTGTGTGTTTGTTTTGCTCTTTGAACATATTCCCAATATAAGCTTCAGAATCTTTGTCTGATAAGTCCACCATCTGAACCCCTCTGATACAGTTTCTGCTAATTTCTTTTTTCCTGCGCAGAGTACCTTTTCCTGCTTCTTTACATACCACATAACATTTTGTCAAAAATTGGACATTTTTGGTAACATAGGTAGTCACAATTCTAGAGTTTGATTCACTCTCCAACCCAGGGTCATTTATGTGGCTATTTCTTTGTTTAGTCACTTGCCAGGACTAGTTCTATGGAGTCCACTTACTTTGCAGTGCCTGCTGATATCAGGCACAACTGTTCTTTTGAAGTGTTTGTTTGTGTATGTGTTTGTCTGTTTTAAACCTGGCATCTCAGGAGTCACCTGTGTTTCAGCAAAGCTTTGTGGTGAGCCAGTGATTGAGTCAGAGTCCAATCCTGAGTCAGTACAGCTTCCCCACATGCTGGTAGATCACCATCTGAATTGGGGGATGCATTTAAAGTCTGGATGGTGTGTAATTATGCACCAGGTTTTCCTCGTTGTGTCCACAGGCCTCACATTCACCCAGGAACAAGCAGAGAGAGCATGCCGTCTTTGTGCTCAGGCCACCCTGCACATGCACACAGAGCTCTAGATCCCCAGTCATATGTGGCAGTTTATCAAGTCTGATTGGGGCCACCTTGTTTCTTAGATTGCCCAACTGACATGTGACCTGTCTGCTGCTGTTTTGTCCCATTGCACCACAGCCTTGCTGTGATGGGGAATCTCTCTCTCAGAGTTTGCCATTGTTTTCAACCACCTGTGGGTGTGTGTTTTTGTATACTCCAAATCAATCTGCCCCCTCCAGGTGAGACTGCTAGGCCTGAGGCCTGGCCCAAGCTGCTGGGACCTCAGCTCCAGGGAGGTGAGGTAGAAGGTTGGGGGTTGCTTTAGGCCAAAACGCCACAAAATTCCATTTTCTTAGTCAGTTTCAGTCCTTTTTTTTTTTAGGTACTTGTGAATTGACTTATGGTAATGTTCAATTTCCAGAGCGATGAATTATTATTGTTGTGGATTTTGTCATCTTTTATTTTTTTTGAGAGAAAATTTATCAAGCTTCTCATTCCCCTGCTCTGGAAATCCTGTTTGTTTTATTTGTTTGTTTACTTGCTTGTTTTTACCTGAGTCATTGCATTTTAAAGAAAGAGAAAGGGAGAGACCAGAGAAACATTGATTGTTTGCCTTCTCATATGCACCCCAACTGGGATCAACCCCACCACCCCTGTAACCTGAGTATGTGTCCTGTCCAGAATTAAACCCACTACCCTTCAATCTAAGGGATGATGCTCCAACCAACTGAGCCATACTAGCCAGGGCATCCTACACACTCTTTTTATTCTTAACATCTCTTTCCTGGTTTGAATCTCATATCAAATCTATGGATTGAAATTATTGGTGTTTTCATTTTATAGATGACAAGACAGGACTAAAGCACTTAAAACCTTTTCCCAAGGTCATCCTAGCTGGAGAGAGTTGAAGCAGGCCTGGATGCTAAAGGCACTTAGCCAGGCTGTTGAAAGGAGCCCCACTCCTCCCCAGGACACAGTGAGAGGTGATACCACATGGGTCTCTATTAAATATGATGTACCAGTGAGAAGCAACCTTTAGTAACAGCCTCCCCATTCTTTCAATAGCTTTGCAGCCATGTGACTCACATGTCACACAGTTTGTTAATTTCAGCCTCACAGGTTCAATGGTCTTCGGCGCAGCCACACATGTGCAGCCATCATCACCATCAATTTAGAGCAACTTCCTTATGTCCAAGAGACACCCAACGCCCATCATCAGGCCCTTGGTTCCCACCTCCCAGGCCTTGGCATGCACTAATCTGCTTTGTCTTTATAGCTTTGCCTGCTGGGGACACTTCAGATACATGCAATCATAGCACTTGTGTCGGTGCCTGTTTTCTTTCTTTCCCGAAGGCATAATAATGTCCTCAAGGTTTACTTATGTTGTGGTGTGTACAGTTTCTTCATTCCTTTGAACTGTGGGATGATATCCAATTGTATGGATAAACCACCTTTTATTTCCCCAGCAGGTGACTGTGTGTTTATTTATGTTCCAGTTCCTGACACAGAGCTCCCAATCCCCTTGGAATTTCCTGGGTGATGGGAAGACCTCTTGTTCTCATGAGGTGACTCTCGGTGGGCTCCTGCACGAAGGCGGGTCACCAGAGAGACCCAGCCATGGGGAGAGGCTTGGGATTTTCAGCCCCGCCCCTCATCCTCCAGAGAGGGGAGAGGGGCAGGAAATGGAATTCATGATAGGTCATGCCTGTGTAATGCAGCCTCCATAAAAATGCCAAAGGTTCAGGGTTCAAGGAGCTTCTGGGTTGCTGCTGGGAGCACGTCACATCTGAAAAAGGCATGAAAGCTCTGCACTTTTTCCCATACACCCTGCCCTATGCATATCTTTCATCTGGATATTCATCTGTATTCTTTCTAATATTCTCTTATAATAAACTGGCAAAGGTAAGTAAACTCTTTTCCCAAGTTCTATCACCTGCTTTAGCAAATAAATCAAATCCAAGGAAGGGTCATGGGAACCTTTCATTTATAGCTTGTTGGCCAGAAGCACAGATGGCCCTCTGGGCTTATGATTGGCATATGAAGTTAGTAGCAGACTTGAGGGACTAAACTCTTTCCCTGTGGCATCGGATGCCATGTTCAGGTGGATGACTCAGAATTGAGTTAAATTATAGCCTCGCCAGCTGAATTGCTTGATGTGGCAAAACCCTGACACAGTTGATATCAGCAGTGTTGTGAGTGGGACAGTTGTGTGAGAGTAAGGGGAAAACACAGGAGGAAGACTGAGTTTTTCCTACTAACCTGAGTATATACCTATAAGTGGGGTTTCTGGGTTGTACGGTAAGTCTATGTTTATCTTTTTAAGGAACTGCCAAACTGCTTTTAAAAGAGGCTGCATTATACTCCGGTTTCTCTTCAAATTGCACAAATCTTTCCCTTTTTTAAAGCCTAAGAAACCTGAAACACCAATCCAAAAGAACCTATGCACCCCAATGTTCATGGCAGCACAATTTACAATAGCCAAGTCTTGGAAGCAACCTAGGTGCCCATCAGCAAATGAATGGATCAAAAAACTATGGTACATTTACACAATGGAATTCTATGCAGTAGAAGGAAAGGAGGAGTTCCTACCCTTTGTGACAGCATGGATGGAACTGGAGAGCATCATGCTACGTGAAATAGACCAGGTGGTGAAAGACAAATACCATAGGATCTCACCTTTAACAGGAACCTAAACAACAAAACAAACAAGCAAAATATAACCAAAGACACTGAAATAGAGAACGGGCTGACTGACAGTGACCAGAAAGGAGAGGGGGAGGGAATTTCAGAGAAAAAGGGGAAGGATTTACAGGAACAAGTATAAAGGACATGTGGACAAAAACTAGGGGAGGTGGAAATTGGAGGAAGGTGGGGAGGGCTGGGTGGTTGGCTGGGATGGTAGTAAAAGACAGAGAACTATGCTTGAACAACAATTTTAAAAACCTAAAAATTTAAAAACACCTTAAAAAATAAATAAAAATAAAAGAGGCTGCACTATCTTGCATTCCTATTGGCAATGTATGAGGAGTCCAGTTTTTGCACATCCTTGCCAATACATGTTATTATCTTGTTTTTATGTTATAACATCTTAGTGGGGTGAAATGGTATATCATTGTGGTTTTCCCTGATGGCTAATGACTTTTAACATCTGTGTTTGTGCTTATTGACCATCTGTACATTCTTTGGTGAAAAATCTATTCAGTTTCTTGGCTCATTTTAAATTGGTTTGTCATTTGATTATTGAGGCATAAGAGTTCTAGATTTGTTCTAGATACGAGTCCCCTCACAATTGATTTCCAAATACTTTCTTCCATTCTTGCAGTTGTCTTTTCACTTTTCTGATGGTATTTTTTATAAGTTTGAGTTATATATTTTTTAAAGATTTTATTTTTTATTTATTAATTTTTAGAGAGAGGGAGAGAAGCATCAAAGTGAGAGAGAAACATCAATTGGTTGCCCCTCATATGTGCCCCAACCAGGGCCTGAACCCACAACCCAGGCATGTGCCCTGACTGAGAATCAAACTGTGAAATTTTGCTTTGTGGGATGATGCCCAACCAACTGAGCCACACTGGTCAGGACTCTGATGGTATTTTGAAGCATAAATGCTTTACTTTTAATGAAGTTCTACTTACATACTTTTTCTTTTGGCATTTGTTCTCTTAGCATCACCTCTAAGAACTCATTGCCTAATCCAAGGTCTTGAAGATTTACTCCTATATTTTCTTCTAAGAATTTTATAGGTTCAACTCTTACAGTTAAGTCCATAGCCTGTTTTGAAGTCCATTGCAAATGTGAAGGTTATTTTAGGACATTCAATTACAGGCCATTACTCTATGTCTACCTATACTCTCTCAATTACAGTAACTTCATAGATGATTTAAAACTGGGAAGCGTAAGTCCTCCAATTTTGTTCTTCATAAATTTTTTTTTATTATTTGGGGTCCCTTGAAATTCTCAAAATTTCTTTGAATTTAAGATCAGCTTATCAATTTCTTCGAAGAAGCCAGCTGGAATTTTGATAAGGATCACATTAAATTTGTAGATTAATTTGGGGAGTATTGCCAGGTTAACAATATTAAGTCTCTTTATCCAAGAACATGGGATGTTTTTCCATTTATTTATGTCTTCTTTAGTTTTTTTTTTTTAATCCTTACCTAAGGATATATTTATTGGTTTTAGAGAGACAGGAGAGGAGAAAGAGAGAGAGAAACATTGATGTGAGAGAGAAACATCGATCAGTTGCCTCCCATAGGCACCCTGACCAGGAATCAAACCTGCAACCATTTGATGTACAGGGACTATAGTCCAACCATGTGAGCTCCCTCCAGCCACAGCTAGGATTTCTTTAATGTCTTTCAATCATTGTGCTGTAGTTTTCAGAGTATAACTTTCTCATTTCTTTTGTTAAATCTATGCCCAAGTACTTTATTCCTTCTTTACTATGGTAAATGAGTGGGCCATGGATTCTCACCCAGGGTGAGCTGTTCCTGGAGTCCCCACACCAGCTCACAGCTCTGAATAGATAGAACTCACATTGCCCTGAAAGAAAAGGATTGTTATGTGTATTTCCAATGAGGAAATTAAGGCTCAGAGGAAGGGAGGCATTTCATAACGAGTAAGGGCTCCAGGCCTTTCTGGTCTGGAAACTGGTCAGGCCATGTTTCTGGTGATTCTTGAGCTTTGAGCCAGGGTGGGGAGGCCTATTTGGGGAGATAAATATGGTCCAATGTGAGACACAGCAGGGAAACTCCCACTTCAAACATGCCCTCTAGGCTGGGTGGTCTTAACAGCCAGCCCTGCCCCAGCTTACTCTGTGCCCTAGAGGAGTCCCCTATTTCCTCCTCCTCTAAATGGTGACTTCCATGGTGGTCTTATGGCACTTCTCCAAAGCTCTGACAGGCCAGCTGTTAGAGCTTTGGAGCTCCTGATGCTGAGTCCATAACAGGAAACAAAGTGGAGTCTGTTGAACACATTGTGAGAGCAAACGGTCCTTTTCATGATTCCCTCTGCCCTTTGCCTGGTCATGGAACACTAACTCGGAAAGGGACTTTACAAACATCTTGACCTCGTTTTCAATGCATTTTAAACTATACACTCCAGAGACATTAAACTATGGGCCAATGTCCTGTGATTTCACCTAAGAGATAAACTTGAACTTCATGAACTCAGGCTTAGGAACACACCAGCACAGTCCTGGTGAGGTTGATTCCTATCTGGTGGGAGGGGTTTGGTGTGAGGGGAAACTGGTCATATAAGAAGGCAGCAGAGATTGACGTTTGTCAGTCACAGAAGGCCAGCTGCCATGGCACTGAACATGCAAACTCTTCTCATCTGGATTGGCACCTGCATCTTTCTGCACATGGATTCTGTGCATGGAGGTGAGGGAGGGGAGATGTGCCAGGACTGGGGTGGAAGAAAGGGCACCAGAAATGGGTTGAATGGTAAAAATAATAATAATAATAATAATAATAATAATAATAATAATAATAAAATGGCAACCAATATATCTGCCATTCCTCGAGCATGTCCCATGGACTCTTTTCTCTTCAAACAAGTCTCTGAAATGTAAGCCTAGTCAGTCTGACTCAAAAGCTCATGGTGTTATTGATCATCAGTGTTCACAACAGCTGCTTCATTTCTGACTGTGATTTCCAGTGCTCTAGACATAGGCAGCCTGTGTAACACAGGGTTACTTACATCATTCCAAGTGAGTTTTTGATGTAAATAGGGGTGAGTGTTTGCAGTACTGGAGAAGGCATAGCACATCCATGATTAGCATGGTACACTTGTGTCCCAGGGGTCGTGTAACTCACCTGTGTCAGTATGATGGCTTTGAGGGAGTGTGAGGTTCTTCCTCATGTGGTATGTTGTAGCCTTCTCAGGTATCTGTTTCCAGTAAAATGGCCTTCAAACTGTGAAGAAAATAGTGTTGCTAACTATAGTCACTGCATCGTAGAGCAGATGCATGGAGCTTACACTTACACATATGGTTAAGTGAGAGCCCTGGCTGGGTAGCTCAGTGGGTTAGAGCACCATTCTGATACACTAAGGTTGTGGGTTTGATCCCCGGTCAGGTCACATACAAGAATCAACCAATGAATGCATCAGGAAGTGGAATGACAAATTGATATATTTTCTCTTTTCTTTCCTCCCTCTCAAAAATCAATAAAAAAATTGAGTTAAAAAAAAGTGTTAAGTGGGGAGATCTCATGTTGTGTTCTTAGTGTGAGAAAAAAATGATAACCTTCTAAGGTGACAGGAAGTTAGAGCAACTTCTAAGGTGACAGGAAGTTAGAGCGCAGCAGAGCGGGTCCTGCCATCAGTGTGTTCAGATGGCTCCTTTCTGTTCTTGCTCTCTGCGTTCCCACTACACCTGCATTTTTTCCAGCTCCATTGCATCTGTCCTTCTCCCATTTCCTCAGGGAAGCGGTGTTAGAAAATGATGAAAACAAGCAACAATCACGTCAAACAA
Source organism: Phyllostomus discolor (assembly GCF_004126475.2). NCBI lineage: Eukaryota > Metazoa > Chordata > Mammalia > Chiroptera > Phyllostomidae > Phyllostomus > Phyllostomus discolor. The sequence goes on from NC_040914.2 coordinate 14,969,082, forward strand.
ACTAATGTGTGTGGGGGTGGGTGACCGTGATCAGCATTCTTCAAAGGTATTCTACACACATGGGCTAAGTTCCCCCCTCAGTGATGGGACAGCAGGTGCCCACATTTCCTGGGCTGTGGGTGGAGCACAAGTCCTCCCACCACCTCACCCCGAGTTGCTTATTCATTCAGCCCAGGCCACGGGTAGGTAGTGGGGCTGGAGTCTCAGGAGAGGGCCTCATTGGAAGGGAGGGCGGCCTGCAGGGGAGCCTGTCCAAGAAGCAGAAGGCAGGACTGGGTGGGGCAGGGGTGTCAGACAGAAAACACACCAGTCACAGAGAGGTGCTGTTTGCCTCCAGGAGACGCAGTGACGTAGCTGAGAAAACTCACGGAGGCCAAAGATGCTTGGCCTGGCCACATGGCCATGGAGCCCTCTCTGGATTCCTGTAGTTTTCCTCTTCAGTCTGTTCCAGTGTGAAGTCACTGCACGCTGACCCTCATTTTCTTACACTGTGAATGTGGCTCGCTATGGGGCTTCTGAATGGTGTGAGGTAGATTATTCATGATGATAGCAAGACATAACCTGTGTTCCCAAATATGAAACATACTTAGACTTTTAGTGTCGAACCAGGTGAAGTGGAAGCTCCAAACATGACAAATCCACAGCATCTAAAAAAAATCATGATCTCAGATCAGGCTGCGTTGAGGTCTGGCGAGTGCAGGTGTCACCAGGAGCTGCAGTGTCCACGAGGCATGTGCCCAGGTGAATACAGGAAGGTGAACATGTCACTGGGCAGGGACCCTGTCACGTCGGCCTTGGCATCCCTGATGCTGCCTAGAGGGCCGCGTGCATGGCAGAACCTCTGCAGTGTCTCAGTGGTCTGGCTTGAACAGAAACATTGCCAGCATGAATGCAGAGAGTACAACACACAGAAGAGCTAATGAGAACGGTGCCTGCCTTTTTCTTTTTCCAGAGGAGAGCTGTGCTATCCCATTTACCTATGCAGGCAAGAAGTATTTTAATTGCATTAGCCATAATTCTGTGAGCGACTGGTGTTCTCTAGACGAAGAATATTTAGGGAGATGGAAATATTGTACAAAGGACGGTGAGTAAGCAGCTTTTCCTCCTGTGAGCAGTGTGTGGCTTCTCAGATGCAGGGGGAGGGGTGGGGTCCATAACTGCACTCTACATGGAAGCCGCAGGCATCTCCCCGTCCAGCCCCGGGTGTCCCATTCATGTCCCCTTTCTCTTGATGAGACCAAAATAACCTCCCCTCAACTAATTTTCTCACCCTTCCTTCTACTTTTCAGACTATGCCCCTTGTTACTTTCCCTTTGCCTATAATGGCAAACTGTGTGACACTTGCACAGTCCATGGGAGTATGTTGGGGATAGCATGGTGCTCACTCACTGAAAACTTTAACAAGGATGGAGCTTGGAAGAGTTGCTTCTGAAACAGGGTAAGAGTGTGTGGGGGACAATGAGAAAAGACACGGGTGAGTAGGGAAGAGATGAAGCTGGGTAAAGAGAGAGAGTCAGGTGATAGAGAGAGGAGGGAAGGGAGGGAGTCAGGTGATAGAGAAGGGGGAAGAGACAGGTGGAGTGGTGGGAGGAGGGGACAGGGGATGGAGGAAGTGTGAGGAGCAGAGATCTGGAGAGGAAAGAAAGGGGAGTGGAGATGAAAAGAATAAAAGAAAAGGTGGAATGCAAAGGATGGAGAGAGGAGAGTCAAAAAGGAGGAAGAAAGGGAGTTTGCAGGGTCCGACGTGGAGGGGAAGGCTGGGGAGGGTGAGTGGTAAGAGAAGGTGAATGGGGAAGCGAGAGTACAGTGCAGAGTCTTTTGAGCAAGCGTGGGAGAGCCAGAGTGGAGCTGGGGGAGAGCAGAGAGAGAGGGGAAGAGAAACCAGACCTTTGTGCTCCAGGTGACTGATTAGAAAAAGAAGCAGAACTCTTTCACATTGACATCAAAACCATGTTACATTACTGGTTCCAGTGACCCCAACCTCAGCCGTGGATTCAGACCAGACTGTGAAACCCAAGTGTGGAAGATCAAGAAATCTCAAGCTTGAAGGCCACGCCCCGAGGGCCAGAGGTGATGAAATCCTTTCCTTTCAGCTCCAAGTGCTCCAAGTGCACCCATCAACAAACCACTGTCTCTACAGGCATGACTTTGTTATCCTGTCTTAAAGAATAAACCATCTTTCAAATGGGAGTGGCTCTGTGCGACCAGGTAGGTCATGCCGGACCTTCCCATCCTGGCCTTCTCCCCCAGACCCTGAAACATCAACACACATCCTATTTGTCTTTTCTGTGGGTTTGACTGAATGGCACAGGTGTGGGGAGGCCCCTGGGGTGGGGAGGGTCCCTGAGGTTGGGTGCCTGCCACAGACTATGTGTCTTTCCTGACTTCATAGAACATTTTCTTTCTGGAGCTCTTCTCTGACTCCCCAGTAGAAGGATCTCTGGTCGTGTTCTCCCAGTCTTTCCCTCCCTGCTTGCAACTCAATGGTGCATCTCCCCAGGGGATGCTGATTATTGGGAGGACAGGGTGGACTTTGTTTGTCTTGGCATTGGTCTGAAGCGCAGAACCTGACACATGCTTGGCTCTCAGGCATTTTTCAAAGGCCTGCAGTCTGTTTAAAACATATTCTAGGAAAAGTATTTTCCATAAACAGCTGGGTATGAACGAGGCACAATTAAAGTCACAGGTGCCAGAAATAAAGGACCTGGAAGCCAGAGCTGAATGTGTACTCTGGCGCCTGAACAGCCTGGGCAGAGATGTGTCAGCGGCTGTGGGACCCGTTGTCACCAGTGAGGCTGCCATTCATGGCCTTTGGGCCATTGGGGTTAGTCATGGAAACAAGAACTTAAAACAAAGGCCTCATGAGGGCTACCCAGTGAAGGAACCTAGAAATCTCCTCTCGTGACCCAGAGAAGCAGGAAAGAAATTTCCTCTAAATGGATCATTTTTAAAAAATTATTCAAGAAAATATACTAAGTATCATGTCCTGGCTGGTGTGGCTCAGTTCGTTGGAATGTCCTCCCATAAACCAGAGGTAGGGGGTTCGATTCCTTGTCAGGGCACATACCTGAAATGTGGGTTTGATCCCTGGTTGGGGTGGGAATGGGAGGCAACCAATCCAGGTTTCTCTCTCATATCAATGTTTCTCTCCTTCCCTTCCTTCCTCTTGGTCTAAAATAAACATATTTTTTAATTTTTTAAAAAATAAAATATACTATATGAACAGCAACCTTATGTACAATGCCCCCACCAATGCCCACCACCCACCCCAGCTTCGCCTAATGAAAGTAACCTGAATGGGTGGAGCCAAAAACACAAGCTCCACTTCTTCCATCTGCCAGTCAAAGGCTGTGGCATCACTGCCAGTTGGGCTGGCACCAGCCTTACTTCCTCAGCCCTGAGTCTCAGAGGGCAATTTCAGGCCATTGTGATTGATGGGTTAGGGATTCTCTCCTCCACCCAAATGTCACTCATGGGGCCCAGGCTCCACCCAGGGAAGTGGGCTCAGAATACTGGACTCTCTGTCAGCATTACCCTAGCCTGCTGGTAGGAAGATTTTCCATGCTGGGAGAAGCAAGTCAAGAAGGCCCAGAAGCTCCTAACCCTGCCCAGTGCCCTGTTCATAAAGCAAGAGTGGCATTCTGAGAAAAGCCCTCCACTGTCCTTGCCTCCAGCTCCCAAGCTATGGCTCAGAGACCCAGAAAAGAACAGAGAGCTTCCAGCACCACATATTAGGTCCCCCCTCCACCCTCCCTTCTCCTTCTCTCTAGCATGGTTTTGAGGCAGGAGAAAGTCAGGAATGAGGAAACTCCAGAGATGCCCCAGGACTGAGACAATGGACTTCAATACAGAACAGAGACTGTTCTAAGATTGGTTTCTCAGGAATGAGAAAACCCCAGAGGTACCCAAGGACTAGTACATGGGACATTGATACAGGATAGAGTCCTTGTTGTAAGACCAGTTGTCCCTGATTTCTAGGAAAGAGCTGAATCATGGTGCAGAATGTGCTATATGGCTCCTGCTTCATTATAATAACATTAAAATAAATTAGAATTGTAGGACCCTGTCTCTCCCAGTGGGCAATCAAGGAAAATCATGGGATACCACATGCATGGTAGCTTAAAAGTAACATAACTACTTGAACAAGCACAATAAAAACCCACCAAAACTAGCCAGGAAATATCCACCTTGTAAGAACAGAATCCCTCTGGCCACTGTGGGTCAATCTCTGCTCAGAGTTGACCTACTCCCATATTCTGTGGGCAGCTGATGGCGATTCCAATAAAAGATTTTGCAGAGTTTTGAACAGTGGAAGAGATGCTGGGAGAACCATGTGAGGTCTCAAGGTACCTACTTTGAAGCAGACTGAGGCATAATTGTCCTATGTACAATGTTTCCTGTGTCCTGTATTTCCTTCAATAAATGTCTCTATTTTTCTTAGTACATGACTGAATATTTCCTGGACAGACCTCATGTATGTTCTTTGGCTACTCTATTCCCTATGCTGTACTTTACATCCCCATGACTAATCTGTAACTACAAATGTGTACTCCTTAATTCCACCTTTCACCCATCCCCATGACCACATTCCCATCTAGCAACCATGAAAATGTTCTCTGTATCTATGTTCCCCTTTCTGTTCTGCTTGTTTATTTTGTTTTTTAGAATCAATTGTTGCTAGATATGTATTTATTGACATTTTATTGTTCATATTTTTTATCTTCTTCCTCTTAAAGAAGACCCTTTAATATTTCATACAACACTGATTTGGTGGAGATGAACTCCTTTAGGATTTTCCTGTGTGGAAAGCTCTTTATCTGTCCTTTCATTCTAAATGATAGCTTTGCTGGGTAGAGTAATATTGGCTGTAGGTCCTTGCTTTTTATCACTTTGAATATTCCTTGCCAATCCCTTCTGGCCTGCAATGTCCTACCAGGGAGGCCAGGGCTGGGTGCTGAGCCTCCCAGACATCCTAGTGGTGCAGTTCATGTCGAAGCACCAAGCTGATCCCTGCACACCTGAGGGTCGTGAGAAACCAAGGGGTGCCTCATCCAGTCAGTCCTGGGAAGTTAGTTTCTACATCAGGAAACATGAAATGATCCCTTAGCCTGTCAAGTGGGAAGAAGCAGGTGAGCATCCAAACAAAGAGGACCATGGATAGGTTAGCCCAGCCTGCGGAGCTCATGGCCCTGAACAGGTCAAGACTGGCCTTCACAAGGTTTTTAAGATCCATCTGTATTACCACAAATGTCCAGTGCAATTTTTAACTTTGTCTGATACATATTGTACTTGGATATTGCCTATCTGTAGTTAGCTCATCTTGCCATTTTGTTCAGTGTCAATCCTTACTATATTTTCAAATTTCTTCCCTTATCTGGTTACAATTCTCCAAATAAACACTTCCAGTGTTTCTCCCTCCCTTCTGACTTGGTATCTGCCTGGATTCCTGGGGGACCACAGTTGCCTCAGACTGGCCTTTGTTCCAGAATCTGAGAAGACATGCCAGTGTAAGAGGGCATGCCTTTGCCATGATTCTCTAACCATCAACAGTGTCCTCACTTCACACACATCTCTACTGCTCTTTCAAGGAAAAAGATCACAGAGGTTTTAAAAGGTATTCTATCCTATAACTCAACAACTCTAGTAAGCATGCATGTCCCTGTCACACCAGCTACCAGCAGGCCTTCCCTGGATGACCCTGTTTCAGGCCCTTCATGGCCTGGAGCTCAGGCCAGACGTCAGTGTCCTTGTTCTCTGTTTTCACGAACTCCACGTGCCTGTCTTAGAGAGTCTACAACCACAACCTGGGAAATGGGATGTAAATCTCTCCTCTTGGTTTTGTTCCCTTCTCTGCTCTTTGTGGACTGTAGGATGCTTGGCTTAAATCCTTGGAGACCTGGGCAGAGGTGGATTGTGAGTAAGCAGAGGTGGGCATAGAGTGGATTTGTGAAGGGATTGGGGTCTCCTCAGGGTCAGGATAAGAAATTGTATGGCCTGGGGGGCTTAGGGATTATATGGGTTCAAGGGAACCCAAGGTGAATGCAGGAGGGCTGTATTGGGGCATCTCAGGTGGGCCTGCGGAATGAGTGAGGGGTGGACTTATCTGTTGAGTGAGGAGCTACTGGAGTTGGTGCATTGAAGTAGGGGTGCCATTCTCCCAGACTTGGATGGGTGTGAGGGGGAGTGCCTGTGAGTGTCATATGCCAGTTTTAACCCCCAATGACTGCTGCATCCCCCACACTGTACCTGGCCTGAGCCCATTGTATTGGCTAATGCACAAGCCAGTCACTGACTCTCTTGTGCCTCCTGCATTTAGACATAGGCATCTTTTGTGCAGAGGGGCTTCTCTCACCCCTGGACAGCAGTCCCTGCTAGAAAAACAAGACACAAGCTGCACCCTTGTTCTGGAAGCCCTAATTTTCAGGGTGAGTAGCTGGTTATTGTCAGTTATGCTAGGGAAAGATGAGGGGATGATTGTTTTTCTGAGGATAATTATGGCTTGTTATGTAATCAATGTGTTAAATATATTCTTTTTGATGCTAAAATTATCTCACATTTGGTCACTGATTTAGTCACAGCATACCTGCCTAATAATGATCAGAGCCCAAAATGTGGGAATTTCTAAAGAAAGGGAACACTCTCATTGGAGGGCTAAGACACTCAGGGCTTACCTTTCCTGTGGGTTTTTAATGTCCTGAGTTGATGCAGAATTCACATGGAGGATAAACTCCTTCACTTGCCCCACGAGGCTGGGCTGGCTTTACAGGCCAGCAAGCTGTGCAGTCACACAGTCACTTAGAAGAGCCTGTTCTAGGGTTAATGCTCTGCTTAGGCAATCTGGAAATTCTTAATGACTTTGTGACAAGGATCTCTGTATTTCTCACTTTATATTGGGTCAGTCCCACAATTCTGTAGTTGGTTCCAGCCCTAGAATTGACCATGGATTGCTGTGTTTGCTTTGGAAAAAGAAAAGTGTAGCCACAAGAAGACACTGCTGCCACCACTGGCAGGAGCTTGAGCACAGTCAGGTTGGAGTTTGGCCTTTTCTACCTTATTTGTGTCTTTGTGGATCTGTAATTGCCTGCCACCCTCCCTTCCAGCTCACAGAGAAAATGTTCTCCAGCCCTGATATACTTGAGAGATGAAAATTTTTGACTTCAAAATCCAAGGGAGTTTGGGGAAGTCACAGCTAAAGCTCAAATGTGAATAGCTTTGAATAGACATCCTGAAGTCCACTCTCAATGTTGGTGTTGGAAAATGCTGGAGACACTCAATGGGGAAACTGTGTGTGTGTGTGTGTGTGTGTGTGTGTGTGTGTGTGTGTGTGTGTGTTGGTAAAGGGAAGGAGGCGGCTCTGTCCTCATCCTTCAAGAGAGGAGACCTCAGATAATGCCTAAAAGTGCATGATCAGAAAGAACCCTCAAAGCATGTCATTCAGAGGTGACCTTTGTTGAAAACACCTGCAATCCACCTGGGCATGGATGTAAACAAAGGAGTAAACTGAGAGAAGCTGGAGCTACCAGAAATTGAGCTCATTTGGAAATATGAATTGCAACCCATAAAATCAAACTAGAGCCAACGACTGAAAAATACGTTGAAATTTGGAGCACACTCTAGTCATGGCAAAGAACAGGGAGATAGAATCAGAGTTAAAGCAGTAAGTTCATGGGCTGGAGGATATGGAAAGGTGTTTAGCAGAGATTTGTTGGCCAGAAGATAAGTTCTGGTTTTCAGTATGCCAGGAACTTATGGGAAGTCAGTCTCTCAATTCTTCAGCTTCATTTTCTTGAGAGCACAGGTGTAAAAAATTCTATGCTTAGTATACTCTGGTTTTATTTTAGAGTGAAATGCCTTTGCATTGCTCCACTTTGATTAAAAAAAACTGCATAAAGCATCACTGGTCACCCATGTCATGTAGTCATTGTTTTCCAACTTTCTGTTTTTTGCCTCTACATCAAACACATTGTTAGATGGGGAAGCACCTCAGAGCTCAGGACCATCTTACTATATCTTGTCCTGCATAACAAGAATGCAAAATGGCAGGTGGATTTCATTGACTTTATTTGAACAACAAAAGAAATGAAAAATAAAGAATTTCATTTATCTCCTCTAAGGAGGTTAACTCGGTTTCCACAGTCAGTTAAATCTTAAGGTAAACAGGGGACTTCTGGCCAAGATGGAGGCGTGGGTAGATACACTGTGGTTCCTCATATAACTAAAAGAAGGACAACAACAAATTTAAAAACAAAAACAACCAGAAATGACAGAAACTCAAACCATATGGAAGTCTGACAACCAAGGAGTTACAGAAGAAACATTCATCCAGACCAGTAGGAGGGGTGGAAATGAGAAGCCTGGCAGAGAGGACTCTCAGCAATGCGGTGACTGGAGTACCAGGCAAGGTGGAGGCTGGAGGACTGGGGCAGGAAAGGCGGCTACTGGTGGAGCATGTGGTCCCACATTTGCATGCAGATAAATTGGGAGGAATATCTAGGGAGCTAAACAGTCTGTGCAACCCAGGGTTCCAATGTGGGGAAATAAGGCCTCAAAACCTCTGAAAAAACCTGTGGGAGGTGAGGTGCCAGAAGAAACTCCCAGCCTCACAGGAAAGTTCACTGAAGAGACCCATAGGGTCCTAGAACATGCGCAAAACCACCCACCAGGAAATCAGCACCAGAAAGGTCCAATTTGTTTGTGGGTAGCAGGGGAAATGACTGAAAGCCAGCAGAGAGTGGAACAAGTGGCATTATTCCTTCTTGGACCCCTCCCCCACAAACAGAACCACAGTGCAGCAATGTGGATTGCCCCATCCTGGCAAGCACCTAAGGCTCGGCCCCTTACTACATAACAGGTGCATGAAACAACAACAACAACAAAATGGCCCAAATGAAAGAACAGATCAAAGCTCCAGAATAATACAACTAAGTGACAAAGAGATAACCATCTATCACAGGCACAGATCAAAACACTGGCAATGAGGATGCTCACAGAACTGGTTGAGTATGGTTGCAAAATAAAGGAAAAAGTGAAGGGTATGAAAAGGAAAATGTGCAGGGAAACAATAGTCATGGGAAGGAAACAGACTCAATCAAAGATTTGGAACAGAAGGAAGAAATAAACATACAACCAGAACAGAATAAAAAAAAAATTTTTAAATTAGGAGAGCCTTAGAAACCTCCAGGACAACTTTAAACATTACAATATCTGAATCATAGGGGTGACAGAAGGAGAAAAGGAGGAGCAAGAAATTAAAAACTTATTTGAAGAAATAATGAAGGAGAGCTCCCCCAAACTGTCAAAGGAAATAGACTTTCAGGAAGTCCAGGAAGCCCAGGGAGTCCCAAAGAAGTTGAGCCCAGGGAAGCACACACCAAGGCACATCATAATTACATCACCCAAAATTAAAGATAAGGAGAGAATCTTAAAAGCAGCAAGAGAAAAGGAGAGAGTTACCTACAAAAGTATGCCCATAAAACTACCAGCTGATTTCTCAAAAGAAATCTTGAAGGCAAGAAGGGGCTGGAAAGAAGTGTTTGAAGTCATTGAAATCAAGGGCCTACATCCAAGATTACTCTATTCAGCAAGATATCATTTAGAATGGAAGGGTAGATAAAGTGCTTCCCAGATAAGGTCCAGTTAAAGGAGTTCATCATCACTAAGCCCCTATTATATGAAATATTAAAGGGGCTTATCTAAGAAAAAGAAGATCAAAATTATGAACAGTAAAATGACAGCTAAATCACAACTATCAATACCTGAACATTAAAAAAAAAAACAACTAAGAAAACAGAATCACAGAAATGGAGATGACATGGAGGGTTATCAACAGAGAAGGGGTGGATGTAGAATGGGGAGAAAAGATGCAGGGAATAAGAAGTATAATTGGTAGCACAAAATAGACAGGGGGAGGTTAAAAATAGTATAGGATCCCTGGCTGGTGTGGTTCAGTGGGTTGAGTGCCAGCCTATGAACCAAAGGTTCACTGGTTTGGTTTCCAGTCAGATCACATACCTGTGTTGTGGGCAAGGTCCTCAGTAAGGGGAATGTGAGAGGCAACCACACATTGATGTTTCTCTGCCCATCACCCTCTCTTCCCCTTGAATAAAAAATACATAAAATCTTTTAAAAAATAAAAAAATAAAAATAGTATAGGTAATGAAAAAGCCAAAGAACTTTTATATACAAACCTTGTACTTGAACTAAGGGTGGGGGTGAATTCTGGAGAGAGGTGCTGTGCAGGACAGAGGGGGATAAAGGCATGGGGGAATAGGACAACTGTAATAGCATAATCAATAAAATATACTTAAAAAGAAGTGAAACAAAAGGTAAATTGTAGTGTATCTGGTATAAAAATTGTATTGCGCTGTTATCTCTGTGGAATAAAACATAAGCTATAACTTTGACAAAATAAATTTCGGTGGAATTTTTTTACTATGATTGCAACTATGATATGAAGATGGCATTGTGAGGAATTCTCTTTTCAATACTTCTATAAAGTGGGCAAATAAAATTAAGTTACAGCCACATAGGTGTATTGTAATCAAAATCTCCCTAACAACAGAGAGCAAATTACTGCTCTAAGCTAATAATAGGTTCTTTGCATAAGCAGAATAAAATTTTGTAGAAGCAAAACAAGTAGGGTTTCATGAGTTCATCCCTGAGAACACACCCTCACTAACTTGTCATTTCAGAAAAAGCCCCCCTTTAAATCTATATTCTAGTTCACTAATAAAAAACATTGACTGAGGACCTGCTATGTGCACATCATTTGGGACACAAAGAAGAATAAGACATTTTTTATACTTCTTGGAGAAGATGCTGCCTGAAATGAGGGTGGAGGAGACATAAAGAAGGAAATGCTGATTCCAGGAGTGTTCACGGGAAAATCAATGGGCCAGGGGAGCTAATGAAGTGGGTAAGAGGAAGAATGATGTGAAGTCAAGTGTGACTCTGTTGTTTCTGAAAGTGGGACTAGATGTACCATTGGGAAAAGTCAAAAGCAGATGCAATGTGAGTGGGACTCCAGGATTGGGCTGGGAGAAAGGTAGTCGCATTTGGGACCTGCGGGTTTGGAGTCCCAAAGGAGATGGCCCACCCATCTTTGGGTAGAATTACAAGATCATGAGAGTGTGTCCCCTGGATCATACTCATTAAACCCAACTCACTCTGATTCTAAAAAATTTTATTCTGCTTCTACAAAGATGCCAACTAGGAAGATGCCAGGTGGGGAGTCTTCATTATAAAGACAGCAGAGGAAGCTGGTGGGTCTGTGTGAAACTACACCCCATGTGAGGAAATGAGCAATCAGGAAACCCTGGGAAGAGCACTATGGAAAAGGGTGACACAGAGACTGGAACCCATGAAGACAGAAAGGAACTGGTGAGAGGAAGCAGAAGAGAAAGTCCCAAAAGCCAATGGAAGGTCAAGCCAGTATGTAGAGGAGCCTTTAATGTGAGCCAGTGGCCAGGACTGAGTCCTGGAAAGGGACACCCTGTGGGCAGCAGCGAGCCCACAGAAATCCTACCTGCAGGAGTGGTTCAGAGGGCCAGGGAAGCTTCAAAGTGGTGACCTCAGCTCACAGAAACCAGGCATCTGTAACACACTTTGACTCCAGGACGATGCCCACAGATGAATTTCCCATTACACCAAAATAAATTCCTAAAATCCTATGGAGTTATCAGTTAAAGTGTCACTCAAGGCTTATTAAGTGGTTTGGCTGGAGGCTAACTGGCAAGTCATCAGTATTTATGATTCCTCTGATGCTTCTCTCTAAAGGGTTAGAAGTGGTGACTCTTTCGGTGTACACTGAGCTAGCTGTCCTGTGCCAGAAAGTGTTTCCTGCTCTTTCTTTTGTCTCCCTACTCTCCTAAGTTAGTTGATCAATTTTTACAGAATGTGTTAGCAAATTTAACACAAATTGAACAAATTTTAAATTGATTTATTGAATGACATGAGCATGATTTTAGTTCTGGCCTTATGCCTTAACATTAAATACAAATTCAGTGTGTGATAAAAAGAACTGGTGTTCTATGGATTCTGGGTAAAATATGTCAGCCATTGAAAAAGCCTTCCCCTGACTCATTCAGAGGAAATCGTGTAGTGAAGCCTCATCTAGGAGAAGGTTAATGCTGATTTGTCAAAATCTGTAAACAATGCAGCACAGATGCTGATGGAACCACCAAATAAAGCAAACATACTCAGATAAGCAAGATGTCTGAATTCTTTAAAATGTTGTTAGTTGTTCTTATTCTGATAATTGGGTGGGTTGTGTACCACCTCAGGCAAGGGCCTTCTGAGTGGCCAATTACAGCTGTCAGGATGGGCTCATAAGGAATCAATTTGCTTTACTAAATATCATTTAATGCCATTTATTCATTATAACATACATAAGAACAATCAAAATTATCTATGTGTAATCACAGGACCCAGAAGTGATTGAGCCCACCCTGCATACCCAAGACATTTTTCCCTGTGTTTCCATGAAATGGTTTTAACTATTTTCTACCATCATAAAAAATATTTGCCATTTCCTGATGGTGTCTCAGTTGAAGGAGAGTCGTGAGAAGGTTAACTGGTGCTGAGACAGGGGAATGAGGGACAGAGTCTGTGAGGATTGCTGATAGTCTTTTGGCTCCATTCTACCAGCTCTGGAAAATAGGAAACTCTTTGGGACCTGAAGCAGCAGGCCAGGCCAGGGCTCTGAAGAGGGTCTGGGTCCTCCCAGCAGCTGTCCTCCCTCCACAGCACTGGGGCAGCCAGAAGTGCTCTATGACCTCTATGACCTTGGGTTTTTTTTCATTTCTCTCAAAAAAACTGAAGGACATCATTCTGGGTGGGAAGAAATAAAGCCTCCAAGTCCAATCGTTTGTTTATAGGAACCTGGACTCCAGCTGCATCTCTTCCAGTTCTCTGTCAACAGTTTCCACTGTCAATCAGAGGACCTGGTCTTTCTGAAAAGTTCCTAAAATGTTGCTCTCAAGTAGCACTTGGGAAGGAAAGTAGGCCACAGCATGGCTCCCACCACTCTACCTGTGGGTAGAATCTCTGTCCTGAGAGGGCAAGTCTGCAAGATGGAGAGCAATGGAAATAGACAACCATGAACCCTCCCCAAAGCTTCTTCCCCAGGTCTCTCCTTTGCCCTGCAGCCCTTGGGTTGGGTCTGAGGGACTGAGCTGATGCTCTGAGGACCTAGCCACACCTTTGTCCCAGTCAGGGGACTGGAGAACTCTAGGTGACTGGCCTGTGGTCCATGGCCCCAAGGAGCTGGGTCGTCAGTTTCCTTTTTTGGGTAGACACTGCACAGCTCTGTCCTTGATCAGCCCTGTCTGAAATGCTAGTGCCTGTGGGGACCACAGCTACAAATGGAAGGGGCTTCTCTTGTGGTAGGACCTAACTCCCAGGACAGATGGAAGGACAGATAATGGAGGCTATCTGCTGAGGAAGTAGCTTGTGGAGTGGAGTCCTCAATTCTTCCGTCTGGCTCTCCACCTGAACTTGACAGTAGAGCTCAGAGCTCAAGCTTGGCATTTCCGGTAAGACTATACATACACTTAATAATCATTTGCAAATCCCAGGTCATCAGCTGGAAGGATCATGCTTCCCAGCTCTTCAAACCCTGCAGATCCTGGAGAAGGGTGTGACAGTTGCAGGGTGTGTCTTCAGTGCCTTACTTCACCCACAGGAAAGTGGTTATTAAGGCTGAGAATTCTACAGGAGCCAAAAGAAAGTATAATTTTAGACCCTGAGCACCTCAGACTGCGGTCAGAAAAGGCAGCCAGGATGCAGCCCTTGGAGGGGGCAGGCAGCCTTGTGGTGTGTGAGTTTTCATGGGCCCCCCTCCCTTCACTCATTCAGCAACCCAGGACTCACCCTACAAGAAGGACGTGCTGCCGATTTGCGGCTGTCCAGCCTCAAACTGCCTGGCCCAGATGGGAAGCCAGAAGAGTTTAATTGTGTGTTCCTCGATTTCTGGCCAGTTTGGCCTCTCCTTGCTTCTGACAAGGGTGGGAAACGAGAGTAGCCGTGGGTGCCTTGGGGCCTGCAGGAAAGGTATGGAAAGAGGGTGTGTGGGCTTTGAGGCCTCAGAGAGGCCCCTCCAGACAGCCTCCACCTACCACTGCAGCTTTCTCCCCAACCTGCTAATGCTGCCCCAAGGAAGGCTGTGAGAACAAGGTCCTGACTTAGTGCAAAGCTGAGGGCCAGCTTCACCGCAAAACCAACACTGCCCCTGAGTGCAGTGAACAGGATGCTCTGCCCCAGAAGATACTCAGCCCTTCCCCAGCCTCCAGGCTCCAGTATCTCAGGCAGGGCTTCACTTCTCCTCCCACTGCCACTGTCTCACCTACCCAGGCAGTCCTTGCTTTGCTAAAGGGCCTGAGTCATTGTCCCCTGGGGAGGCTGGTTTAGGGGGTGGGGTATGTGTCAGGCACAGGGCACTGTTGCTCTTTCTGAAGGAGGGGACTGTGCTTGGTCATGTGGATGGGAAGGGGCCTATAGGAAAAGCTGCCCTGAGTCCCCCAAGCCCAGCTACTCTCTTCTAATGGCTGCTGGGAGAGTCTGGCAGGGCCAAGTGTGGACACAGGAGCCTGCTACATTTTCTTTGGCTGGTGGACCAGTCTCCAGGAGAGCCATCCAACTGGTGACAGGAGCCAGACAGTGAGATGGCTGAGAACTCAGTGTGGAGAAGGGAGCTTCATGGAGTGCTGGAGGGCCCACCAGGTTACCTGTAGCAGCTTCCCAGCCTGTTGTGCTCCCTGTGCCCAGCAAGTGCCTGATTCACAAAGTTCTGAGAGGCCCGTGTCCCCACTGGCTGGGACTCCAAATCCCAGGAAGAGTTTGCAGGTTGGCCCAAGAGAGGAGAGATGATGGGAGGAGGCTGGGCAGGTGGGATGCGGGCTCTGGTGCGCCTTCTGCAAGGGTGACCTGATGCCAGAGAAAGGTGAGAAGGAGGTAGTGGGGCATAGGGAGATTGAAAATTAGGGACAGTGTCCAGGAGGACAGGGTGGAGTTCTGGAGAGGAAGAAGGAATGACAGGGCAGGGGTAGCTGGAGATCTCAGAGATCACTTGGAGGCCATAGGCCTTGCAGGCTTTCAAGTGAGGAGGGGTCCCATGACTAAGAGATGGGAACTTGGTTTGGTGAGGTGGGGGAGCAACAGGAGTGGGGGCCTTCCAGTGGCCATGGTTGATGCCAGGTGTGGAGGAAGAGGCAGTGGAAGGGGGATGAGGAGAGAGGGGGGTGGGGATAGTAGGAAAACAGCAGGGCTTTTTCCTCATCACTGCCAATACACAGAGTGAGAGCTGCACCCACCCAGGGGTCAGGTAACTGCCCTGGTCATTGTGACCTCAGAAGCAGAGAATTGTAGACAAAGATCTGGAAGCCCCACCCAAAGCACAGCTGTGTGCCCTGTAGAGATGAGCAGACAGGTCTTTCCCTGACTGTCAGTACAGTTGGCATTCAATATTATTTTGTGTTAGTTTCTGTTGGGGACCACTCTGTGTGATTTCAGAGATTGTAGCCCTTCAAGAGCAAGCTCTGAAAGTGGCAACTAAGTCTCCCTAGAAAACCAGGTCATAACACAGGTGGCAGGCATGACTCAATTCCAATACTGAGGGTCCTGTGGGAATCACTCCTGAAATGTACATTTTTGTCCTCTGAAGCCAGCTCTGCTCAACGATAAACCCTGTTGGTATAGCCCAGATGTTTAAGTTCTAGGCATAAGGAATAAACTCCTTATCTCATGGAATACATCTTAAAGACCCTCTGGCATCAGTATGACTAACTGACCCTAACCTATGATAGTTCTCTGGTTCTCTGTGTTCCTTCAATTGTCATCTATAGATAATACATGTTTTTGTATGACTATAGCCTTTTTTACATTGATTGATGAACTCTCCATGTATGATGTACACATACCATTCCCAATAAAAGTCACTTGGGAGAAGGGCTGAGGTGGGGCATTCTCCACTAGAGGGAACTGCCACCCCCTTTCCTGCTGGAACAGCAAGATTGTGCCTGGGATGAATTATTTACCATCTGCAGCAGACAGGAGGATTCTGCTGGTGAGAGTTCCTCCCACAAGTTCCAGGTGGACAGCACAGTGGTTGGACACACGCACACTTTACACAGTGTTCCAGTACACATGCAGCCACATGCACAGCTGCTGCAGTGCTACTGACCATGTCCCTGTGCTGGCTCTCCATCCCTGTGACTGTTTTCTCACTGCTCCTCTGTACTCTGATCCCTTCACTTTCCCCCCACTGTCTCCCAGGCACCCTTTCCTCTGGCCACCATCCTACTGTTCTCTGTATCTGTGTGTCCGACTCTGTTTGTGAGTGTGTTTGTATTGGATTTTATTTGTTTGTTTTGTTGTTATTGTTATTTTTGTACAAAGGCAATAAGTTTATTCTCAGCCGTGTTACTCGAGTCCTCCTGTTCATGTTTCCCCGTGTGTGCCTCTCCTAACAGTAGGTAGAGTGAAATGTCACTTACAGGAGGGTAGGCGTGGACAGTCCAGGAGGACAAGGCAGATGGCCCATCCTATGGCAGATTGAGGGAGAGTGGAGCAGTCAGGGGAGGTGGAGTGGACCCCAGTCTTCTTTGCATTGGTCTGTGATCTCCATTCCTGCCTCTTTCCAGCTGCCCTGGGTAGGATGGGGCTTAAAGGCCAGAGCTGGCAGAGCTGGGGAAGAAGGAGTAGAGGCAGGTTGCCTTGGCAGAGCAGGGTGGATGGGCATAGTCATGGCTCCAGGGATCAGTCAACACCCTGTCTTTGGCTCTCCTGGTGAAGATGTTTTCCCTGCCCTGCCCTTCTCCCCACCCCTCTAGACCAACACAGTGTCCTTGGAGCCAGTGCCTCTTATGGACCCTGAAACAAGGAAGCCTGATGCCCAACCCAATGCAGCAGGGGTGTGGAGGAAGTGTGTTGGGAACTGCCCTGCCTGGCTTCAGAAGTTGTAACCCACCCCCCTCCATGGCTAAGGCTGAGTGGGCAAACTTTGGACCAGAAGCCACTAAGGAGACAAAGCTTATCTCCCTGACAGGAGCACGCTTCTGCTCCTTTTACTTCATCCATAACTGGCCTCCAATGCTTGGTTGGTTAGCCAATGACAGGTAAGATTCCCCAAGGGGGGGACGACCTAAGCCAGGCACAATCACGAGGGAAGCCCCCAAGGAAGGACTTTGGGGGCTACAGCAAAAGGGGGTGATGGACCCTCATTCCTTGGCTGTGACAAAGCCTGAGTCCTCATTCTGTCTGCAATAAGTCTCCTAAACTCTTGATTACCTTACTACCCCTGCCTGTCTTAAGCCTGAGACAATGCCCTAAGCCTGAAACAATGACAGAGGGTGGTGCAGCCCTGTGCTGGAAAGGGTGGGTTCCCCAGGTGATCAGGCCTAAGAAAGAATATGTAAAATCCTATGAAACCTGCTTTGTTTAGAATGCTCTCAGTTGAATGATAAGGGTCCAAGGAAGATGTAAGTTTGTTCCTCAAAGTTTTACTTTGGCTCTTTGACCCTGACTCAAAATAGGCCCTCAGACTTCCTTGTTACCTATTGTTTGATCCTTACTTCCTAAAAATGAGTAATGAGCTTCACCTGAATTCTTATGCAAATGAAACCAATAAAAAGCCTCTGAGGTGGGGGAATGGGACACTCCCCACTAGAGAGAGTGGCCATTCCATTCTTACTTCCCCACAGGACCTGGTTGTCTCTGTGTATGTTTTTCTCACGTGTTGACAAGCCATCCGCAGCATTCCACGTTCACTGCCGGTCAGTGATTGCATCATTATCATTCAAATATTTGATCATCCCCTTCTCAAAGAAGTTCCTTTAACTCATCATGTAACCCTGATTTGGTGGTGATGAACTCCTTTAGCTTTGTCTTCCCTGGAAAGCTCTTTATCTTTCCTTTGATTCTAAATGATAAATTTGCTGGGTAGAGTAATTTTGGTTATAAGTTCTTTTCATCATTTTGAATATTTCTTGCCAATCCCTTCTGGCCTGCAAAGTTTCTTTTGAGAAATCAACTGACAGTTTTATGGGAGCTCCACTCTAAGTAACTAACTGCTTTTCTCTTGCTACTTTTAATATTCTCTCTCTGTCTTTAAACTTTGCATTTTAATTATTATGTGTCTTAGAGTTGCCCTCTTTGGGTTCATCTTGTTTGGAACTCTCTGCACTTCCTGGACTTGTATGTTTATTTCATTCACCATGTTAAGGATTTTCCTCTCATTACTTTTTTCAAATAGGTTTCCAATTTCTTCCTTCTGGCATGCTCAGGATGTAGATGTTGGAATGCTTGAAGTTGTCCCAGGGATTCTTTTCACTATCCTCACGTTTTTGGACTCTGTCTTCTTAGTGCTGTGATTGCTTCTTTTTTGCTTCCTTATATTCCAAATCACTCATTTGATTCTCAGCTTTATCCACTCTACCATTGATTCCACATAAATTGTTCTTTATTTCTATTAGGATATTCTTTATTTCTGGCTGGATTTTTTTATGCTGTTGAGGTCTTTCCTAAATTCCTTGAGTATCCTTATAACCAGTGTTTTGAACTCTGCATCTCATAAATTGCTTGTGTACATTTTTTAAGTTATTTTTCTAGAGCTTTCTTCTGTTCTTCCAATGGAGCCATGTTTCTTTGTCTCCTCATTTAGACATCCTCCTTGTGTTTGTTTCTATATATCAGGTAGAGCTACAATGGCTGTCAGGCTTAGTAGAGTGGTGTAATGTAGTATGTGTCCTGTTTAGCCCAGTGGCACAGCCTCCTTTATTATTCAAGCTTGGTACTCAAGGTGCACCCACTGTGTGGGTGAAGGGAGTTTGAAAGGGGTATGGTGTATAAATGGTGAAGAAGGGATATTTGGGTTCAGGTGGTGAATACACAATTAAGTGCACAGATGACATGACGTTGATTTGTTCACCTGAAACCTCTATAATTTTGTTAACCAGTGTGATCCCAACAAATTCAGTAAAGGAAAAAAACTCTATATAAGAGAAATACCCTCTAACTTAGTTTTTTAGTGATCACACATAATACTTTTTCTGAAGTGATGCCTTTCCTGAGACTGTAGAGCTTATAGTAACAGTAAAATCATGATTTTAGAACATTGTTCTCACACAATCAAATCTTAAGGAACCACTGCCCTGTAAAGTTGTTCTGAGGGTTTCTGAGTGTCTTCGAACTTTGTTTACACACCAAGACAATGTTGAGAGAGATGTTTTCAGCAGTGAGAGTTCACAGGCTGACCAGACCTGGGCAGTCAGTAACAACAAAAAGAGCCAGGTACACTCCAGAGGTTCAACCTTGGATTATAGCTGCTTTTGTGATACCCAAAGTCATAATAGTCAGGGTAAAAAGGTAGGAGGATGCTTTTCATGATGTGTGCCCCATTGCCCTCTAATTGGAGTATGTTCACACACCAGAGCTTGTGAAAGACAGCCTGAGGGTTGATGAAGTCAGCATCACTGCAGTCTGAAAATGATACCCACTCAATCTGTCACAGGGATAAGGATGTCCCTTGTCCCATACAAGCCTTGGGGACTTTTTGTAAATCAATGTGGTATGTTTGCTGACATGGTTAAAACAATGTAGTGTATTGTTTCTTAAATTCTTCTTCCCTAGAACCCTGCCTTTACCAAAGATCCCCACAACACAATCAGCATTCCAACTTAAAATGACTTTTCCTCATTTTAAACATTTGACATGTCCAAAAAAAAATTAAAAGGAGGGGAAACCAAGAGCTGTGTGGTGGCTCACCTCTGAGGCAGAAGAGGCTGATGGGAACTTCTGGAAAAGAGGGTCCTGGAGGGGCCCAGAAGTGACTCTGGTCAGGCAGAACAAAGTGTCCCAGTCACTGAACCAAGCCATGGAACACAAAGGTCACTGAGGAATTCTGATGGGCTGGGATCTGTGGTGAAGCTAAATGACCAGGCAGGCACTAAAAGTGAGGTCAGTGGAAAACCTACTGAAGTGCTGCATGATATAGGTGCTAATTTTCTAGTTCTGATGGGAAGAAATAGGACCTGGACCTCCATTAAAAAGATTTGTAACTTCTTATCATAGACTAAGCCAGCTCATAACCCTGGAAGCCCATGAATGAAAAGAGAGGCTGGGTCCATTTGATAAGGACCCTGTCACCATGGATGTAGACAGAGAATCTTCCCTCACAGCAGAGAGATTAGGGGCCATTGATCTGGGGATGTTGGACACAGGTCAAAGGAAAATAAAGGCTCTGTCCTTTTGGGGTAGATTTTTCTTTTTTGGGAGGCGGGGGGATGGTGGCTATGAATGGGTGCTGATGGCCAGTGTGAACCAGGTCAGGTCACAGATGGACTTTTGGTGAAGTCACTTTCTCTGAGGGCCCAGTGGGACCCCAGGCTCATCTTCTTATTTATGTCATCCCAGAACATATTATAATTATTGGTAACTGGAAAAACCCAAACACATCACCTGACCTATGGAGTGAGAACTATTATGGTAGGAAAAGCCAAATGATGCTTCTGATTCTACCACCATCCTACTAAGACCGTAAATCAGAAGCAATAATGAACGTCTGATGGAATTTCTGAGAATAGTGCCCACACCCTTCATGAGAGGTGGAGGGGTGTAGATTGTTACTCCACCTCCATTTGTTGCTCCTCTTTGGTCACAGCTGAGGGTCTGGGCAATGACAACAAGTTACAGCAAATGTGAAGTGGTGATGACAAAGAAGCTGTAGTTTAGCATGTGGCTTCTCACTGACCCTGGATATGCAGCCACACATCAAACAATTCATTTTTTTGTTTCTAGGCAGAGATAATCATTTATGCTCACATTTCAGGGACAACAGTATATCTTAACTTTGGCCACTTTCCTTGGTCCTCTCATGTGCTGTCTCCTATCATATGCTCCTAAGAAAGCCTCATCACCTGATTTTCTCCAGAGCATCACACTGGGCCACCTCATCAATGAATTTATGTGTTTTAATCAGACACAATGGGCAACATATAGCAAGCACCCTTGATGATTCAGAAATAAGGCGGTGCCAGAGGGTGGAAGAAAAGCTGTGCATTGTCCAGCACCCATTTCCATGCTATAAATGCTGTAGATGTGGGCACATTGAGCTCTTCCTTCCAAACTAAGAGATGCTTTGCTACACCTCACTCAGCTGCTTTTAGAAAAGAGATACATCTCTTATAATTTTGGGGACATGTGTGGGATGTAGTATGTTTGGACATGCTGCTCTTGCTCATTTGTGAAGGAACCTATAAGATGGTCTTTTTTTCTAAATCCTACAGCAGAATAGGGCTCTGATAAAAGTGGAGGCTGGAAATGCAAGTGTCCTGATTTGGTCCATAGCAGACAACAGACCCAATGCCATTGTAAGTTTCTGTGATGTCAAAAATAATAGGGATAGTCACAGTATGAAACTTTAAGGGCTTGGAGAACAGGAATGTCTCTTCTGCAGGTAACTATCTTTCCCTTAAGGAAGTATCTCTTAACTCATTACTGGATCCCAGTAGAGACTGGACTCCTGACCACATGACCTCAAGGGCATTGTGATTGAACTGCAAACACTGGGTGCTATCTGAGCCACCACAGCATAACATTACACATGCCCATCAGTGTCCATATCCATGAAAAAAGTGAGTATGGGATGCAGCTCAGAGAGGAATGGAGGACACATAGGAATACCCCAGCAGGTGGCTCAGACACCCATGGCACCTGTCCCTTCTGCCCCTTTCTCCACCCATGCCCATAGGCTCCTGGGGATCTCCAATGGTCTAATACTAGAGGGGAGAGAGCGCAGACCAGGTTTATGTTAGTGTGGGTGAGGAATCCCACCACGCTTCTAGTCACTTGGAAGCCTCAACTGCCCCCTGGCCATTCTATGCTCCTCTTGCCACTGATAGGGCATAACAAGAGGGTTGCTCTGCTGATTGACAGACAGCACCTGACTAGCAGAGGGAGGCTGGGTGGCTGAGTCAAGGAAATCTATGTTTGGGAGTCAGGAGAGTTGTTGGGAGAACATCTTCATATTTCTCTGGCCAGAGGCCCTGTTCAGGGGAAAACAACAGAAACTCAGTGCGGACAAGACCATCAAGCACGCACTTCCCATACGAATGAAGATTTGCCTCAGAAAATTGTCCAGAGTCGGTGCTGGCTGGTGGGGAGAGAATATGGAATGGGTGTTGGAAGAAGGCATCTCTGATTACACCTCCAGGACATGTCCAGCTTTCCACCCCCACCTTCCTCTCACTGTTGTAGGTAAAGAACCATCATTGTTGGTCCTCAAATTGACATTAGCACACCATGTTATCACAATTAAGTAATGGAGAGGAATTGTTTATGTCCTGTGTTGAAGACTGATTTCCACCCAAACAAATGAAGGAGAGAATGTGAAAAGGAGAAGGGTGGATGGTGATGGACACTCCATTTCCTTTTCCAGACTCACTCACTTTCCTCCTTCCTGCTGTTCTTTGCTCCTGGGGACAGATCTCTTGGGACTGTGTCAATGGGAAATCCCACTGAGTGGGGCTGGGCCACCCATTCTGCAGCTCCCTGCCTCTCTTGTTGCTGTACACTGGTTTGATTTCTCAGCCTGAGGCCAGAGCTCCTGCCAGGCAGCCCTCTCTAATCTCCTCCCCCACCTTGGGAACCTAGTGACAGCAAGGACTTCTCTTCTGCCTTTCAGACGTAGGACAGTAACAGACCCTGTGACATCAGCCTCAGGGAACTGGGCACACCCTCTTGGTTTTTCACTTCACACAAACCCATGTGTCAAGTGATTCAAGTGGGATGAGTCCCCTGTTTATACAGGAAACCTGACTCCTAAGTAGAAATCTCACTGGTCAAAGTGCACCTTTACCTCCCAGGTCATGGTGATGCCCAAATAATTGTGGCTGCAGCACTGCAAAGGCTCTATTACCATACCAGCTGGAAAAAAAGATGTGCACCAGACCAGTGAAGGATAGGTCTGACATGGTGAATCTCTCCCTGGATTCCTCTCCTCCCCACCCCAGATTTCTGTGAGCCCTGCCCTTCCCTCCCATAGAGAAATCCCAGCACTGGGAGAAAAGATCATGCCTTTATTTATCAGACACATGTGGCCACTGTTTGAGTGTCGAGCTCCCACAGGGCCAATTCAGCTGCTCCTAGGCCCTTCCATATGTTGCTCCCAGGCCACAAAATGTGTGGTTGTGTGTATGAATGAGAGTTCATGAGGAAGATGGGAAAACAGCTCAGTGTTTTGTTATGAGATCAGAAGGAGGGTTTTGTTCAGGGGTTAGCAGGGACTAAGAAACATAGGGAAATAGAGTGAGCATGGAGGTCATCCCACAACAAAGGGCTAGGGACAGCCCCAGCCCCACCACCTGAGCCATGTAGGGGACAGCAGCAGCCCCACTTTGGAGATCATTATTTTCATCCTCAGACAGTTCACCTGTGACAAATGGCCCAGTCATGTTGATGTGGCCCAACAAGTAATTGGAAGGATGGTCCGTCCATGCAGCCCTGAATCCTAAGTGTAGACAACAGCCCACCTAGGGAGTGAAGAATGAGTCAGAGGGGTCTCAAAGAAGTACACACTTAAATTCCTAAGACCCAAGAATCCCAGACCCTAGCACATCCCCCATTAGAACAGAAGATCAGGCTCCTAGGCATCACCGCCTTCAGATCAAGAAATCTGGGTCCTCAGCGCCTCTCACCCTGGAGCCCAAGAACCAGTGTCTCAAATGCCCTCCCACTACTGCAGCAGTGAATCCAGGCCCCCAGCCCCTTCATCCTTGTAACCTGGGCTTCAGCACTCACCTCTTTCGAGACTGATGTAACCTTTGTAACAATGAGTGGCACCCTTAGGGCATGTGACATTTGCAGAGTCTGTGCAGAATCTACCAAAGTCCACACAGGCAGGACACTGAAGGTCTCCTGGGACAGTGTCACCTGGGTAGCAAAGGCAAGGTTGGGGTGCACAGCTCTGCTCTCAGTTATAGCCACCCTCCTTGAGCCCAGAGTCTTCGTGTCCTTGGGGCTCCATCTCTCCATGTCCCATTATTCTCCCTGGCTCCCTTACCTGAATGATGGATGGAGTTCAGCAGGAGACTGGTACTGCGGGCACTGTTGTACCCATTGGAGGAGCAGAAATTGGCATAGGAGGCGGCAACCATTCCAGGGGGACTCAAGTAGATGGACAGAGTCTTGGAATTCTGTGTCTCAGTCCTGCCACAACCTTTACTCCCCACAATGAGTGAGCTGGGTCCTGTGGGGGTAGAGTGACAGCTGGGTGTGGGGAGGAGAGGCTCTGAGGGAGACTGGAGCCAGGGATTCCTGGATTTTTAGCTGGCAGAGGGTGAACGTAGGTTCCCTGAGTACAAGAGCATGGGGTGGTTGCAGGCAGGGCCAAGACTGGAGCCTGAGCCTGGGTCCTCCCCCAGCTTTGTCCCCTCTCAGTTCTTGCTCAGATATCACATCAGTAGAGTCTTCCTGATTTCCCTTTTTTAAAATTGCAATCTTCACCTCAATCTCTCTATCTCCTTTCTCTGGTGGATTTTCTTTTTCCTCACTGGCATGTAAAACTTCAGAACAGCAGACCCAATGAGATCTACATAGCCTGGCCCTCAACAGGTGCTCAATAAGGCTCAAAGTTACAGAAGTTACTGTGCACCAGCTCTGTTCTCAGACCTGCATGGACCATCAGATATATCCTCATGACATACCAGCACAGTAGGTAGCATTTAGCACCTATTATCAGAAGAGGACAGCAAGCGCAGAAAGAGGAAGAGTGAGGTATAGAATTCCAGCATTGGAAGTAGGTAGGAAGTTCAGGAAACAGAATCCAGGACAGGAGACTCAGGATGTGATGCCATGGTCCCACCCTCGTACACAGCTCACGCACCTACATCTATGAGCAGAAGAGTCTCCTGACACACCTCCTCCAAAAAAACATGTCACATTCTTAAATGTATTCCATTCTTCCAGTTCCTTACTCGAGTTTGGTTTAGCCCAAAGCGTGAGTCCCTGTTGACACGTCCGAAAAGCTGGAAAGAAATCACCAGCGTCTGTGTCAGCCCAGGAACAAGCCATGTCTCCCCCTCCAGATCCTGTGTTTGGGAAGGTGATCATGTTCTTCAGTCACATTGAGGTAACCTGGACACAGTCACTTCATCTCAGGTGGAGAAGGGACCTTTGACGTGTATGCCTGCCCCCATTCCTTACACCACCACTTCTGCTCCAGCATCTGCAGGAACCTTGCTCAACACCCTTGAAGGCTGCTCCTCCCTTGGGGTGTGGCAGAGAAAGATGGATCTTTCTTAACCTGAGCCATCTCTGCTTCCATCACTGAGGCTCAAGGTCCTCATCTGGATAACAAAGAGTGTAGACTGACACCCTATATTCTTTTAACTAAGAAATCCTATGTCCCAAACGAAGTTCCTCCAATGCCTAGTGTGTGTACTGAGCATTTACTATGTGCCCTGCTGTGGTGACTACTTTCCATGGAGTAGCCCATTTAAGGTTCCCAAGGCTCTTTCTCATCCGGGTTACCTCATTTTCTCACAGTGACCACCAAAGTAGGTGGTGTTATTTACCACTCCCCATTTTCAAGATGGAAAACAGAGGCAGAGGAGTGGTGAAGTAGATTTCCCCATGTCCCACCACTAGTAATTAGCCAAGCTGGGCTCCTGGGGGTGAGTGATGGGGAAGATAGTGTTTGATACCGTGCTCAGCTACCTAGGCCTCTGAGGTCCTCAGGAGTCCAGTCTGAAATACAGGACCCTAGACCTTCACTTATGGCCATTCCATCACCAGCAAGGATATGTCACATGATGCATGAATTCCAGGGCTGATGACACAGATTCCACCAACATGTCTAACTTTCACAACAGCCTCATGAAGGAGGACTGCTCATTGCCTCTCTTCACAGACCACAACATCATGACTCCTGCTGCCCTGCTCCCAGCCTGGCCCCGGCTCTCCCCTCCCCTACCCTTCACATGTTAGTCAGCAGCAGCTCCTGACTTGCAGTTGCTCAAGTTGAGAACATTGCTGCCATTCTTAACAATCTCTATGACTTACACCCCCTGTTGCACCCATGAGGACATCCTGTTGGCTTAAGCTGCCAGATACCTCAGGAACCTGGCCACTTCTCATGACCTATGCTGCTTCCACCAGCATTCAGGACCCAGTGGGCTCTGACCTGCTGAGTCTCTCTGGGGATCCCCTCTCCCACATCCAATTCCCACTTACTCTATTTCTAACTCAGCAGCCAGAAGAATCCCCATAAAATGTAAGTTGATTCATGTGACTCCTCTACTCAGAATATTCCAATAGGGCCCTGCCCCACTCAGAATAAAATTTTATGTCCTAAAAATGGCCCTAAAGGCCCTGCCTCTCCATCTGCACGTCCTGCTCCAATCTCTTTTGAATAGTCATCTGGGGCTACACTGACCTCCAAGCTTTCTTGCACACCCAGCAGGCCCCCACCCACCCCAGGTGTGTGCCCTTCTGCTCCCCACTATCTGTAATCACCCACACCTCCTTGAGTTTCCTGAAAGACACTCATAGAGGTGGTGATCCTCCAAAGCTGGTTCAGTGGCACAACCCAGAGAGAAACTCACATCTCTCTGATTGAGACCTAGGCTCTTAGCGGCTGTGCTCCTCCTGACTATGCCAATGCACCGCCCTCACTGGCACTGCAGCCCTATTCCTTAAGGGGCCAGTCAAGGCCATTCACATTCCAAGTCTTTGTTCTCCTTCAGTGGGCTCCTACCACGGCCTTTTTTGTGCAACCTGTGCTCTTGCACCCAGGCTTCCCCAGCCCCAGGTCTTCCCAGTAGCTGTCTGTCTCCCTGGAATGGCCTTCTCGTCCCATGACATCTTTTTGTACCTCAGCTTCTGATGTCTGTTCTTACTGTCACTCAATAAGTGTCTGTTAAGTTGTTAAGCTGCCTCACTGACCTTTTGAACTGGGGTAGGCAAACACATATCCCTAGATCTGACTCCTATACTGAAAGCTAACAGCATAAGTTTACATATGGGGGATATTCATTTGTGGCATAGTAGCTCTGTTTTATGTGGCAAATGCGTGGTTTTTGTATCATCTGTGTATGGTACATGGGGATGTGTATGTGCATGGGAGTATGAAATGTATGACAGGTATATGTTATGTTTGCATAGTATGTGTAGTGTGTGTGGCATGCAATGTGTGGTATATAGATATGATGTATGTTGTGTGTGTTTTTGCACAGGTGTGGCATGGTATCAGTTCTATGTGTCTGTGTTTGGTTCATGTGTGGTGGATTTGGCATGTATTGTGTTGTGTGGTCTGTGTATTGTATGTGGTGTGTGGTATATGAGGTTTGTGGTGTGTGTTACATATAAGGTGGCAATGTGTGCTGGCATGGTATGCCTGCAATGCAATGAGTCTGAATATGTCTGTTGTGTGTATTGTGTGGTATGGTATATTACATGGATTACATTGGGTTTGTTTCAGGAATGCTTTCTATATTATAAATGTTACCTAGTTCCAGAGACAAGGGCCACATAATTAAACAAAATAATTTTTAAAAAGAGAAGCAGACTGTTCCTCCATGGTCAATACCTGTCTGTGGCTGCCTTGCCCACAGGAAAAAAAGGTTAAACTTTCACTCTGGCTTTGTCGCTTCTTGATCAGCACCAGGCCCCCCAGCCTCCCTGTTCACTCCCACACCAATATCCATTCCCAAGACATGCTAGGTCAGGTCCAGTCTCCCTGGCCTTGCACCACTGATCTTTCTGCTTGGAATAGCTATTCTAAGGTCACCCACACACATCTTGTCTACCTGAAAAACCAGTGACCACTCCCCTAGTCCTAGGTGCACCCATGCTCTTTACAAGATCTTCTCAAGCAGAGCTAGGAAGCCATTTCTGAAAACAGGAAGATTATTCCCATCGCCAGGCCTTTGCACATGCTGTTTCCTCTGCTTGTTCATGTCTTCTTCCTACTCTACTAATAAACTGAAGCTAATCTTTAAGACATGCCTCACACATCACCTCCTCTGTAAAGCCCTCCTTGAAACCCCACTTCAGGACATTACTGTTTTCCTGCTTACAGCTCCTCCAGGCTCCTTCACCACAGCCATGTGACCATCTGCATCTGTGATGTCTCATCTCCTAGTCCTGAAGTCCCTTTAGGGCAAGGACAGGGTCTGAGTCCTCTGCAGTCCCCACAGACCTTGGAATCCTGCACAAACTGACTTTTCATCCTGTGCTAGCCCTTGTGCTGCCTCAGGCTGGAAACCTTGGCGTTGGTGACACCCAGGCCCTGTCCTCAAGGCTCCCAGACCAGCCAGAGGGATCCAAGCACAGACGACTGTTTGCTGAATCCACTCAACATTCTCCTTGAAGCTTTAAAGGTTGGGTGCCATGGGCAGATGGGGAAACTGAGGTTCAAACAAGGAAGGTCCTCTTCCTACTCTACTAAGTCCCCACTCCCCTCCCTGACTCCTGTGCTTCTCACTGAGACACTCCAGGCCACTGTCAGTCTGCCCAGGGCACAGTCAGGCTGCCTTTGTGTGGGTGAGTGGGGACACTTTCAATACCCCTACTTAGCCTCTGCTTTCCCTACCACAGCTGAAGCATCCTTGGTTTTCTCTGGCCTTCCTTCCTGTACAGCATGGCTACTGGGGTACCCTAGTACCATAGGTGAGGGATAGATGAAGGTTGGGGAGGTAGAGTAGTTGAAAAGAGATCAATGACCCAGGGCTACCAAGGTCAAGAGTGTGGGGCAAGCCCTGGCTGGTGTGGCTCAGTGGATTGAGTGCTGGTCTGTGAACCAAGGGATTGCCAGTTTGATTTATGGTCAGGGCACATGCCTGAATTCTGGGCCAGGTCCCAGTGGAGGATGCACAAGAGGCAACCACAAATTTATGTTTCTCTCCTTCTCTTTCTCCCTCACCTCTCTCTAAAAATAAATAAAATCTTTTAAAAAAAGAGTGTAGGGACCTAGAACTGAAGGCAATGAGTCACTCCCAGCATGAGAACTAGGCACTCTGCACTCACTTCTATATCCAATGGATAAAGCAGAATGCAAAGCACCCAGCCCTGTGTGCCGCTTGACCTTTCTCTCTGCTCCCCACTCCCTCCCACATGGACAGTCTGTCCTCATTTGGTTTGTCAGTCTCAATGTTACCTGAAACACCCACCAGTGAGTCCCAGTCCTGTATCTGTCCATGGACCACATGCCCTGTCTCTCCATTTCATCTGGACACCTATTACCAGCATTTTCATCCCAAAGCATCTACCAAGACAATTCTTCACTTTGCCTATGCCTGAGTGAGTAATAAAATTCTTAATTGCTTTTGGGTACTAGTGTTGGTAGGATATGCTGGAAGTTCAAATTTCAAGGGTCATCATAACTCAAGGCTGTGGGGCAGGGCACAATCACACTTTCCGGGTATGGGACTCACCGTCAGTATTACAGTTTTCACTCACAGACAAGGGCCCAATTTCCCGAGTCTCATTAAGTAGGTTGCAGGCTGCTTGGGACATGCATCCCTGGACTCTCAGTTTGCTGTTGATGCCCCCTGTGGGAAGGGCCCAGGAAGAGTGAGAGAGGGTAAGATGCCACCACTGGGACCATCCAACCCTGAGAAGCCAAGCCTACCCTTCTCCAAGTCCCGGATCTTAGCTAACCTCTCTGACTTCAGCGCCTACAGGGACCCCCATGTCGCAGCTCACCTTCCCTGAGCTTGAGGATCCTGTTGTAGCAGTGTGAGTGCCCAATGGGGCAGGTCACCTCTGTCACAGACTCACAGCCTTCTGTAGACAAGCAGACTGGGCACCGCACGGACCCTGGGACTGGGAGGTGAGAGGGAGGAAGGGAAGACTTAGCTGCCTCCATATTTGGATCTGGTGCCTTCTACCAACCCCCTTTTCTGGCATCCATAATCAACCTCCTCAGTCTCCTCAGACTTTTCCAGTTCAGGTTTCTCTCATGTAGGCCTGGGGTGCAGGAAGTTGGGGTCATGTGGTTGGGGAGAAAGTAAGGTAGGGGGTAAAGAGATCTGGGAGAAGGACTGGGGACTGATCCCAGAGGGGTGCCCTGGGAGGAACCAAGAGAGAGTTCCCCCATAACTTCACTACACAGACCAAGCTGACATGATGCCCCAAAGGGAAAAGTAAGCAGAGCATCACCCCAAACCCAGTTTAGGACACAGATAAGGAGAGTGAAGAGTTACAGGCTAAGTTCACTTCAGAAGAGGAAGTACCAAAACCCTAAATGAAACATGGGTGAATCAAGCACAACAGTGCAGAAAAGGGAGCATGGCCCAGGTCCAGACCATTACCAGAATCTGAGGTGCAGTCCAGTGTGCTGCCCCAGGACTGTGAGAGGAAGCTGTGCCAGGGAAGGGAGTCCTGGGGAGTGTGGACAGGCTGGGTGGCCAGGAGGCATCTAAGCAAACATGCTCTCTGTGCTCCCCTCCTTCCCACACCCTCTCTTCTCTCCTCCTCCTCCCCTCCCTCCTTGTCTCACCTGCAGGGGGAGACAAGTTCCAGAAAGGGAGGGTGGTGGAGAGGTCATTGCAGAGGTCCTTGTGGCGACACACATGGGTGTAGGAGACAATGGAGAGACCAGGGCCTGCCCGGTGCTGGGTGACACGGGCCTCTTGATCCTCCTCCTGGGTACAGCCCTTGGTGAATACTAGGAGCACTTGGGGTCCTGGATGGCAAAGGGTTCAGGCTGAGTGAGGATCAGGACTCTGGGTTCCTAGAGGGAGGATCTGTGGATTGGTTGAGAGGCTGGAGAGGTGGTGCCTGAGTTCCTGAGGGCCTACTGCTTTGGAGGAGGGCACAGTTCTTGGTATGAGGGAGGGAGTCTCCTGAGTCTCCACACAGAACACAGGCAGGACTGGTCAGGAGGAGAGGGAGATCCCTGCATGCATCTGGGTGCTGGTCATGCCTGAAGTGTATACAGTCTGTCTCACCATTCTCAAGTAACATCAGTGTGTCTTGGCAACCCCAGCCCTCACTGCAGATCTTCCTGCCAAAGGTCTGCTGAAAGGACTGTTCTGTTTCATTCCTCACAGTTACTGCTGTTCCAGACCAACAGATGAAGGCCTGCGCTCCTGGGAGGAGAACAGAAAATCCATCTTAGCCCATCCTCCCAGGAAATCCCCTCCCAAGTTGGGGTCTTCGCTCATGGGGCAGCACAAGGGTGAGGCCTAGGAGGGCTGGAAGCAGAGCAGGCTCATGGTCAAGGCTGCTACAACTCTCTCACTCCTCCTCTTTCTCCCAGAAAACTGATCCCTTTTATACCTCTCCTCACCCAAGGTAGCCAGAAAGGGGTGGGGAGTGGAGGACCTTGCCAAAGGAGGCCTGAGCCCACTTTCCTAATCTCACAAGCTTAAAGGCTGAGAAACCTGAGTCCTTCCTCTTCCTTTTGACCAAGGAGTACAGCCTTCCAGCCTCCTTCTCTCTCAGACCCCAGAAGTCCAAGGCTCCTCCTCACTCCCATCCAAGAGTCCAGAACCCATACACTCCACAGTTAAAAACTGAGGCACCCTGACACCCAGCCTCCCTTGGTCAAGATTGCCAGCCCTATTTCCAACTGAGCCCAGCTGTGCAAGTCCCCACCCCCACCTTGTTACAGGATAGTTTGTGAAGACAGTTTCCTCATTTCTCCAGGCAACCAGGCCACCTTCTGGCCCCAGTTGGGAAAATGGCCCAACTGCTTGTGAGGACATTAGTGGTGGGTCTTGGCTGGTCCCTATGGCTTTTCTACCCTAACCTCTGCCTCTCACAGATATGTACCTCTCTTTTCTTTCTCATTCCTTCCAGTATGGCTTTCCTTTTTATTCCCTTTTCCATGATCTTCTTCATGCTTTTATTCTCCTCCTTCATATTCTGATTCTCATTCGCCTTCTGTTTGGTTTCTCCCTACCAGCACAACACAGGCTGAGAGCTCCTGGTTCCTGTAACCCAGGAGGGAGCTGAAGTATCACAGGGAGAGTAATGGCTGTGGAAGAACTAGGATATTCCTTGACAAAGCAAAGTTTCTCTGCTAGAAACAGATGGGAGCAGTGATGTGCTAAAAACACAGCTTTTCAGAAAAACAGCATCAACAAACCCTGCCTCATAATGTTGGCCTGTTAATGAGGTGCGAATTCTCTCACCACATCTGATTTTGAAGCCACCAACAGATTAACAAGATGACCTTGCCAAATCCTAAATAATTAACAATAGGTTTCACTGGCGTGTACCAATCACTTCTAGTCCACTGGGTAGGAGGGAGGCTGGAAAGGATACAGAAAATCTGTCAGTGAGTGCAGAGGTTAAAAAAGGAGAAAAGAATGGGTGAGAACAACAGTAGAGGAGAAATAAGTGAATGTGAAATTCACAATGGTATGTGTATTTTTGACCTTTTCATATGTTCCGTTTTTATTTTGTTTGCAACTTACAGATGTGCCACACAGACACCAGTGTTAGTCTTATCTCCCACTGAGTCTGCACCACTAACTGGCATATCATGGGTGCTTAGTAGATATTTACTGATTGAGTGAGAGAATGAATGACTGGATGAATGAAGAAGAGGGAAAGATAGCACTACACCGGTGTAGGTTGTGCAGTTTTGAAACACCTTCCCCTTCCCAATGATTCATGTTGTGGCTGTGTGAATGGAGCCCTCTGAAGTTGTGCATGGCCTGAAGCAGAGTCCCTGGAAGAAGAGGAGAAAGAAGATGGGTAAAGGGACACATAGGGTAACAGGTCATCCATTAATTTCTTGTTTTAGTGAACAAATATTTACTGAGGCTGAACTTTGTGCCAGGCACTGTCCCAATTGCTGGGGTTATAAGAAGACCAACAAGTATGAGGGCCATGTGTTTGTTGAGGTGGTAGCCACCTGAGAGACACAGACACTAAACAAATGCATGAACACAAAAAAATCTTATCTATTGCTTGGTACTGGGAGGTGATGTGAAAGTAAGTAATGGAAATGGGAGCAGGGTGGGCCATCCTGAGGATGTGACCTTTGTGCTGAGGGCAGAGTAAAAGGAAGGAGTCTGCCATGGAAAGACAGGTGGGAAGAATATTCAAGGCAGAGGGGAGAACATTTGCAAAGGCCTGAGGTGGAATCAAGCTTGGATTTTTTGAGGGTTAGAAAGAAAGCAAGGCTGGACTTGTCATGGCTACAGAGGGAGTGATGGAAGACAGGAGTGGAAAGGCTGGCAGGGGCTCAGCCAAGTAGACTCAGAAGATTAAAGCAACCTTTCTGGGATCCTGCATCTTTCAAAAGGCCAATGCAAAGGCTGGGTGTGGGGCTTCTTGGCAAAAAGTCTGACAGCCCTTGGTGTAAAATTCTATTGCCTTCCTGGCATGATCCTATTGCTCCCTAACTGTGGAACCCTTCTCTGAACTTTTTCCTTCCCCTCTGTCACATAGGTGTAATGACTATCTGCAAGTCATGGATGTCTCTATAACCCAAAGTGGATTCTCAACACATGACTAAAAATAGGTAATATTGTAAGTCCTTACTCTGCCCAAGCCCTACTCCAAGCCCTTTGTATATTTCAACTTATTGACTCACACCCACAACTATGAGGGGGATCCTATTAATTTCCCAGTTATATAGGTAAATAAATGAAACCCCCAAAAAGTAAAATAATTTGCTCAAGGTCATACAGTGTGGCAGACATACCTACCCACCAAAGATCTTTGCTCCCTTTGGGATGTAGTGCTCTTATGAAGTGATGACTGGCCAGCTAGAAAACTATACTTCCCAGCCACCTTTGTCTGTAGGTGACCATGTGACTATTTTCTACCAATAGAACATGAGCAGAAATGACTGGTATCAATTCCAGGCCTGAGTGATTAAGAAGCAGGAGTGACTTCTTCTCCCATCTATGTGGCTGTCAAGGGTGGTGTGCAGATAAACCAGGAAGAAATGCTGGGGAATGAGTCTGACCACACAACCCAGGGTTCCAGCATGGGGAAATGAAGCCTCAAAACCTCTGAATGTGAAAATCTCTAGGGGTTGCAGTGGTGGGAGAAACTCCCAGCCTCACAGGAGAGTTTGTTGGAGAGACCCACAGCATCCTAGAATGTACACAAAATCATTCACCTGGGAATCAGCACCAGAAAGGGCCAAGTTTGCTTGTGGGTAGCAGGGGAAGTGACTGAAAGCCAGCCCAGAGCCAACTATTTTTCCCTCTCTAACCCCTCCTCTACATACAGTGCCACAATGCAGTGATGTGCATTACCCCCACCCTGACAAATACCTAAGGCTCCACCCCTTACTATATAACAGGCATGCCAAAACAAAAATATGACCCAAATGAAAAAATAGATCAAAGCTCCTAAAATAGAAATAAGCAATGAAGAGATAACCAACCTACCAGATGCACAATTCAAAACACTGATAATCAAGCTGCTCACAGAAATGGTTAAGTATAGTCTCAAAATAGCGGAAGAAGTGAAGGCTATGGAAAATTAAACAAAGGGAAATATACAGGGAACCAACAGTGATGGAAAGGAACCAGGACCCAAATCAACGATTTGGAGCAGAAGTTAGAAATAAACATTCAGCTGGAACACGATGAAGAAACAAGAATTCAAAAAAATGAGGAAAGCCTTAGAAACCTCCAGGACAACTTTAAACATTACAGCATCTGGATTATAGGGATGCAGAAGGAGAAGAGGAAGAGCAAAAAATTAAAAACTTATTTGAAAAAAATAATGAAAGTGGGCCTCCCCAATCTGACAAAGGAAATAAATTTCTAGGAAGTCCAGGAAACCCAGAGAGTCCCAAAGAAGTCAGACTCATAGAAGCACATGCCAAAGCACATCATAATTACCTTACCCAAGATTAAAGATAAGCAGAGAATCTTAAAAGAAAAAAAAAAAAAAAAGAAAAAAAAAGAAAGGAGACAGTTACCTACACAGGAGTTCCCATAAGAAATCAGCTGATTTCTGAAAGAAAACCTTGCAGGCAAGAAAAGGCTGTAGAGTATTTGAAGTTATGAAAGGCAAGGACCTTCATCCAAGATTACTCTATCCAGCAAAAGCTATCATTTAGAATGGAAGGGAAGATAAAGTGCTTCCCAGATAATGTCAAGTTAAAGTAGTTATCATCACCAAGCCCTTATTATGTGAAATGTTAAAGGGACTTGTCTAGGAAAAAAAATGATCAAAACTATGAACAGTAAAATGACAACAAACCCACAACTATCAACAAGTAAACCTAAACAAAAACAAAAATAAGAAAAAACTAAGCAAACCGATAGAACAGGAACAGAATCACAGAAATGGAGATCACATGGAGGGGTATCAGCAAGGAGGGGAAGAGGGAGAAGGGGTGAGAAGGTACAGGGAATAAACAGCATAAATAGTAGGTACAAAATAGACAGGGGGAGATTAAGAATAGTATGGGAAATGGAGAAACCAAAGAATTTATGTGTATGACCCATGGACATGAACTAAGGTAAGGGAATGCTGATTGGAGGGGGTGTGGGGCAGAGGGGAGTAAAGGAGAGAAAAAATGGGAGAACTATAATAGCATAATAAATAAAATATGTTAAAAATGAAAAAAGAAATAAGAAACTGATGCTAAGCAGAGAGGAGGTAGGAGAGGAGTATCAGAGAAAGAAGGGAAAGGGTTGTCATGGAACATGTATAAAGGGACCATGGACAAAGCCAAAGAGGGGTAAGATTGATGGTGGGAGGTGGGTGTGTGGGGAGTGGGGGAGATTGGCGGTGTGAAAATGGAGACAACTGTACTTGAACAATAATAAAAAAGTGAAAATAAAAGTTAAAAAAAAGAAGAAATAAATCTCTGCTCTGGTTCTTTTCCTACCCCACTCCTTGTGACCTCTGGGGTATTTGGCTAAAGTCCTTGGAGTCTTGATCACAGAGGAATTGTGGGTAAGCAAAGGTGGGCTAGAGTGGGGCCATGGAGAGATGGGATCTGCTCAGAGTCAGGATGAGAAATTACAAAGCCTGGGAAGTATGGGATGGGGGGGGGGGTGGGCGGAGGTGGCATTACATGGATTCCAAGGGACCTAGAAGTACCATGAAGGAGGACTTTTTTTAAATCTCAGGATTGAGGTGAATATGAGTGAAGGGCTGACCTACATGTTGAGGGAGAAGCCACTGGATGGTGTGGTGAAGTGGGGCTGCCATCCTCCCAGACTAGGATGGGTCTGAGGATGAGACACAATGTTGGAGAAAAGGATAAAGTTCTTGAAGACTCAGGTTAAGAGTCTTGAAGACTCTTGTCCCTGACATCAGGACAAGAGGGAGTACCAGATGTACAAGCTGGCAGAGTACAAGGGCAGTGGATATGGGGGATAAGAAGACAGAATTCAGATTGGTAATTACGAGTAGTTAGGGGATGGGGGAATGAGGAGCAACCCCTCAATGGGTACAGGGTTTAACTGGGGTGATGAAAATGTTTTAGTACAAGGTAGACATGGTGGCTACACAACATTGGGACTACACTAAATACCACTGAATTATTCATGATAAAAAATAACCTCATAAAATAATTAGGCTGAATGAAAGAAGCCAGATAAAAAGAAAACATACTATGTAATTCCATTTATATAAAATTAAAAGAATGCAAACTAATCTATTGAGTGACACAAAAGATGAATGATTGCCTGAGGACTGTGAGGATGGGGTGCAGTTTATAGGGAAGGAGTACAATGGTATGTGAGAAACTTTTGGGTGGAATGGATACACATAGAGCATGTTTACATCTCAACACTCATCAGATTGTACACTTTACATATCTGTGGTTGATTGTCTGTCACTTATACCTCAGTCAAGCTGTGATCAAGGCTTGATGTCATGAGTTGCTTGTGTGGTAAGGAGGGGAGAATATTGTTCTTTTATGACTGCTCTTTCTAAGTGGGCAGGCCCTGGATGTGAGCCCACAGGAGTCTGGTACAGAAAACAGCTGGATTTTTTTTTTAGCATGCACTCTGCACTTGGCATTTCAGGGGTATTGGTTCATTTAATCACCCAAATGGGTCAGGTGAACTTATTTACTTCACACAACTTTCCCACCTCCCAGACTGTACACGTGCTGTGCTCTCTGTTTGGGTCCATTGTTCCTGCCCTCTCCTGAGCTCTAGGTTAGGCTGGGCTTTCTCAATTAGATGTTTGTCTTTGGGAAAGTTTTTCCTGGTCCTTCAATCTAGATAAGAATGCCAGACACGTGTGTCATAACACTCCATATTTCACCTTGGTAACCATCATCACATGTGTGATTTTAATACTCGCTAATCAAAAACATTAACCAAGTCCTCATTATCTTCCTGACACTATTCTAAGAACTGGAAATAATGACTGTGAAACAGAATTGACAGAATCCCAGTCCCCAATAGGTTGCTTCTGGGGAGTTGCAAAATAAACCAAACAAGAATAATAATTTGCTAGTATGAAATAAGGAATGCTTAGGGTGTTTTTTTCTTTCAATATGAAAATGTTGGAGCATCAAGAAGGAGGTGAACTGGGTGGAAAAGACAGAGTGAAAGATGACAGGAGATAAAGTTGAAGAGGGAGGGGCTATCAGCCAGAACTTTGGCTTTCCTCAGAGTGACTTGGGGAGCCACTGATGGGTTTTGAGCAGGAGTGGATGTAATTGATCAGTGTTTAGTGAAAAGAACCAAAGTTTTACCAAATTGAAGTTTCTTTTATAGGATATTGATTTTAAGGTATTTATTAAGAAAAAAACTCAGCAAGAATATTGACCCTCCCCACTTTCCTGCCAAGAGATTCAAACAGAAAACTTTGCTTTAGGAAGAAAATCAGAATGTTCATCTTAGCACAATTTTAAGTATAGCAAATAAAAGTGCTTCAGGCACGTGCCTACTAGCTAGGCTAGACACCCCGAGTCCCACTCTTTGAATTGCCTGGAAAGAACTCTCTTCCTATGTACGTATTAACTCCCTATAAATGGCCTATTCTCACTTCTAAAATCTAAGACCTTATCTCCTTTTCTTTTTCTTTGTTCAAAATGTTTTATGTATCCAATGTTTCCTTCCTTTCTGGAATTTTCATGCTTATGTGAATTCCCCATGCTCATGTATTAAAAATTTGATATTCTCCTGCCAATCTGTCTCTGTTAATTTGATTATTAGCCCAGTGAAAAGAAATGAGCGGGTAGGAAAAACAAAATTAATATTTTTTAGCTTTTCACATTAGCCAGGATCCATGTGGTTGCTGGATTTAGGGCAAGAAGCCTAGTTGTTACTGTCCACATTTAGCTAATTATTGATAGGAAAGGAGAGTAAATGTACCTAGATATTGAGCTTAATAAATGGGGGGGGGGGGCATAAGCCTGCTTGCTTATCCAGGAAGCTACAGCTTTGCAATCCAGGGGATCTCAGCATTGCTTCATCAAGGGGATTAACACTCCTCCCTTCTTCCCTTTGGTACTGGATTTTTTGTATACAAATTGTTTATTTTTTTAATTTTTTAAATTGATGTTTGAATACAGTTGTCTCCATTTTCCCACTATCACTTTCCCCCACCCTATCCAACTTCTCCTCCCACACTCAATCCTGACCCCCTTGGGCTTTGTCTGGGGGTCCTTTATACATGTTCATTTATGACCCTTTGTCTTCTTTCCCATATTATTTCCCTCTCCCCTCCCCTCTGGTTATTGTCAGTTTGTTCTTAATTTCAATGTCTTCAGTTATATTTTGCTTGCTTGTTTGTTTTGTTAATTAAGTTCCCATTAAAGGTGAGATCATATGGTATTTGTCTTTCACCACCTGCCTTATTTCACTTAACATAATGCTCTCCAGATCCATCCATTCTATCAGGAAGGGTAAGAGCTCCTTCTTTCTTTCTGCTGTGTAGTATTCCATTATGAAAATGTACCACAGTCTTTTTATCCACTCATTTATTGATGGGTATTTAGGCTGCTTCCAGCACTTGGCTATTGTAAATAAACCTGCTATGAACATAGCAGGTGCATAGGTTCTTTTGAACTGGTGTTTCAGGATTCTTAGGGTATAATCCTAGCAGTGGAATTGCTAGGTCAAAAGGCAATTTCATTTTTAGTTTTCTGAAGAAATCCCATCCTGTTTTCCACAGAGGCTGCACCAGTTTGCATTCCCACCAACAGTGCACTAGGGTTCCTTTTTCTCTGCAACCCTGCCAGCACTTATTGTTTGTTGATTTGTTTATGGTGTCCATTCTGACTGGTGTGAAGTGGTATCTCATTGTGGTTTTGATTTGCATCTCTCTGAGGTCCAGTGATGCTGAGCATCCTTTCATACATCTCTGGGCACTCTGTATGTCCATCTTAGAGAATTGTCTGTTCAGGTCCTTTGCCCATTTTTTAGTCGGGTTGCTTGTCTTCTTAGAGTGGAATCATGTAAGTTCTTTATATATTTTGGAGATCAAACCTTTGGTAGAGGTATTATTGGCAAATATATTTTCCCATACAGTTGGTTCCGTTTTCATTTGCTAATGTTTTTTGTAGCCATGCAGAAGCTTTTTATTTTGATGAAGTCTCATTTGTTTATTCTTTACTTTATGTCCCTTGCTCTAGGGGACATACTGGTGAAAATATTGCTGTGTGGAATATCTGAGATTTTCATGCCTATTTTCTCCTCTAGGACTTTTATAGTATCATGACTTGTATTTAAGTCTTTCATCCATCTTAGTTTATTTTTGTGTATGGTGTAAGTTGGTGGTGGACTTTCATTTTTTCGCATGTAGCTGTCCAGATCTCCCAATACCATTTGTTGAAGAGGCTATTTTTATTCCATTTTATGCTTCTGCCCCCTTTGTCTAATATTAATTGACTATAGACACTTGGGTTTATTTCTGGGCTCTCTGTTCTGTTCCATTGATCTATGTGTCTGTTCTTATGCCAGTACCAGACTGTTTGGACTACCGTGGCCTTGTAATATAATTTGATGTCAGATATGGCGATCCCACCTACTTTATTCTTCTTTCTCAAAATTGCTGCAGCTATTCAGGGTCATTTACAGTTCCATATAAATTTTTGAAATGTTGGTTCTATATCTGTGAAATATGTCATTGGTATTTTAATGGGGATTGAGTTGAATCTGTAAATTGCTTTGGGTAGAATGGGCATTTTGACAATGTTAATTCTTCCAATCCATGAATATAGTATATGCTTCCATTTATTTGTGTCGTCCTTTGTTTCTTTTTTCAGCATTGTATAGTTTTCTGAGTACAGATCTTCTATCTCCTTGGTTAGGCTTATTCCTAGGTACTTTATTTTTCTTGTTGCTATAGCAAAAGGGATTTTTTTCCTGATTTCTGATTCTGATATTTCATTGTTGGTGTACAAAAATGCCTTAGATTTCTGAACATTGACTTTGTATCCCACTGTTTTACCAAATTCACTTTTGGTGGAGTCTGTGGGGTCTTCTATGTGCACTATCATATCATCTGCATACAATGACATTTTGACTTCCTCTTTTCCAATTTGCATGCCTTTTATTTTTTCTTCTTGTCTGATTTCTGTGTCTAGAACTTCCAATACTATGTTGAATAGAAGTGGTGAAAATGGACATCCTTGTCTTGTTTCTGATTTTAGTGGGAAAGATTTTAGTTTTTGCTCATTGAGTATGATGTTGGCTGTAGGTCTCTCATATATGGCCTTTATTATGTTGAGGAATGCTCCCTCTGTTCCCACTTGTTTTTATCATACATGGATGATGTACCTTATCAAATGCTTTTTCTGCACCTATTGATATGATCCTGTGATTTTTGTCTTTCCTTTTGTTTATGTGATGTATTACATTTATTGATTTGCAAATACTGTACCATCCTTGCATTCCTGGAATGAATCCCACTTGATCATTGTGTATGATCTTTTTAATATATTCCTGGATGCAGTTTGCCAATATTTTGTTGAGGATTTTAGCATCTACATTCATCAGTGATACTGGCCTGTGGTTCTTTCTTTGATGTGTCTTTATCTGGTTTTGGAATTAGAATGATGCTGGCTTCATAAAAAGAATTTGGGAGTCTTTCATCTTCTTGAATTTTTTGGAATAGTCTGTGAAGGATGGGGGTTAGCTCTTCTTTAAATGTTTTGTAAAATTCTCCTGTCCAGTCCAGGGTTTTGTGTTGTGTGCCAGGAATTTTTTGATTGCTGCTTTGATTTCATCTGTTCTTATTGGTCTGTTCAGGCTTTCTACTTCTTCACTGAGTTTTGGAAGATTATACTTTTCTAGAAATTTGTCCATTTCACCTAGGTTTTCAAATTTCTTGGCATATAGCTCTTAGTAGCAATTTCCTACAATGCTTTGTATTTCTGTGGTGTCAGTTGTGATCTCTCCTATTTTATTTCTGATGGTGTTTATTTGGGTTCTCTCTCCTTTTTCTCTATGAGCCTGCTTAAAGGATTGTCAATTTTGTTTATCTTTTCAAAGAACCAGCTCCTGGATTTATTGATCCTTAGAATTGTGCTTTTAGTCTCTATGTCATTTAATTCTGCTCTGATCTTGGTTATTTCCTTCCTTCTACTTGCTCTGGGCTGTCCTTGTTGTTGTCTCTCTAGTTCTTGTAGGTGTGGGATTGGGTTTTTTATTTGAGATGTTTCTATCCTTTTTAGCTAGGTATGTATTGCTATGAACTTCCCTCTCAGGACTGCCTTTGCTATGACCCATAAGTTTTGGACTGTTGTGTGTTCATTTTCATTTGTTTCTAGAAACTTTTTTATTTCTTCCTTGATTTCATTCTTGACCCATTCATTGTTTAATAGCATGCTATTCAATCTCCATGAGTTTGAGTATTTGGGGATTTTTTTCCTTGAGGTTGGTTTCTAGTTTCAGTTCCTTGTGGTCTCAGAAGATGCTACATATGATTTCACTTTTCCTGAATTTGCTGAGGCTTGTTTTGTGTCCTATCATGTGGTCTACCTTTGAAAATGTTCCATGTGTATTTGAAAAGGATGTGTATTTTGTTTCATTGGGATGAAAGGTAATATATATATATATATATATATATATATATCAGTTAAGTCCCTTTTATATAGGACATTATTCAATGATGCAATATCCTGGTTGATATTTTGTTTGGAAGATCTATCCATTTTTGACAGTGGGGTATTAAAATCCCCTACTATAAATGTGCTGCTGTCTATATCTTTTGAAGACCTCCAAAATTGTCCATATGTAGTTGGGTGCTTCTATGTTGGGTGCATATATGTTTATAATGTTTATGTCTTCTTGATGGATTCTCCCTTGAATATTATGAAGTGTCCTTCTGAGTCTTTTTTATGGCCTTTGTTTTGAAGTCTCTTTTGTCCGATATAAGTATTGCTACCCTGGCTTTTTTACTTGTCCATTTGCTTGGAATATTTGTTTCCAGCCCTTCACTTTCAGTCTGTGTAGGTCTTTTGTTCTGAGGTGAGTCTCTTGTAGGCAGAATATGTGTGGGTCATGTTCTCTTATCCATTCAGCTGTCCTGTTCCTTTTGATTGGGGCATTTAATCCATTTACATTTAAAGTTATTATTGATAGGTACTTATTCATTGTCATTTTGCTACCTTTGTACCTTTGTTCCTTTCCCTCTCAGTTTCTTTTCCTCTTCTTTTTTTTAGGTATTTAATTTTTATTTTCTTTTTTAAATTCTTTTACTGTTGTTCAATTACAGTTATCTGAATTTTCCCCACGCCACCACCCTCCACTCCAGCCAAACCCATCTCCCTTCGTTGCTTCCACCCCCCACCTTGGTTTTGTTCATGTGTCCTTTATAGTAGTTCCTGAAAACCCTTCCCCCCATTATCACATTCCACCTCCCCTCTGGTTACTCTCAGACTGATCTTAATTTCAATGTATCTGGTTATATTTTGCTTGTTTTTTGTTGTTGTTGATGATTATGTTCCAGTTAAAGGTGAGATTATATGGTATTTGTCTTTCACCATCTAGCTTATTTCACTTAGCATAATGCTCTCCAGTTGCATCC
This sequence comes from Phyllostomus discolor, assembly GCF_004126475.2. NCBI lineage: Eukaryota > Metazoa > Chordata > Mammalia > Chiroptera > Phyllostomidae > Phyllostomus > Phyllostomus discolor. Next base: position 15,011,997 of record NC_040914.2, read on the forward strand.
ATGCTGTCAGAAAGGATAGGAGCTCCTTCTTTCTCTCTGCTGTATAGTATTCCATTGTGTAAATTTACCATAGTTTTTTGATCCACTCATTTACTGATGGGCAGTTAGGTTTTTCATAGCAGCACAATTCATAGTAGCCAAGTGCTGGAAGCAACCTAAGTGCCCATCAGTAAAGGAGTGGATATTCCTCTTCTTAAAGCAGTCCCTTTAGCATGTCTTGCAGAGCTGGGTTGCAGAAGGTGTATTCTTTGAGCCTTCTTTTGTCTGGGAAACTCTGTATTTTGCCTTTTATTTTAATTGAGAGCATTGCTGGATAGAGTAGTCTTGGTTGCAGGTCTTTGTTTTTCGTTACTTGGAATATTCCTTGCCAATCCCTTCTGGCTGGCAGTGCTTCCATTGAGAAGTGAGTTGCTAATCTTATTGGGGCACCCTTGTATGCTACTTCCTGTTTCTCCCTTGCTTCCTTTGAGATTCTCTCTTTGTCTTTAAATTTTGCCATTTCAATTATGATGTGTCTTGCAGTGGGCCTCTTTGGGTTCCTCTTGATTGGGACCCTCTCTGCTTCCTGGACTTGTGTGGCATTTTCTCTCATCAAATTAGGGAAGTTTTCCATCATTACTTTTTCAAACAGTGTGGCAGACTCCGGCCAGCAGCGTACACTTGTTGTGACTGAAAGAGAATAAATGCACAGGCGACAGCAAACCTGCGCAGAAAAAGGGAACAGCACAGTATGGCTACTCTCTCAAGGGGAACATGCCTCTGAATGCCTAGACCACTCTCCCAAGAGGAGAGCATGCTGACCCTTGCCTAGACAGGCTTTTATTGTTTTTCTCAGGTTTTACATCAAAGAAGGATTTGTTATCTATTATGTAGAATACTATTGTCTACATTTTATGTGCAATCAAGGAAATGAAAATAACATATGCAGAAGGGAAAGGCAGTGAGCTGATTAGCTCTGTCCTTGGGGAAATTCACACAGGCTTTGGAAATTACTTTGAAGATAGACAATACACATGTGTTGTTTTAGATCGAGGTAATGGAGTTTTAGCAAGAGCAAGCCATAACAGTCTGTATGCATTTTCTAGGCCTAACTCCCATGGGAAAACTCAGTTTGAGGGTCTGGCTCCTACCCACCACCTCACTTCTGTAGGTTTTCCATACAGAGCTGAGTCACATTTGCCAGACTAAAACAAACCGGTCCCCTACAAAACAGGTTTTCTATCCCTTGCTCCTCTTCTCCTCCTCCTTCTGATATCCCTATTGTATAGATATTATTCCATTTCATGTTGTCCTGCATTTCCCTTAACCCCTCTTCATTCTTTCTTAGTCTTTTTTCCTTTTCTTGATTTTTTGGGGAGTTTTTTCTACTTTGTTCTCCAGCTCACTAATTCAACCCCCTGTTTCATCAAGCCTGCTTTTGATTCCTTCTGCTGTGTTCTTTAATTCAGAAATTGTATTCTTCATTTCTTCTTGGACTTTGTTGGTTATTTCTATGCCCTTTTTTCTGCTGATATAGTTTGCATTGTTACTCATAATTTCCCCATAGTTTTTTATAATTCACACTGAGTTCATGGAACTTCCTTATAGTCATTGTTTTGAACTCAATATCTAATAGTTGACTTGCCTTTATTTCATTTACCATTCTTTCTGAGGATTCCTTCTTTCCTTTCAATTGGTGGTTGTTTCTTTGTCTTCCCATTGTTTTGGGGACTCTTTTGTTTGCTTCTGTTTCTTAAATTGATCTGTTTTGATTTTCTGAATTTGTGGTGTGAAATTCTATGGTGGGAGAACTGTGAGATTCAGTGATGCAGTCTCCTTGATCACCTGAACTTGATGTTCTTGGGATGTCCTTTATGCCTTTTATGCTGGTTTTCTGGATGTAATTGGGTTTTGATTGTTGTTGGGTCATTCTTTCATGGGTCCTTCCCTGCCACTGGTTGAGTGAGGGTCACTCTGCCCACCATGTCTTGTGTGCTGTTGTGCAGACACTGCCTGAACAAAACCACAGAGCTCAGGAAACAAACCCATGCCCTCAAATATAGCTCCCCCCACAATCCCACTGTCAACAGCTAATGAACCAGTATTAATAAGTGTGTAACAAGATTAAGAGTATTATAAGAAAGGAGAGAAATAAACTATAGTATAATATCTGGTAACTTAATATGCACAAACTTGATGCACACAAAATCAATGTTAATAAGTATGCAGGAAAGAAAATATCACAAATTATGAAGAAGACCACAGTGGCTTTCACCTTGGTAGCCTCTTGTATTTACCAGTTGCTTTTCTTTCTGGATCTGCCTGTGGTGATGTCAGATATTGACCCTGTCTGACCTTAGGTAGACTGCTCGATACTTCCAGTGATCTGCTGTCACTGGCTGTCTCCTTCAATTGTTAATCTGGTCACTCTGCATTCAGCAGTCAGGTTTGAGCACTGTAGGGTGGCACCAAATCCCTTCTGGTGTGGGGGCTGTTGTTTTCCCTCAGGCTGTTGCTATTCAGAGGGGAGTGGTCGAGCAGGATGGTTGGTGTGTATGGGGGTTGATTCAGCACCAGATTCTTGTGGCTTCTTTCTCAGTTCTCTCCTCAAGGCCTCCCTCCCCAGTCTCTCCTCAAGTCTCTTTAGTCCAGTATGGCCACCTTTCCCAGGGATCTACTGTCTCTAGATACGTCCTTCAGTTGTTCATCTGGTTACTAAGATGCAGAAATCAGACTTAAGCACCAAATGGCCTGGGCAGAGACCCTCCTAGGGTGGGGGCTATTGTTCCCCCTAAGGATACTGCCACTCGGAAGGGAGTGGTCTGCCTGGGCACAAAGTCTGCTGCCATCTGGGGGATCACTCAGCACCAGGATCCCTGCAGCTACTCTATCAGTTCTCTCCCCAAGGCTTCCATCCTTGTCTCTCCTCAAGCAACTCCAGCTCACTCTGCCCCTGCCTTTGCCAGGCAAATGTCACTTTGTAAGTGACTGCAAATGAAAATTTGTGTGCTGGCCCTTTAAATGGCCTTTGCATCTCCAACCCTCTGTCTCTGGCAAAGAGCAACCCTGCCACTTTTCGCTACTGGTTGTCATCTGTGTACTTTTGGGGGTCTGGTGTTCTAGGCTGGGAATCCTAGCTCAGGATTTAGACCCCAATCTTCTCCAGGGTGATCCAACCAGCCACTTAATTATCCAACCAGTGCTGCCACCTATAGGCACCCAGCCAGCCCTCTCAAGTCTCTACTGCACTCCTCACCAGACAGGTTGTGCCAAAGCTTGTAATGTATGTCTGAAGTTATATGCTTCTCTTTGGCTATTGCTCAGTTCTTTGTTCCAGGTGGTTTCTCCACAATTGAGTTATAACTCCAGATTGGTCCTGGTAGGAGTTCAGTGTGACTTCCATTCATTACTTTGCCATCTTTCTTCTTGGTACTGGATTGTTAAGAGGTGCAGGGGGCAGTGCATGACCATAGAAAAATATCAGTCTAACTAGGGTGTGAACCCAACAAAAGCCTATGAATCTTTAGGAATTTGATTGGTTCTCTTGAATAAACACCTGCTCTATCACAAATCCAAGCTAATATAATCCCAGGGAAACAAAGAAGCATGTTCTCTCCTTTCTCTCTCTCTTGTTTGTTACCTGCAGTCACCAGGTGCACTTGCAATGTCTCCATAGCAATGTGGCCTTGCAGCCATGTGACCCATGGCTGTGGGTGCTGCAAGGGCAGGCTCCAGGCAAACCTTGAATACTGCAGCACAGCAATGGGCTGCAACTGGAAATATATGCCAAGCTAGCCAGATGCTGAATAGGACTGTACTTTAGTATGGCACAAAAACTCTGGTCACTAGCTTTTGTCTTAGCCTTGCTGAAAATAAGATTGGACTTTTTTTCATGGCAGGACAGATGGAGATAAGACATTGGGAAGTCAGGAGAGGAACCCCCTTCATTTTACACCATCCACAAAGCTCACCACAGAGCCCCATCTGTGTGGGTCTCAGGAAACTCTTTTCCTTGTGAGATGCAAGAACTTGTTTTCCACTGAAAACACAGTGAGGAGTCAAGTGTAGTCATCCAGGCAAAAGGTGAGGGTGATCAGACCAGCCTGAGGAGAAGAGGTCAGTTTCTGCATGTTTTTATGAGCAAGGAGTGGAGAGGATTTGTTGAAGGATTGGATGTGGAATGTGAGAGAAAGAGAGAAGTTGGGAAAACACAAATAGGTCCAAGAAAACTGAAGAAGCACATTAAGGTCAGAATTTTGCTGGGATCAAGAATCTTAACGTATATTGAAGTGCCTTTTAGATATTAGTTGTCAAGTAAATAGTTGGACATCAGCAATGATGATCAATGTGTCTCTTATGCACTGACATGTTCCCAGGACCCCAGTCAGTGCCTATAGGTATGTGGTAGAAGTCCATTAAACATTTCCAGAACAAACAAATAAATAAATGATGTAAAATCAGAATATCTCCTGGACACACATACATAATATTTCTTATTGACGAAGAAAGTAAAGAGATGCCACAACATTCCCATGATTGCATGGGCCCTTATAAATTCACTTGTTTTTGTGAGTCTCTTTGGGACCTTTTAGGAGCATATGTTCTGTAAGCATTCTTGGGACTAAATTAAATTAAACATAAAAGTCCTTGGGTGATATTGAAACAGAGCAGGCACCCTTCTGTGAGAACCACACCCCCAGTTCCTCAACAATAATGGCATAACTGGAGTCCTTTAGGAAGGCAACAAGCTCAGAAAGTACTAATTAAAATTAGGGACATGAAAAACGAAACAAAAGAACTGATTAAACAGTAAGTAATCATAGTGTAAACACTAATTCAGATGAGTCAGGGTTACAGGACTCCTAGTTCTTCCTGAACAGCTGTGGGAAATATCACACCATACTTGTCGAGTTGCTTTCCAGGAACTAAATCCCTCATCAGTGGGAAGCTGTGGACAGCAAAGCGTGGAATTTTTTTATTAGCATATTCAAATGTATGTTTTTCTGTATAAGAAGTTAATAGTCGATACATTTAGAAGAATAGAACAATGCTACAGTATTTTATCTGGTTTGGTAATGATTTAGGTACTCGATGACTTTAATTAAACAACTAGGTATAGTAGATCTGAGCTGTCAGTGAGACATTAACTCACACTCAGAGCTGTGGCTCTGCTGTGAAGGGAAACAGAGATGCTGTCCCATGTTTGCCCTTTAGAGTATTGCTTCTAATTTCACTACGGAGAAACAAAAGCAAAGGAATAAATCCCCTTGACCTCCCCCTTATCTGCCTAGAAAGAATTTAGATGGAGGACCTCCACCTCCAGGAGGAACATTTACAGGAAGATGCTGAGCAAAGATTTATTTACCAAACATTTGCTTTGGTGTCTTCATGAGAATAGCTTTTCTGCCTTTTGAAATCTCAAACCACAATCCTTTTTTTCTCCTTAGCTTCAGAACAGTAGTAAGACCCAATACTTCTTCGGGTCTTTTTCCTAATCACCCCAGAATATTTCTTTGTATAAAAGATGTTGCATGTTGTCTCCTTTTGATCTATCTATTTGACTATAGCCTGGTAGAGGAATTTAAAGATGAAAAGAAAAAAAGTACCATTTGCTTTTATAGCTGGCTGTCATGATTTCTAATTGAAGAATTAGTAGGGGGAATACCTAACAGGTATGATGGGAAACAATGCAGATGTGGCCCAGAGTCTGAAAACTTGTCAGCAAAACAGGTTGCATGGGATATATAGCTAAAGATTAAGGACATAGCCCACTAAGCACAAGATGGATAGATTTGCTTCCTGCTCTTAAGGTTATATCACCAACACAGTCCCAAAAGGGGCTGCAGAACTTCAGGTTGTCTGCAAGGAGGAAGACCTCTGGGCCCCAATAACCAAAGACCCTGGACAGTTTGATGCCAGGAAATAAATAAATCAGATTAAGAAGATCATGGAAGCTTACACAATAACTGATAAATCCGCACACCCAACAACCCTGAAACCTCTAATTATGATTTTTTTCTCTTTTTCTTCTTAAAAGACCCTAAATGTGGGCCACTGGGGAGTTCACATTATTGAGCACCACTTTCTGATTCTGCTTTCACTGGGATCTTCGAAATGTCTACCTTCTTTCTTTTCACTGCAGCCTGGTTCCAAGATTTTGGCTGTCTAGGCATTGGATGACTGGACCTCAATTCAAGGTGGACAACAATATGTATAGATCTAGAGGTCCATCCCTTCACTGCTCCTAGTACTTTTGGACAGGGGACCTGACCCTTGGCAGGTCTCACTATAGCCAGCAGATTGTGTGTGTGTTCTTAACGTAATGTAGGAAAGATTTACAACATGAGTCCAGGTGAACTTCTGCGTACATTTATTAAAGCGGGAGACAGCGAAACAAACAAAAAAAAAAACAGCTAAGCATAGAAGGAACAAGAAGTCACTCCAAGCTGGGCTACCTTAGCTCACCTGGGAGTCAGAGGAAAGGGGGCCTTAAGGACAGGATCAAGTAATTAGCCTAGGATAAGCTGCTACTGTTCATTGCTCTCCGGGTTGCAAGTCTCATGAGTTCCCTTACAGGTAGGAGATGTACAGCTAGGGGGGAAGAAGATGGGGAAGAAGTTGGAGAAGGGAATGGCATGAGTATGTTCCTCAAAGTGAGGGCATGCAATGGGCCTTTTGTCTTGAGGGTTTTGTGTCTCTTTTGCAGGCAGGAATCTTAGTGGGGGTCATGAGGGAGGGTTTCAGCAGAATATTCATCAATTTTCCAGATGTGTTCTTTCAAGGTCATGGTCTTCACTGCTGGTCAGTGCTAGAGCAAAAGGTCATCAGTAATTGCAGGTGGTCATGGCCTCACCCATCTGGTTTTGTTGCTTTTCTGGGCTTGGAGGTGAAATACAACTGAGGCCTAGATGTTACCTCTAGGGAGGTGACCTTCTGCATCTGGCTGTAAATTGACCAGTTTGTTCTTCTATCTGTCTCAGTTTTTATTCCACTTGTCCTGGCTTACTGGCCTGTCTCATTCCCCTCTCAGAGATTTCTATTCCTAAAATCTTTAAGGAATGATGAGGGAGGAGGGAATGTCTTCAGAAACTGCATCCTGCTGACTAGGGTCATGGTCCCTGCCTATGTAGGGTGTGGAAGTCTCTCTCTGATTTAAGGACCATAAGGGAATGACATCTGACATCTGAGACTGGAACAGAGAGGCTGTTTCCAAAGTAGGGGTGGGTCAAAATCTCTGAAGCATCATTATCTTGATATGCAATTGTTGCATTCTAGATAAGACAAACTTACAAGAATATTAAAAAGGCATGGCCTGAAAATGAGAAAGAGAATTATAGTAACTAGAAGTCTGAGAAAATTTAAGAAGCAGACAACAGAAGAAGGGACAGTGTCCCAAATTAAGTAGGTACAGGGGCTTCCCAGGGCAAAGGTGTTTCACCTGTCTGAAGTCCTTTTCTTCATTATATTTAATTTAAATTTGGATAGGGGATATTTTCTAAGATTCTTTTTTGAAGAAGACTTTTTTCTCCTGAAACTTTTGGGCAGGAAAGAGGAAGCAGTTCCAAGGTGGCAGAAGTTTGATCTGTCCTTTTAAATAACAACAGTTTATATTTCAGAAGTGAAGTTGATAGATTGCTCCACATCTCATCAACTCAATATGTAGTCCTGAAAATAAGTTAGTTCAGTTAACTTGCTGAGTCTTACTTCAGGAGGTGGTGATGTAGATTGGCTTCCAAAGGGAGAGCTATATGGTGTAAACAAGCAATCAGGTAAATAAGGGGCCTGCTGATGAACACAGACACACAAATTGAAGGTCAGTGACAAGAGCAAAATATAAACTACTTTCTGAGTTTGTAAGGATGTCAATTAAGATTTTTAGATCTAAGTTGTAATATTTTTTTTCAGAAATGAAAGCAAGCAGTGATGTTCTGATAGACCTTCTTTACTGTACTTTAAATGTTTCTGGTGATGATGTTAGGGGTTTAGGTAAATTTTGTATAGCTTCTCAGTCATTTTTAATATTCCAAGCCAAAGGAAGGGAGAAAAATGAATATTAGTATGGGAAAAAATTAGAAAAATTTAGCATTCAATTCAGTTTGTAGGTAAAAAATAAAACTTGAACTTTATAATCTAATATCTAAAATTGTGTATTATTATGTTTTACTGAAATAGAATTTTTCTAAATCAACCTTATTTTTATTAAAGATAGCCAAATGTTTGTTTGTTTTGTTGATTAGGTTCCTGTTAAAGATGATATCATATGGTATTTGTCTTTCACTGCCTGGCTTATTTTGCTTAACAAAATACTTTCCAGTTCCACCCATGCTGCCACAAAGGGTAGAAGCTCCTTCTTTCTTTCTGCTGCATAGAATTCCATTGTGTAAATGTACCAGAGTTTTTTGATCCATTCATTTACTGATGGGCACTTAGGTTGCTCCCAGCACTTGGCTATTGTAAATTGTGCTGCTACAAACAAGAAAAATATAAGCAATTTCAAAGACACTGTAATTGAGAACAGGCTGACAGCGACCAGAGGGGAGAGGGAAGGGTTTGCAGGAACAAGTATAAAGGACACATGGACAATAACAACGGGGAGTTGAAACGGGAGGGAGGTGGGGAAGGCTGGAGGGGTGGGCTGGGATAGGGGTAAAAGGCAGAAAACTGTACTTTTACAACAATTAAAATAAAAAATTTTAAAAAGATAGTGAAATGAAGGTTGTTTACTGCATTATGTTCAGTTTCAATTGAGCCTGATTGTTTGTATAGACATGACAAGAATAGTCATTAATTATATGAGTTCTCTTAAGTTTGTTTTACTGGACCATTATAAGATATCCCAGACTGAACTTTAATTTGGCTGTCAAGACAAAAAAAAAAAAAGAGCCATACAGTTGCAATCAGGCTTCACCTGCACTATATATAGGTTTGCATAAATCCCTCAAATTTTTGAGGTTCCCAGTAGTTCTTGAGATTTTTCTTGTCATGTCTTTGGGAAGCAAATGTTGTCTCTTATCTGGAAAGACTGTAGTGAACCATATGAGGAAACAAGGGATCAGACTATTTCTCCAAGGGATTATTATCAGCTTTGAAGTCCTCCTTCATTCCTTAAAGCTTTTTGGTGACAGCTACGATCCAGGCCTCTCTTGAATATGGCATTTCAGTCAAAGTCTTGGTTAATAAAATCAAAATAAGACACTGGTTTTATATCTCCTATTATAAAAAACCAGATTCGTATTGGATTTATATATACAAATGTATTGGCATGAGAATAATATTATTTGCTTGTTAAGAGTTGCTAATTTATGGAGAGATTAGCTAGAAAAAATATATAAATACTTCAATATTGCTCATGAGGGTAGAATTTATCAAATTGCTCTAAGGAAAAAACAAGTTTCCACTTCCGGCCAAGATGGGGGTGTAGGTAGAAAGGTGTTCTTTCTGCACCTGGATGGCATAATGAGAATATAATATTTTAGTGACCTAAAGATATTAAATACTTATAAAATTAAGCAGGGTTCTGTGGTGTGGGCACAATATTTAATATTAAAATGGTTTTAAGTTTGAGTAGTGTCTTTTAGAGTAGTTACTATACAATATGTGTTTGTTTTATCTGGGTTTACAAAAAGTTTATGTCATGATCTTTTGGTTGAGTTTGTTTAAAAACTCCCCAAAGTGGGGGCTAAGATGGCATCGGAGTAGGAAGGAGCAGATTTGGCTTCCCTCTGCTCAGGGGAGAAAATCCTGACCAATCTATGGAGTAGATAAGCAAACAACCAACATACTTCAGCATATGTGAAAATAGGAGACCAAGGATTGTGGTGAAACTGAAAAACCAGACCCTAAGAAGAGTGCTGCAACAAGGTAGGGTCCCGGGGACCAGCATGTGGTCTGGGGGCTGCAGCCCCAGGCCCAGGGCCCGCTGCTGGGTTTGCCACAGAGTCCTTGGGAGAGAGCCGGACTCTCACAGGACAACTGCTCCCTCCCCAGCCAGACAAGGTCTGAGCGGCACTGGGAGGAATCCAGGTGCTAGCAAACACACAAGGGCTGTGAGAACCTTTGGAGGCTGTGGACACCGGAGAGGCTGGGTCGCGCAGCAGGCCTGGACCCCCACAGTCACTGGTCTGGCTGGAGAGGTTGGCGGCAGGAGAAGCAAGGCCACTGTGGGGAGTGGCAGGCTTGAACAGGAGGAATTTCTCAAGAGAAAGGAGTGAATAGATAGACGCTGTTTGGGGAATTCTCCTAAAGTGAACAGTTGCTCCAGCCTCCCTGCCACCCAGCCGTGGGTGCATGGGTGTGTGGGCGCGCATGCAGGGAGAACATCCCCGCACCCCAGTCCACAGCAGTAACCCTGGGAAAGACCTGATTCCCACACCCAGGGCGCAAGGCTGAGGAGACCAGCTGGCCGAGGAAGCTCCGGCTGGCCGAGGAAGAAAAGCCATAACAATCACCCCTCAGCCTGCCGCAGCCAGCAAGAGAGAAAAATCAGTTTGGCCACTTTGAAACCAAGAGACTTTTTAATTTGATTCTATTTTTTAACAATTTTTATTTTTTTAATTTTTATTGTTTTTATTCTCTTTTAATTTCTTTTTCCTCTCTTTCCTGATTTCTTGTTTTATTCCTTCCTCCTTTCTTTCCTCCAATTTTATCTCTTCTTTCTTCCTCCATCTGCCTTTCCTATTTTTACTTTTTAAAATTTTTTCTAAATACCTACAAGTGAGACAAAATCCTGGATCTGTGGAAAGACCAAAGTTGAACCCAAAAAAGGGGCATCACAACAGCTGGGACAGTGAGATAAATTTCACTCTGCTATTACAGAGAACCTGCAAGTTATTGCATATTTGTATTATTATTATTTTTCCAGTATTCCTACATCTTTTTTTAATAGTATTTTTGTATCCCTCTTCTTTTTGTATAGTCTGCTTTGCTAGGCTGGATATATTGTATGACCTGACAGCTTTCCCCTGATATCTCTTTCCATACTGTATTGCTTATCTACTGTCCTTTAACTCACCTGTGTCCCATTAGCACACTACTAGAGGTTCTGTACTCCCTATTCTTGTTACCTAGATCTCATAGATTCTGTCATATGATTGTTACCATAATATTATTGTAAATAACTGCTGTTCCATGCGATTGTAATTACTTCACAACACCGCCCCCTCCCCCAGATCTTAGCCCATTTCAAAGTTTCCTGAACTCTATTACTGTAGTGGTTAACTCTATTCTCTCACACACTACACCTATTTACTATCCTTTACTCTCACCTTACCTCAGAATCTGACCTCCCACAACCTCCCTGCTTTATAGATCCAACTCACAATCCTTCCTTCCCCAACAAGAGTCTTATCTTCTTTCCATCCTTTCTAAAAATCAGCTAGCTGGGTGGAAGATCACAGTTAACACTATACATAGTCAAAGGATATCCTATCCCTTCCGTACTTGCTACTACTGTAAATGTCATAGAATTCTCTGTTACTGTCTTAAACCATTTTGCCTTCCCCCTCCAACTGATGACAAAAAAGAATAGGTGGAGGTGGTGAACACTAGGATACCCACGGGAAGAGGAAACCCACAACAAAGGAACCACTAACAGATAACAACAGAAGAAGGCGAAGGAGGGAGTAGTAACCACACAAACCTCAATCCAGGACCTATCTGGAAATACAACTAAACAGTAGAGACAGTACCCAGTACAAACAACTGAACAAGAGCAAGAGAGAATTCTTTAAACCTTATACACATGGAAGAACCAGCTTCAACACAACCTGCCCTCACCAGCACAACAAAATACAGGAGGTGGTGGACAGAGTGACCCTCATTTAACCAGCTGGTGGGAAGGAACCACCAAAGAAAGACTCAACAACAATCAAAACCCAAAGGCAAACACAAAGCCAACTTAACTTTCCTTGGGAGTCAAGGAAACTGCACTACTGAAACTCACTGCTATTCTACTAAAGAAGTTCACACCACAAGCCCAGGGAGCCAGAACAGATCAATTTAAGAAGCTGAGGCTAACAAGAAGAGTCTCACAAACAATGGGAAGACAAAGAAACAATCCCCAAATGAAAGGAAAGGAGGAAGCCTCAGAAAGAATTGTAAATGAAATAGAGGCAATTCAACTATCAGATATTGAGTTCAAAGCAATGATCGTCAGGAAGCTCAATGAGCTCACAATGAGCTACCAGAAACTACAGGGGAGCTACAATAAACTCACTGAAAACTACATCAGCATGAAAAAGGAAATAGAAACTCTCAACAAGGGCCAAGAGGAAATGAAGGATACAATTTCTAAACTGAAGAACACAGTAGAAGGAATGAAAAGCAGGATCGATGAAGCAGAAGATCAGATCAGCGAGCTAGAGTACAAAGTAGAAGAAAACACCCAGAAAGAGCAAGAAAAGGAAAAGAGGCTCAGAAAGAATGAAGAGGGATTAAGAGAAATGCAAGACAATATGAAACGTAATAATATCCGTATAATAGGGATACCAGAAGGAGAAGAAGAAGAGCAAGGAATAGAAAACCTATTTGAAAAAGTAGTGATGGAAAACTTCCCTAATTTGATGATAGACAAAGTCACACAAATCCAAGAAACACAAAGAGTCCCAATCAAGAGGAACCCAAAGAGACCCACCTCAAGACACATCATAATTAAAAACAGCAAAATTTCAGGACAAAGAGAAAATCTTAAAGGCAGCAAGGGAGAAACAGTAAGTAACATACAAGAGAGTCCCAATAAGGCTAACAGCTGACTTCTCAATGGAAACACTCCAAGCCAGAAGAGAATGGCAAGAAATGTTCCAAGTAATGAGAACCAGAGGTCTGCAACCAAGGCTACTTTACCCAGCAAGGCTCTCGATCAAGATAGAAGACCAAATAGGAAGCTTCCCAAACAAAATAAGTCTAAAAGAATACACCTCTACTAAACCAGCTCTGCAAAGAGATGCTAAAGGGACTGCTTTAAGAAAAGAAAGGAAAAGAGAGAGTGAGAGAGGAACACATGTACATAAAAGGCAATGAATAAGTACCTATCAATAATAACCTTAAATGTAAATGGATTAAATGCTCCAATCAAAAGACATAGAATAGCTGATTGGATAAGAAAAAATGACCCACATATCTGCTGTCTACAAGAGACCCACCTCAGGATAAAGGACCTACACAGGCTGAAAGTGAAGGGCTGGAAACAAATCTTCCAAGCAAATGGACGGGAAAAAAAAGCCGGGGTAGCAATACTCATATCTGACAAAATAAACTTCCAAAAAAAGGACCATAAAGAGAGACCCAGAAGGTCATTTCATAATACTCAAGGGAAGAATCCACCAAGAAGACATAATATTGTAAATATATATGCACCCAACATAGGAGCACCCAAATACATAAAGAAAATCTTAAAGGACTTCAAGAAAGATATCAACATCAACACAATTATTGTGGGGGATTTTAACACCCCACTATCAAAAATGGACAGTAATCTTCCAAACAAAATATCAACAAAGATATTGTGGCATTGAACAATACCCTAGATGCAATGGGCTTTACTGATATATACAGAACCCTCCATCCCAAACAAGCTAAATAGACATTCTTTTCAAAAGTACATGTAACATTTTCAAAGATACACCACATGATAGGACACAAAACAAGCCTCAAGAATTTCAAGAAAATTGAAATCATACCAAGCATTTTCTTGGATCACAAGGGACTGAAGCTAGAAACCAACCCAAAGGAAAAAAAACAAAAACACTCAAAATCAGGGAAATTAAATAGCATGCTATTAAACAATGAATGGGTCAAGAATGATATTAGGGAAGAAATCAAAAGGTTTCTGGAAACAAATGAAAATGAACTCACAACAACCCAAAACTTATGGGACATAGCCAAGGCAGTCCTGAGAGGGAAGTTCATAGTAATACAGGCCCACCTAAAAAAGTTAGAAACATTCCAAACAAACAACCTAACCCTACGTCTACAATAACTCGAGGAACAACAACAAAGACAGCCCAGAGCAAGCAGAAGGAAGGAAATAACCAAGATCAGAGCAGAATTAAATGGCATAGAGACTAAAAGCACAATTCTAAGGATCAATGAATCCAAGAGCTGCTTCTTTGAAAAGATAAACAAAATCGACAAGCCTTTAAGCAGACTCATCAAGAAAAAAAAAGAGAAGACCCAAATAAACACAATCAGAAATGAAAGAGGAGAGATTACAACAGACACCTCAGAAATACAAAGGATTGTAGGAAATTACTATGAAGAACTGTATGCCAAGAAATTTGAAAACCTAGATGAAATGGACAAATTTCTAGAAAAATACAATCTTCCAAAACTCAATGGAAAAGAAGCAGAATCCCTGAACAAACCAATAACAGCAAAAGAAGTTGAAGCAGTAATCAAAAAATTCCCAACACACAAAAGCCCTGGGCCAGACGGTTTCACAGAAAAATTCTACAAAGCATTTAAGGAAGAACTAACCCCTATCCTTCACAGACTATTTCAAAAAATCCAAAAAGATGGAAGACTCCCAAACTCTTTTTATGAGGCTAACATCATCCTAATTCCAAAACCAGATAAAGACACAACAAAGAAAGAAAACTTCAGGCCAATATCACTGGTGAACATTGACACTAAAATCCTCAACAAAATACTGGCAAACCGCATCCAACAGTACATTAAAAAGATCATACACCATGACCAAGTGGGATTCATTCCAGGGATGCAAGGATGGTACAATATTCGCAAATCAGTAAATGTAATACATCACATAAACAAAAGCAAAGACAATAACCACATGATCATATCAATTAATGCAGAAAAAGCATTTGATAAGGTACAGCACCCATTTATGATAAAAAACACTCGGCAAAGTGGGAATAGAGGGAGCATTCCTCAACATAATAAAGGCCATATATGAGAGACCTACAGCCAACATCATACTCAATGGGAAAAAATTAAAATCTTTTCCACTAAGATCAGGAACAAGACAAGGCTGTCCACTTTCACCACTTCTATTCAATATAGTACTGGAAGTTTTAGCCACAGCGATCAGACAAGAAAAAGAAATAAAAGGCATCCAAATCAGAAAGGAGGAAACAAAACTGTCACTGTTTGCAGATGACATGATAGTGTAAATAGAAAATCCTATAGACTCCACCAAAAAACTGCTTGACCTAATAAATGAATTTGGCAAAACAGCGGGATGCAAAGTCAATATCCAGAAATCAAAGGCATTTCTGTACACCAACAATGAAACAGCAGAAGCAGAAATCAAAAAAAAAAAAATCCCATTTGAAATAGCAAAAAGAAAAATAAAATACCTAAGAATAAACCTAACTAAAGAGGTAAAAGACCTGTATTCAGAAAACTACATAACACTGAGGAAAGAAATCAAGGAAGACACATACAAATGGGAATATATTCCGTGTTCATGGATTGGAAGAATTAATATCATCAAAATGTCCATACTACCAAAAGCAATTTACACATTCAATGCAATACCTATTAAAGTACCAATGGCTTATTTCACAGACATAGAACAAACACTTCAAAAATGTGTATGGAACCATAAATGACCCCGAATAGCTACTGCAATTTTGAGAAAGAGTAAAGTAGGAGGGATCACAATACCTGACACTAAACTATACTACAAGGCCACTGTAATCAAAACAGCCTGGTACTGGCATAAAAACAGGCACATGGACCAATGGAACAGAACACAGAGCACAGAAATAAACCCAAGTCTCTATGGTCAATAACTATTTGACAAAGGAAGCAGCAACATAAAATGGAGTAAAAACAGTCTCTTCAAAAAATTGTGTTGGCAGAACTAGACAGCTACATGCAAAAAAATGAAACTTGAGCACCAACTTACACCTTATACAAAAATAAATTCAAGGTGGATAAAAGACTTAAATATAAACCGTGACACCATTAAAGTCCTAGAAGAGAACGTAGGTAGAAAAATCTCAGATATTTCATGCAGAAACTTTTTTTCCAACACGTCTCCTACAGCAAGGGACATAAAGGAAAGAATAAACAAATGGGGCCTCATCAAAATAAAAAGCTTTTGCACAGCTAAAGAAAACAGTATCAAAATAAAAAGAGAACCAACTGTATGGGAAAACCTATTTGCCAATGATACCTCAGACAAGGGTTTAATCTCCAAAATATATAAAGAACTTACACGACTCCACTCTAAGAAGACAAGCAACCCAATTTAAAATGTGCAAAGGACTTGAACAGACACTTCTCCAAGGAGGACATACAGAAGATCCAAAGACACATGAAACAATGTTCAATATCGCTAGCTATCAGAGAGATGCAAATTAAAACCACAATGACATACCACTTCACACCAGTCAGAATGGCCATCATAAACAAAGCAACAAACAACAAGTGTTGGAGAGGTTGTGGAGAAAAGGGGACCCTAGTGCACTGTTGGTGGGACTGCAGACTGGTACAACCACTATGGAAAGGAGTTTGGAACTTCCTCAGAAAACTAAAAATGGATCTGCCTTCTGACCCAGCAATTCCACTGCTAGGATTATATCCTAAGAACCCTAAAACACCAATCCAAAAGAACCTATGCACCCCGATGTTCATAGCAGCACAATTTACAATAGCTAGGTGCTGGAAGCAACCTAGATGCCCATCAGTAAGTGAATGGATCAAAAAACTATGGTACATTTACACAATGGAATTCTATGCAGCAGAAAGAAAGAAGGAGCTCCAACCCTTTGCAACAGCTTGGATGGAGCTGGAAAGCATTATGCTAAGCAAAATAAGCCAGGCAGTGAAAGACAAATACCATATGATCTCACCATTAACAGGAACCTAAACAACAAAACGAAGAAACAAGAAAAATATAACCAAAGACAATGAAATAGGGGACAGACTGACAGTGACCAGAGGGGAGAGAAGAGGGAATTTCAGGGGAGAATGGGAAGGGTTTACAGGAACAAATTTAAAGGACACATGGACAAAAGCTAGGGGGAGGGTGGTAATGGGAGGGAAGTGGAAGGGTTGAGTGGGTGGGCTGGAATGGGAGTAAAAGGGAGAAAACCGTACTTGAACAATGATTAAAATAAAATTTTAAAAAAATAAAATAAAATAAATAAAAACTCCCCAAAGCTTAAATTTTAAGAAACATTTTTTAACTGAAAGATGACTTTGAGTTATTCCAATAGGCCCTTGACATACCTCAAGGATTTGTTCTCTCTCCATATAAAATAGAAGTTTTTGAACTAATTAGGCCTATTAAATACACTTGAAATGACATAGAAAACTTTGCGAAATAAGATAATAATAATAACTACACTTTATTTTATATATATATTTTTATTAAAAGGGATGGTCTAGAAGTTTCAGCATGCTGTAGGGATAAACTTGCAAAAATCTGGAACCAGGTTCAAACAGGAAGTACTCAAGGGTGTCAAGTGTCCTGGCAATGACACCAAACCACCAAGAGTGATGGTTCCATGTGGGTGCATCTGGTAGTGGTTCTCTGAGTGTTTGTGGTCCACACAGTGGGAATTTATTCCTTGTTTCCAGTACTCAGTACACACTTCTGATAAGCCATGCACAGCATTTTAAAATCTTGCAGATTATTTGTTCTCTAAATATTGAAAATATATATTAAATCTAAAATGTGGGCTTTAAATTGTTCTATGATATCATTCCATAGTAATTATTATTTACCAACAAATTATTATCTTCAAAAGTTATACCTTACAAATAAGCAAGTTCTTTATTAAACTCATCATAATTTGATGTATAAGCATGCCATTTTAAGATTGTCCTATTACAGTTGTCCCATTTCCCCTCATTTATTCTCCTCCACCCTGAACACCTCCTCCCACCTGCATCTCACCCCCCTTTAGTTCATGTCCATGGGTCATACATTTAAGTTCTTTGGCTTCTACATTTCCTATACTATTCTTAACCTCCCCCTGTCTATTTTTTACTTACCATTTATGCTACTTCTTCTCTGTAACTTTTCCTCCCTCTCCCCCTCCCACTGCCCTGCTGATAACCTTCCAGGTGACCTCCAGTTCCGTGATTCTGTTTCTGTTCTAGTTGTTCGCTTAGTTTGTGTTTGTTTTTGTTTTTGTTTTAGGTTCAGTTGTTAATAACTGTGGGTTTGTTGTCATTTTACTGTTCACATTTTTTATCTTCTTTTTCCTAGATAAGTCCCTTTAACATTTCATTTAATAAGAGCTTGGTGATAATGAACTCCTTTAATTTGACCTTATATGTGAAGCACTTTACCTGCTCCTCCATCCTAAATGATAGCTTTGCTGGATAGAGTCATCTTAGATGTAGGTCCTTGCCTTTCATGACTGAATATTTCTTCCCAGCCCCTTCTTTCCTGCAAGGTTTCTTTTGAGAAATCAACTGGTACTCTTATGGGAACTCCTTTGTAGGTAATTGTCTCCTACAGTTACCTACTGTAGCTTAAAAGCAAAAGCTGCTTTTAACATTCTCTCCTTATCTTTAATCTTGGGTAATTTAATTATGATGTGCCTTGGTGTGTGCTTCCTTGGATCCAACTTCTTTGGAACTCTCTGAGCTCCCTGACCCTGGAAGTCTATTTCCTTTGCCAGATTGCAAAGTTCTCCTTCATTATTTTTTCAAATAAGTTTTTAATTTCTTGCTCTTCCTCTTCTCCTACTGGCACCCCTATGATTCAGATGTTGGAACACTTAAAGCTATCCTGGAGGTTCCTAAGCCTCTCCTCATTTTTTTGAATTCTTGTTTCTTCATTCTGTTCTGGTTGAATGCTTCTTTCTTCTGTCTGGTTCACACTGTTGATTTGAGTCCTGGTTTCTTTCCCATCACTGTTGGTTCCCTGTACATTTTCCTTTATTTCACTTGGCATGTACTTATTAGCATTTATTTATTTTTAGAGAATGGGGAAGGAAGAGAGAAAGAGAGGGAGAGAAATATCAATGTGTGGTTGCCTCTTTTGTGGCCCCTACTGGAGACCTGGCCTACAACCCAGGCATGTGCCCTGACTGGGAATCAAGTCAGCAACTCTTTGGCTCAGAGACCCATGAGCAATCTACTGAGCTACACCAGCCAGGGAAATTCTAAGTGTTTTGAATTTTCAACATTGTTATAGGTGTGTAGCAGTACTTCATTGATGTTTTAATATCCAATTGCCCGAGGACATAATGACATTGAACATCTTTTCATGTGCCCATATGCCGTCTTTACTGAGGGTTGTGTCCAGATCTTCAGCTCATTTTTTTATCATGTTTTGGTGTTTTTTATTTTTTAAAGATTTTATCAATTTATTTTTAGAGAGAGAGGGAGAAAGAAGGAGAGAAACATTGATGTGAGAGAGAAACATCAATCAGTTGCCTCTTGCACACTCACAGAGGAGGACCAGTCCCACAACCCAGGCATGTGCTCTGACAAGGTTTGAACTGATGACCTTTCCCTTTGCAGGATGACACCCAAAAAACTGAGCCACATCAGTCAGGGCCACTTTCTTGCTTTTGAATTTAAAGAGTGTTCCATAGATTTTGGATAACAGTCCTTTCTCAGATATGTCTTTGGCATACATTTTCCATCAATCTGTCGCATTCTCTTGACAATGTCTTGAAGACTAGATGGTTTTAATTTGGATGAGGTCCATCTTATGAATTATTTTTTCATAGTTGTACCTTTGCTGTTATCTGAAAAGGTATTGTCAACCCCACAGTTATCTAGATTTTTTCTTGTGTTGTCATCTAGGAAATTAACAGTTATGTGTCTTATGTTTAGTTTTGTGATTTATATTGAGTTAATTTTTGTGAAAGGTATAAGGCATGTGTCTAAATTCATCTTTTTCATGTGAATTCCCAGTTGTTCTAGTACCATTTGTTGAAAAGATCCTCTTCTCAGTATGGTATTTCCTTTACCCCTTTGTCAAAGATCAGTTGACTATATTTATGTGGATCTGTTTCTTGGCTCTTCTATTCTGTCTAATTGATCTATTTCTCTACTTTCTAGTTGACATCACACCATCTTTATTAATGTAGTTTATAGTAAGTCTTGAAGTCAGTCCTCAAGGTTTGTTCTTCTCATTCAATACATTGTGTTGGCTATTCTGGTTCTTTGCTTCTTCAAATACACTTTAGAATCAGTTTTTAGAATAACTTACTAGATTTCAATTAGCACTGCATGGAATCTATAGGTCACATTGGAAATAAACAGCATCTAGACAGCACTGAATATACCTATTTATGAACATAGGCTGTGTCTCCATTTATTTAGTTCTTTTCTGATTTTTGCAATTAGAGTTTCTAGCTTTCTGCTGTAGGTCATGTATGTAACATTTTGCACAAATGTACCTAAGTAGTTTAATTTTTGACCCGTGTTTCAATCTCAAATCCCAGTCTGTACAGCTGGTGTTTGGGGGAAGCACTGACTCCTGTATATTAACCCCATATCCTGCAACCTTGCTATGAGGGCTTATTAGGCCAGTTTTTTTCTTTTTTTTTTTTTGGCGGGGGGAGATTCTACATAAACAGTCTTATCCTCTGTGAAAATATACAGTTTTATCTCATTCTACTCACTCTGTATATTTTTTTTCTTTGTGTGTCTTACAGCAATAGTTCTGACTTTCAGTACAATGTTTCAAAGGAGTGGTGAGAGGGGACATCCTTGCCTTGTTCCTGATTGCAGAAAAGCTTCCACCTGTCATCATTCAGCTGATATTAGCTCTTAGTGTATAGGTTTTTCAATAACTTGAGTTCGTGCAGAATTTACTTGGAAGATGAATACTTCTGTTTGCTCTGCTAGGCAGAGCTAGCTTCATGCACTCACAATCTGTGCATCACCTAAAAGGGCTTGCAGAAGTTTAATGCACTGCCTTGGTCATCTTAAATTTTTCAGTTATTTGAACAAGGAACTCTGAACGTTCACTTTACACATTGTCCTACAGTTTTTGTAGCTGTTTCTGCCCCTAGGAATGACCGTAGGTTGATGAGCTCCCTTTGGGGGAGAAAAACAAAAGCAAAACTTTAACCCTATTGGGAGATGGAATTTGAAATTTGGCCAAGAGAGCATGGCACCAGCATAAAGTAACCTGGAGAACCTGTGAATGCAACCAGGGAGAAGTTCAGATTTCTAAAAGTCTATTTGTGTCATTTATTGGTCTTAACTATCAGAACACCCCACCTCCCTTATGTAGCCCACACAGGAAAGGTTATCCAGGCCTGATAAACTTTAAGATTCAAAGTGTGGGTCCACAATCCAAGAGAAGAGAAAAATTTATAAAATGTGGTTTAAATTTCACTGGATTTAATGAAACAAAATAAAGTTTAGATTAAGTATTGATATTGGATATAGGAAACTATTGGAGATAAGGATGGGAAGAGTGTGTGTGTGTGTGTTGCACCAATAGGGAAGAAAGCAGTTGTGTCCTCATCCTCCATGAAGGAAGACCTTAGGTCAGGTGTGTCAAACTCATTTTCACTGGGGGCCACATCAGCCTCATGGTTGTCTTCAAAAGGCCAAATGTAATTTCAGCTCCTTAATAGTTAAGGAGTAGCTACATTTATACAGTCCTAAAATTATTTTGGCCTTTTGAAAGCAACTGCAAGGCTGATGTGGCCCCTGGTGAAAATGAGTTTGACATCCCTGCCTTAGGTAACGTCTAAATGTGAAAAAAATCAGCCAGTATCCTCAAAGCATGTCATTCAGAGATTACTTTTATTGAAAACACCTGTGATCCACAAAGCAGGCATGGATGTGTCAAGTAAAGAAAGCAGTAACCTGAGAGAAGCTCGAGTTCCCAGAAATTGAGTTCATTTGGAAATAAGGGATGAATTGCAATCCAGAAAATCAAACTAGAGCCAGCGACTGAAAAATCTGTTGAAATTTGGGGCAAGCTCTAGTTATGGCAAAGAATAGGGAGACACAATCAGAGTTAAATCAGTAAGTTCACAGGCTGGAGGATGTGGGAAAGTTTTTAGCAGAGATTTATTGGCCAGAAGATAAGTTCTGGTTTTCAGTATGTCAAGAACTTATGGGAAGTCTGTCTCTCAATTCCTAAGTTCATTTTTTTGAGAGTGCAGGTGTAAAAGTTCTCCACTTTGTATACTGTTTTTATTTTACTTTGAAATGCTTCTGCATTGCTCCACTTTGATAAAAACTGCTGCATACAATACAGTATTGGAAGTTTTAGCCACAGTGATCAGACATGGAAAGGAAATAAAAGGCATCCAAATTGGAAAGGAGTAAACAAAAGTGTCATTGTTTGCAGATGACATGCTGGTGTACATAAAAAATTCTATAGACTCAGCCAAAAAACTGCTCGACCTAATAAGTGAATTTGGCAAAACAGTGGGATACAAAGTCAACATCCAGAAATCAAAGGCATTTTTGTATACCCACAATGAAACAGCAGAAGCAGAAATCAGGGGGGAAATCCCATTTGATATAGCAACAAGAAAAATAAAATATCCAGGAATAAACCTAACCAAGAAGGTAAAAGATCTATATGCAGAAAACTACACAACACTGAAGAAAAAAAAAATCAAGGAAATCACAAGCAAATGGAAACATATACCATGTTCATGGATCAGAAGAATTAACATCATCAAAATGTCCTACTACCCAAAGCAATTTACAGATTCAATGCAATGCCTATTAAAGTACCAATGGCATATTTCACAGACATAGAACAAACACTTCAAAAATTTATGTGGAACCATAAATGACCCCGAATAGCTGCTGCAATTTTGAGAAAAAAGAGCAAAGTAGGAGGGATCACAATACCTCATACCAAACTGTACTACAAGGCCACTGTAATCAAAACAGCCTGGTACTGGCATAAAAACAGGCACATGGACCAGTGGAACAGAACAGAGCCCAGAAATAAACCTAAGTCTTTACAGTCAATTAATATTCAACAATGGGGGCAGCAACATAAAACAGAGTAAAAAATAGCCTCTTCAAAAAATTGTGTTGGGAGAACTAGACAGCTATGTGAAAAAAAAAAAAAAAAAAAAAGAAAGAAAAGAAAAAAGAAACTCAAGCATTAACTTACACCATACACAAAAATAAATTCAAGGTGGATAAAAAAATTTAAATATAAGCCATGTCACCATTAAAGTCCTAGAGAAGAACATAGGCAGGGAAATTTCAGATATTTCACACAGCAACATTTTTACTGATATGTCCTCCAGAGCAAGGGACATAAAGGAAAGAATAAACAAATGGGGCCTCATCAAAATAAAAAGCTTCTACACGGCTAAAGAAAACAGTATTAAAATAAAAAGAGAATCAACTGTATAGGAAAACCTATTTGCCAATGATACCTCAGACAAGGGTTTAATCTCCAAAATATATAAAGAACTTACACGACTCCACTCTAAGAAGACAAGCAACCCAATTAAAAAAATGTGCAAAGGACTTGAACAGACACTTCTCCAAGGAGGACATACAGAAGATCCAAAGACACATGAAACAATGTTCAATATCGCTAGCTATCAGAGAGATGCAAATTAAAACCACAATGACATACCACTTCACACCAGTCAGAATGGCCATCATAAACAAAGCAACAAACAACAAGTGTTGAAGAGGTTGTGGAGAAAAGGGGACCCTAGTGCACTGTTGGTGGGACTGCAGACTGGTACAACCACTATGGAAAGGAGTTTGGAACTTCCTCAGAAAACTAAAAATGGATCTGCCTTTTGACCCAGCAATTCCACTGCTAGGATTATATCCTAAGAACCCTAAAACACCAATCCAAAAGAACCTATGCACCCCGATGTTCATAGCAGCACAATTTATAATAGCCAAGTGCTGGAAGCAACCTAGATGCCCATCAGTAAGTGAATGGATCAAAAAACTATGGTACATTTACACAATGGAATTCTATGCAGCAGAAAGAAAGAAGGAGCTCCTACCCTTTGTGATGCCATGGGTAGAACTGGAAAGTATTTTGCTAAGCAAAATAAGCCAGGCAGTGAAAGACAAATACCATATGATATCATCTTTAAGAAGAACCCAAACAACAAAACAAACAAACAAAATATAACCAAAGACACTGAAATAGAAACAGGCTGATGGTGACCAGAAGGGAGAAGGGAGGAAATTTCAGGGGAAAAGGGGAAGGGTTTACAGGAACAAGTATAAAGGACACATGGACAAAAATTATAGGGGGGGTAGAAATGGGAGGGAGGTGGGGAAGACTGGGGGATGGGCAAGGATGGGAGTAAAAGACAGAAAACTGTACTTGAACAACAATGAAAATAAAATAAAATTTTTAAAAAACTGCTGCATAAAGCATCGCTGATCACCCATGTCATGCAGACATTGTTTTCCTTTTTTCTTTTTTTTTTCCCCCTCTACATCAAACACACTGTTAGATGGGGCGAGCATCTCAGAGCTCAGAAGGACCATCCTACTGTATCTCGTCCTGCATGGGAGGAAAATGGCCCATGGATTTCATTGGCTTTATTTGAACAACAAAAGAATGAAAAACAAAGAATCTCATTTATTCTCCTCTAGGTTTCCACAGTCAGTTAAATCTTAAGGTAAGCAGGGGACTTCCAGCCAAGATGGAGGCATAGGTAGATACACTGTGCACAACTAAAAGAAGGACAAAAAAAATTTAAAAACTAAAACCAGCCAGAAATAACAGAAACTCAAACCAAGTGGAACCATGGAACTCAAACCATGGAAGTCTGACAACCAAGGAGTTACAGAAGAAACACTCATCCCAAACAGTAGGAGGGGTGGAGATGAGCAGCCAGGCAGAGAGGCTTGTGGCAATGTGGTGGCTGGAAGACTGGGCAAGGTGGAGGCTGGAGAACTGGGGCAGGCAAGGCGGTGACTGCTGGAGCATGTGGTCCCACATTTGCATGCAGATAAATTGGGAGGAGTAACTGGGTAGCTAGACAGGCCATGAAACCTAAGGTTCCAGTGTGGGGAAATAAAGCCTCAAAACCTCTGACTGGAAAAACCTGTAGGGGTTAAGGCAGCAGGAGAAACCCTCAGCTTCACAGGGGAATTCATTGGAGAGATCCATAGGGTCCTTGGACATACACAAGACCACCCACCAGGGAATCAGCACTACAAGGGTCCAAATTGTTTGTGGGTAGCAGAAGAAGTGACTAAAAGCCAGCAGAGAGCAGAAAAAGTGTCATTGTTCCTTTTTTGGACTACTCCCCCACATTCAGCACCACAATGCAGCTACATGGGTTGCCCTGTCCTGGTGAATATCTAAGGCTCACCCCTAACTGCATAACAGGTGCACAAAACAAAAAAAGGAATGGCCCAAATGAAAAAAAAAAAAAAAGATCAAAGCTCCAGAATACAACTAAGTGACGAAGAGATAGCCAACCTATCACAAGTATAGATAAAAACACTGGTAATGAGGATGTTCACAGATTTGGTTGAGTATGGTTACAAAATAGAGAAAAAATATGAAGGCTATGAAAAGTAAAATAAAGGAAAAATGTACAGGGAACCAACAGTGATGGGGAGGAAACCGGGACTCAATCAAAGATTTGGAACAGAAGAAAGAAATAAACGAGGATCAGTAAGTGAGCTGCACCACCAACAAGATCTCATACACCCACACATGCACCCATGCATGCACTCACTCAGGGGCTCCAGGGGATGGCAGTGGCTGCATCCTTGGCAGCATTTCCAGGCAAAGTGACAGGAGAAGACAGATTCTCTATCATACAGAATCCTGAAATGTGACCTTTCTTAAAAGGAGGCCAGCACTTTGGGAGTGACTAAGCAGACATCATTTGCAGTTGCTCCAGAGCTGTCTGAGTAGGTGGGAGCTATGAACACCAGTATACCTGCTGGAAGAGGAAACTCACCAACAAAGGAACTGCCAACAGATAATAACAGAAGAAGGTAAAGGAGTGAGTAGAAGCCACACTAACCTCTATCCAGAACCGATCTGGAAACACAACTAAATGGTGCAGAAATTACCCAGAATAAGCAACTGAACAATGGTGAAGGTGAGGCCTCAAAACCTCATACAGACATAAGAACCAGCTTCAATGCAACCTGCCCACACCTGCACAACAGAATACAAGAAGTAGTGAACAGAGTGACTCCCCATTAAACAGCTGAAGGGAAGGACCCACCAAAGAAAGACCCAACAACAATCAAAACCCAAAGACATACAGAGAGCCAACATAAAAGACAGCCCAAGACCAGCGAGCTCAGGAGATCAAGGAGACTGCACCACTGATTTTCACAGGTCTTCTACCATAGAAGTTCACACCATAAACCCAGGAAGTCAGAACAGATCAGTTTAAAAAGTAGAGGCTAACAAGAAAACTCTCACAAACAATAGGAAGACAAAGAAACAATCCCCAAATTAAAGGAAAGGAGGAAGCCTCAGAAAGAATGCTAAATGAGCCCTTGCTTGCGTAGCTCAGTGAATTGAGTGCAGGCTGCATACCAAGGCATCGCAGGTTCGATTCCCAGTTGGGGCACATGCCTGGGTTGCAGGCCAGGTCCCCAGTGGGGGCCTCATGAGAGGCAACCACACACTGATGTTTCTCTCTCTCTCTTTCTCCCTCCCTTCCCCTCTCTAAAAATAAATAAAAATAAAATCTTTAAAATTAAAATAAAAGATTCTCTACCTTTAAAAAAAGAATGCTAAATGAAATAGAGGCAACTCAACTGTCAGATATTGAGTTCAAAGCAATAGTTATAAGGAAGCTTAATGTGCTCACAGACAATTACCAAAAACTACAGAGAAACTACAATGAACTCACTGCAAACTATATGAACATGAAAATGGAAATGGAGATTATCAAGAAGGGTGAAGAGAAAATGAAGAATACAATTTCAGAACTGAAGAACACAGTAGAAGGGAACAAAAGCAGGCTCAGTGAAGCAGAGGATCAAATCAGTGAGTTGGAGGACAAGGTAGAAAAAAGCACCCAGAAAGAGAAAGAAAAGGGAAAGAGACTCAGAAAGAATGAAGAGGTGGTAAAGGAAATGCAGAACAACATGACATGAAATAATATTGGTATAATAGGGATAATGGAAGTAGAAGAACAAGAGCAAGGGATAGAAAACCTGTTTGAAAAAGTAATGATGGAAAACTTCCCTAATTTGATGAGAGAAAAAGTCACACAAATCTAGGCAACACAGAGAGTCCCAATCAAGAGGAACCATGGAGGCCCATTCCAAGACACATAATTAAAATAGCAAAATTCCAAGGCAAAAAGAGAATCTTAAAGGTAGTAAGGGAGAAACAGGAAGTAACATACAAGGGAGCCCTGATAAGACTAACAGCTGACTTCTCAATGGAAATGCTCCAAGCCAGAAGAGAATGGCAAGAAATATTCCAAGTAACAAAAACCAAAGGCCTGCAGCCAAGACTACTCTATCCAGCAAGGCTCTCAATTAAAATGAAGGGCCAAATAAGGAGTTTCCGAGACAAAAGAAGCCTCAAAGATTACCACTCCTCCAAACCAGCTCTGTGAGAGATGCTAAAGAGTCTGCTTTAAGAATAGGAAGAAAAACAGTGAAAGAGAGAGGAACACAGATACAATAAAATGGCATTGAATAAGTACCTACCAATAATAACCTTAAATGTAAATGGATTAAATGCTCCAATCAAAAGGAACAGGGTAGCTGAATGGATAAGAAATCATGACCCACACATATGTGGCCTACAAAATACCCACCTCAGAACAAAAGACCTACACAAACTGAAAGTGAAGGGCTGGAAACAAATATTCCAAGCAAATGGACAAGTTAAAAAGCCAGGATAACAATACTTATATCAGACAAAAGAGACTTCAAAAAAGGAGCCATGTAGGTCATAAAGTGACCCAGAAGGTCACTTCATAATACTGAAGGGAAGAATCCATCAGGAAGACATAAACATTGTAAATATATATGCACACAACATAGGAGCACCCAAATACATAAAGAAAATCTTGGAGGACTTCAAGAAAGATGTTGACAGCAACATAATTATAGTAGGGGATCTTAACACCTCACTGTCAAAAATGGACAGATCTTCCAAACAAAATATCAACAAAGATATTGTGACATTGAACAATGCCCTAAATCAAATGGACTTAACTGATATATATACCTTTCATCCCAATGAAACAAAATACACATTATTTTCAAATGTACACGGAACATTGTCAAAGATAGACCACATGATAGGACACAAAATAAACCTCAACAAATTCAAGAAAATTGAAATCATATCAAGCATTTTCTCTGACCACGAGAGACTGAAACTAGAAACCAACCTCAAGGAAAAAATCCAAAAACACTCAAACTCATGGAGATTAAATAGCATGCTATAAAACAATGAATGGGTCAAGAATGAGATCAAGAAAGAAATCAAAAAGTTTCTGGAAACAATGAAAATAAACACACAACAGTACAAAACTTATGGGACATAGCAAAGGCAGTCCTGAGAGGGAAGTTCATAGTAATACAGGCCTGCCTACAAAACACAGAAACATTTCAAATAAACAACCAAACCCTACACATACAAGAACTTGAGGAACAACAACAAATACAGCTCAGAGCAAGTAGAAAGAAGGAAATAACCAAGATCAGAGCAGAACTGAATGACATAGAGACTAAAGGAACAAGTCTAAAGATCAAAAAAATTCAGTAGTTGGTTATTTGAAAAGATAAACAAAATCAACAAGCCTTTAAGCGGACTCATAAAGAAAAAAGAGAGAGAGAACCCAAATAAACACAATCAGAAATGAAAGAGGAGAGATTACAACTGACACTACAGAAATACAAAGGGTTGTAAGAAATTACTATGAAGAGCTATATGCCAAGAAATTTGAAAACCTAGGTGAGATGTACAAATTTCTAGAAAAACACAATCTTCCAAAACTCAATGAAAAAGCAGAAAGCCTGAACAGACCAATAACAGCTGACAAAATCAAAGCAGTAATCAAAAAGCTTCCAACACACAAAAGCCCTAGACCAGACAGGTTCACAGGAGAATTTTACAAAGCATTTAAAGAAGAGCTAACCCCCATCCTTCACAGGTTATTCCAAAAAAATCCAAGAAGATGGAACACTCCCAAACTCTTTTTATGAAGCCAGCATCATTCTAATCCCAAAACCAGATAAAGACACAACAAAGAAAGAACCACAGTCCAATATCACTGATGAACATAGATGCTAAAATCCTCAACAAAACATTGGCAAACTGCATCCAGGAATACATTCAAAAGCTCATACACCATGATCAAGTGGGATTCATCCCAGGGGTGCAAGGATGGTAGAATATTCACTGAGCAACAAATGTAATACATCACATAAGCAAAAGGAAAGACAAAAATCACATGACCATATCAATATATGCGGGAAAAGCATTTGATAAGTACAGCACCCATTTATGAGAAAAACACTCAGCAAAGTGGGAATAGAGGGAGCATTCCTCAACATAATAAAGGCCACATATGAGAGACCTACAGCCAATATCATACTCAATGGGCAAAAACTCAGAGCTTTCCCACTAAGATCAGAAACAAGACAAGGATGCCCACTTTCCCTATTCCTATTCAACATAGTATTGGAAGTCCTAGCCACAGCAATTAGACAAGAAAAAGAAATGAAAGGCATCCAAATTGGAAAGTAGGAAGCAAAACTGTCATTGTTTGCAATGACATGATAGTGAACATGGAGAATCCTATAGAGTCAGCCAAAAAAACTACTCAACCTTATAAGTGAATTTGGCAAAACAGCAGGATGCAAAGTCAATATTCAGAAATTAAAGGCATTTTTGTACATCAACAATGAAATATCAGAAACAGAAATCAGGAAAAATCCCATTTGATATAGCAACAAGAAAAATAAAGTACCTAGGAATAAATCTAACCAAGGAAGTAAAAGATCTGTACTCAGAAAACTACACAACACTGAAGAAAGAAATTAAGGAAGACACAAACAAATGGAAGCATGTACCATGCTCATGGACTGGGAGAATTAACATCATCAAAATGCCCATACTATCCAAAGCAATTTATAGATTCAGTGCAATCGCTATTAAAGTACCAATAACATATTACACAGCTAAAGAACAAACATTTCAAAAATGTATATGGAACCATGAATGACCATGAATAGTTGCAGCAACTCTGAGAAAGAAGAACAAAGCAGGAAGGATCACAATACCTGATATCAAACTATAGTACAAGGCCATGGTAATCAAAACAACCTGGTACAGGCATAAGAACAGACACATAGACCGATGGAACAGAACAGAGAGTTCAGAAACAAACCCAGATCTCTAGGGTCAATTAATATTTGACAAAGGGGGAAGATGCATAAAATGAAATAAAAATAGCCTCTTCAACACATGGAGTTGGGAGATCTGGACAGCTACATGCAAAAAAAAAAAAATGAAACTTGCT
This sequence comes from Phyllostomus discolor, assembly GCF_004126475.2. Lineage (NCBI taxonomy): Eukaryota > Metazoa > Chordata > Mammalia > Chiroptera > Phyllostomidae > Phyllostomus > Phyllostomus discolor. Next base: position 15,042,356 of record NC_040914.2, read on the forward strand.
CACCAAATTACACCATACACAAAAATAAATTCAAGGTGGATAAAAGACTTAAATATAAGTCATGAGACCATAAAAGTCCTAGAGGAAAACATCAGCAGAAAAATCTCAGACATTTCACACAGGAACAAATTCACTGATATGTCCCCTAAACCAAGGGATATAAAGGAAAGAAAGAATAAACAAATGGGACCTCATCAAATTAAAAAGCATATGCATGGCTACAGAAAACATTAGCAAAACAAAAAGGGAACCAACTGATTTGGAAAATACATTTGCCCAAGGGTTTGATCTCCAAAATATATAAAAAACTCACACAACTCTACACCAGGAAGACAAACAATCCAATTAAAAAATGGGCAAAAGCCCTGAACAGTCACTTCTCCAAGGAGGACATAGAGGGCCCAGACACATATGCAAGGATACTCAGCATCACTAGCCCTCAGAGAGATGCAAATTAAAACCACAACGAGATACCACTTCACACCAGTCAGAATGGCCATCATAAACAAATCAACAAACAAGTGTTGGCAGGGTTGTGGAGAAAAGGGAACCCTAATGCACTGTTGGTGGGAATGCAAACTGGAGCAGCCTCTGTGGAAAACAGTATAGAATTTTCTCAAAAAAACTAAAAATGTAATTGCCCTCTGACCCACCAATTCCACTACTAGGATTATACCCTAAGAACCCTGAAACACCAATCCAAAAGAAACTACGCACCCCAATGTTCATAGCAGGTTTATTTACAATAGCCAAGTGCTGAAAACAGTGTAAATGCCCATCAGTAAATGAGTGGATCAAAAATCTGTGGTACATTTACATAATGGAATACTACGCAGCAGGAAGAAAGAAGGACCCCCACCCTTTCTGACAGCATGGATGGATCTGGAGAACATTTTGCTAAGTGAAGTAAGCCAGGTGGTGAAAGACAATTACCATATGATCTCACCTTTAATGGGAACCTAATTAACAAAACAAACAAGCAAGCAAAATATAACCAGAGACATTGAAATTAAGAACAATCTGGAGTAACCAGAGGGGAGTTGGGAGCAGATAATGGGGGGAAGGGTTTTCAAGAACAACTATAAAGGACACATGGACAAATCCAAGGTGGGGGTGGAAGCAAGAGAGGGAGGTGGGTTTGCCTGGTATGGGGGGAGTGGTAGGGGGGGATAAATGAAGACAACTGTAATTGAACAACAATAAAATATTTTTTAAAAAATAGACATACAACCAGAAAAGAATAAAGAAACAAGACTTCAGAAAAAGTGAGGAGAGGCTTGGGAACCTCTGGGACAACTTTAAACATTCCAACATCCAAATAATAGGTATGCTAGAAGGAGAAGAAGAAGACCAAGAAATTGAAAACTTATTTGAAAAAATGATGAAGGAGATCTTCCCCAATTTTCAAAGGAAATAAACTTTCAGGAAGTCCAGGAAGCTCAAAGAGTCCCAAAGAAGTTGGACCCAGGGATGCACACACCAAGGCACATCATAATCACATTACCTAAGATTAAAGATAAGGAGAGAATCTTAAAAGCAGCAAGAGAAAGAGGTGTCACTTACCTACAAAGGAGTCCTATAAGACTGTCAGCGGACTTCTCAAAGAAACTTTACAGGCAAGAAGGGCTGGAAAGAATTATTCACAGTCATGAAAAGCAAAGATGTACATCCAATATTGCTCTATCCAGCAAAGCTCTCATTTAAAATGGAAGGGCAGATAAAGTGCTTCTCAGATAAGGTCAAGTTAAAGGAGTTCATCACCACCAAGCCCTTACTATGTGAAATGTTAAAGGGACTTATCTAAGAAAAAAATTATCAAAACTATGAACAGTAAAATGACAGTAAACTCACAACTATCAATACCTGAACTTTAAAAAAAAAAAAAAAAACAAGCTAAGAAAGCAGGATCACAGGAATGGAATCACAGAAGTGGAAATCACATGGACGGTTTTCAGCAGAGATGGGGTTGAAGTAGAATGGGGGAAAAATACACAGGGAATAAGAAATAATTGGTAGGCACAAAGTAGACAGGGGAAGGTTAAAAATAGTGTAGGAGCCCTGGATGGTGTGGCTCAGCGGATTGAGTGCCAGTCTGTGAACCAAAGGTTTAGCAGTTCAATTTCAAGTCAGGCAATATACCTGGTTTGTGTGCAAGGTCCTCAGTAGGGGGAACATAAGAGGCAACCACATATTGATGTTTCTCTCTCCCCCACCCACTACTCCCCTAATAAAAAATACATAATATCTTTAAAAATAAAAATAAAAATAGTGTAAGAAATGAAAAAGCCAAAGAACTTTTATGTACAACCCTTAGACTTGAACTAAGGGTGGGGGTGAATGCTGGAGGAAGGGGCTTTGCAGGACAGAGGGGAGAAATAAATGGGACAACTGTAATAGCATTATCAACAAAATATAAAGAAGTGAAAAGTAAGGTAAATTGTAGTGTATCTGGTATTAAAAATGGTATAGGGCTATTAGCTCTGTGGAATAAAACATAAGCTATAATATAACTTCGACAAAATTAATTTGGATGGAATTTTTTTACTATGGTTGCAACTGTGAGGAAGATGGCATTGTGGGGAATTCGATTTTCAATACTTCTATAAAGTGGGCAAACAAAAATAAGATACAGCCTCATAAGTGACTGCTCTAAGCTATTAATAGGTTCTTTGTAGAAACAGAATAAAATTTTGTTAAAGCAGAGCAAGTAGAATTTGATGAGTTTGACCCTGAGAACACACTCTCACTAACTTGTCATTTCAGAAAAGCCCTCCTTTAAATTCTATATTCCATTTCACTAATAAAAAACATTGACTGAGGACCCATTATGTGCATAGCAATTGGTAAACAAAGATGAATAAGACATTTTTTATAGTTCTTGGAGAAGATGCTGCCTGAAATGAGGGTGGAGGAGACATAAAGAAGGAAATGCTGATTCCAGGAGTGTTCACAGGAAAATCAATGGGCCAGGAGAGCTAATGAAGTGGGTGAGAAGAATGATGTGAAGTCAAGTGTGACTCTGTTGTTTCTGGAAGTGGGACTAGATGGACCATTGGGAAAAGTCAAAAGCAGATGCAACGTGAGTGGGGCTCCAGGGTTGGGCTAGGAGAAAGGTGGTTGCATTTGGGACCTGCGGGTTTGGAGTCCCAAAAGAGATGGCCCACCCCCGAGTTATACTCACTAAACCCAACTCACTCTGCTTCTAAAAATTTTTATTCTGCTTCTACAAAGATGCTGAGGAGGGAGATGCTGAGTGTGAAGTCTTCATTGTAAGGACAGAGGAGGAAGAAGTTGGTGGGTCTGTGTGAGACCATGCCCTGTGTGATGGAATGAGCAAGCAGGTAACCCTGGAAAGAGCACTATGGAAATGAGTGACACAGAGACTGGAACCCATGAAGACAGAAAGGAACTGGTGAGAGGAAGCAGAAGAGAAAGTCCCAAAAGCCAATAAAAGGTCAAGTCAATAAATGAAGGAGACTTTAAGGTGAGCTGGTGGCCAAGACTGTCCTGGAAAGGGACATCCTGTAGGCAGTAGCAAGGCTGCACAGGTCCTACCTGCAGGAGAGGTTCAGAGGGCCAGGGGCACTTCAAAGTGGTGACCTCAGCTCACAGAAACCAGGTGTCTGTAACACACTTTGATTCCAGGGCAATGCCTACAGATGAATTTCTCATTTTACCATAATAAATTCCTAGAATCCTAATGAGCTATCACTCAAGGCATCACTCAAGACTTATTAAGTGGTTTGGATGGAGGCTAACTGGCGAATCATCAATATTTATGAATCCTCTGATGCTTCTCTGTAAAAAGTTAGAAGTGGTGACTTTTTTGGTGTACACTGAGCAAGCTGTCCTATGCCAGAAAGTGCTTCCTAGTCTTTCTTTTGTTTCCCTAGTCTCCTAAGTTAATTGATCAATTTTTACAGAATGTGATAGCAAATTTAGCACAAATCGAACAAATTTTAAATTGATTTACTGAACTGGGCAAGCTTCTTCCCCAGGTCTCTCCATTGCCCTACAGCCCTGGGGTTGGATCTGAGGGTCTGAGCTGAGGCTCTGAGGATCTAGCCACACCTTTGTCCCCGGCAGGAGACTGGGGAACTCTAGGGGATGGCCTGTAGTCCATGGCCCCAAGAAGCAGGGTCATCAGTTTCCTTCCTTTGCTGGACACTGCACAGCTCTGTCTTTGATCAGTCCTGTCTGAGATGCTGGTGCCTGGGGGACCACAGGCTAAGGGAAGCAACTTCTCTTGAGGTAGAACCTAGCTCCCAGAGCAGATGGAGGGATGGAGAATGGGAGCTATCTGCTGAGTAAGTGTCTTGTGGAGCTGGGTCCTCAACTCTTCCTCCGTCTGGCTCTCTGACTGCACTAGACACTAGAGCTCAGAGCTCAAGGTTGGCATTTCTGAGCAGACTGCATTCACTTAATAATCATTTGCAAACTCCACATTATCAGCCATAAGGATCATGCTCCCCAGCTCTTCAAACCCTGCAGATTGTGGAGAAGGGGGTGCCAGTTGCATGGTGCATCTTCAGCGCCTGACTTCACCCTCAGGAAAGTAGTTATTAAGACTGAGAATTCTACAGGGGCCAAAAGAAAGTATAATTTTAGACCCTGAGCACCCTAGGCTGTGGTCAGAAAAACCAACCCAGGATGTGGCCCTTGGAGGGGGCAGCAGCACTGTAGTGTGTGAGTTTTCAGGGGCTCCTCCCCTCACTCAGTCAGCAACCCAGGACTCACCCTACAAGAAGGACGTGCTGCCGATTTTTGGCTGTCCAGTCTTGAAATGTCTGCCCCAGATTGAAAGACAGAAGAGTTTAAACATGAGTTCCTCGATTTTCAGGCCAGTTTGGCCTGTCCTTGCTTCTGACAAGGGTGGGAAACGGGAGTAGCCATGAGTGCCCTGGGGCCTGGAGGAGAGGAGAGGAGAGGAGAGGAGAGGAGAGGAGAGGAGAGGAGAGGAGAGGAGAGGAGAGGAGAGGAGAGGAGAGGAGAGGAGAGGAGAGGAGAGGAGAGGAGAGGAAAGGAAAGGAAAGGAAAGGAAAGGAAAGGAAAGGAAAGGAAAGGAAAGGAAAGGAAAGGAAAGGAAAGGAAAGGAAAGGAAAGGAAAGGAAAGGAAAGGAAAGGAAAGGAAAGGAAAGGAAAGGAAAGGAAAGGAAAGGAAAGGAAAGGAAAGGAAAGGAAAGGAAAGGAAAGGAAAGGAAAGGAAAGGAAAGGAAAGGAAAGGAAAGAGGGTGTGTGGGTTTGGAGGTCTCAGAGAGTCCCCTCCATACAGCCTCCACCTCCACCTACAACTTTCTCCCCAACTCACTAATGCCGCCAGCAGTAACGCTTCGAGAACACATTCCTGCCTCAGGGGAAGCTGAGGGCCAGCTCCACTGCAGAGCCAACACTGCCCCTGAGTGCATGGGGGCACTGTGAACAGGATGCTCTGCCCCAGAAGGTACTCAGCCCTTCCCCAGCCTCCAGGCTCCAGTATCTCAGGCAGGGCTTCACTTCTCCTCCCACTGCCACTGTCTCACCTACCCAGGCAGTCCTTGCTTTGCTAAAGGGCCTGAGTCACTGTCCCTGGGGAGGCTGGTTTGGGGAGTGGGGTATGTGCCAGACACAAGGTGATATCACTCCTCTTCTTAAGGAGGGGACTGTGCTTGGTCATGTGGAGGGGAAGGGGCTGCAGGGAAAACTGCCCCGAGTCCCCCAAGCCCAGACACCCTCTTCTAATGGCCACTGGGAGAGACTGGCAGGCCCAAGTCTGGGCACACAGGAACTTGTTACATTTTCTTTAGCTGGTGGACCAGTCTCCATGAAGGCCATCCAGCAGGTGACAAGAGCCAGACAGTGAGATGGCTGAGAACTCGTTGTGGAGAAGGGGGCTTCCTGGAGCACTGGAGGGCCCACCAGGTTACCTGTAGTGGCCGCCCAGCCTATTGTGCTCCCTGAGCCCAGCAGGTGCCCGATTCATGAATCTTTGAGAGGTCTGTGTCCCCACTGGCTGGGACTCCAAATCCCAGGAAGAGTTTGCGGGTTGACCCAAGACAGGTGAGATGGTGGGCGGAGGAGACTGGGCAGGTGGCATGCAGACTCTGGTGCGCCTTCTGCAAGGGTGGCCTGAGGCCAGAGAAAGGTGAGAAGGGGGTAGCGGGGCATAGGGAGACTGATAATTAGGGACAGATTCCTGGAGGACAGGGTGGAGGTCTGGAGGGGAAGAGGGAATGACAGGGCTCAGGGAGCTGGAGACCTCAATGATCACTTGGAGGCCATAGGCCTTGCAGGCTCTCAAGTGAGGAGGGAGCTTGCTGGTGAGAGATGGGAACTTGGTTTGGCAAGGTGGGGGAGCAACAGGAATTGGGGCCTTCCAATGGCCATGGGGGATACCACATAAGGAGGAAGAGGCAGGGGAAGTAGGAGTGGGAGAGAGGCGAGTAGGGACAGGAGGGAAAAAGCAGGGCTTTTTCCTCATCACTGCCAATACACAGAGTGAGAGCTGCACCCCACCCGGGGGCCACGTAACTGCCCTGGTCATTGTGACCTCAGAAGCAGAGAATTGTAGACAAAGACCTGGAAGCCCCACCCAAAGCACAGCTGTGTGCCCTGTAGAGATGAGCAGACAGGTCTTTCCCTGACTGTCAGTACAGTTGACCTTCAATATTATTTTGTGTTAGTTGCAGGTGGACAGCACAGTGGTTGGACACACGCACACTTTACAGAGTGTCCCAGTACACACGCAGCCACATACACAGCTGCTGCAGTGCTACTTACCATGTCCCTGTGCTGTGCTCTCCGTCCCCATGACTATTTTGTCACTGCCCATCTGTACTCTGATCCCTTCACTTTCCCCCCAGTCTCCCAGGCACCCTCCCCTCTGGCCACCACCCGACTATTCTCTGTATCTGTGTGTCTGACTCTGTTTGTGAATGTTTTTATACTGGATTTTATTTGTTTTGTTTGTTGTTATTATTTTTGTACAAAGGGAATAAGTTTATTCTCATCCATTTCACTCATGTCCTCCTGTTCATGTTTCCCTGTGTGTGCCTCTCCTAACAGTAGGTAGAGTAAAATGTCACTTGCAGGAGGGTGGCTGTGGACAGTCCAGGAGGACAAGGCAGATGGCACATCCTATGGGTGATGTGGGGAGGGTGGGGCAGTCACAGGAGGCGGAGTGGACCCAAGTCTTCTCTGCATTGGCCTGTGATCTCCATTCCTGCTTCTTCCTGGCTGCCCTGGGTGGGGTGGGGATTGCAGGCCAGAGCAGGCAGGACAGTAGGAAGAAGAAAGACCAGCAGGCTACCCTGACAGAGCAGGGTGGATGGGCACAGTTGTGGCTCCAGGGGTCAGACAGCACCCTGTCTTTGGTTCTCTTGGTGAGGAGATTTCTCCTGGTCTGCCCCTCTCCCCAACCCTCTAGACCAATACAGTGTCCCTGGAGCCAGGGGTGCCTGTTATGGTGCCTGAAACAAGGGTGCCTGACACTCAACCAAGTGCAGCAGGGGTATGGAGGAAGGACAGGGACAAGCCCTCTATGGGGACAAGACAGGGAGGGGCTGGGGAGGGGCCTGCCCAGAAAAAGGTTGGGGAGGGAAAGGACAGAAGTCCCAGGAGCTGGCCTCCAGCTATAGCCTGGAATGTGGAGACCCTGGAGACTCCTGCTTTCATTGAGGAGCTGATTAGAGGCACCGTCCAACCTTCTGTTGGCCTCGTGGACCCATCATGTGACCAGGACATTGTGCTTTGTGATGACGCTGGAGTAGTGTGTCAAGGCCAGGATGCAGGGCAGAGGAGGTGAGACTAAGGTGATTGTGCTTTAACAGGGGGTGTCGGCATGCTCTATTCACTTGTCCCACCCCCCTACCTCTCACACACTTCAGTCAGTAAGACAAGTGCCAGGATCCCAGCCACACTGGACAGTCCTCCATGGCCACAAGCAGATGCTGGAGGGAACCCGTCCCCAACGGCTTGTGGGGGCTGCTGGGTTGGGGGCTGGACCCCAAGTCAGATTCCAAGGGTCCATGGCGGTGGTCCCCACCCTCCACTAGCCTTGCCTCTAGAAGCAATGGGCTGTCAGACATGGGGAGGAGGTGAGGGCTAAGGTAGTGAGGAAAAGCACTAGGGACGAAAAAGTTCCAATGACAATCAACATGGGGGATCACGGGTAAAAATGAAAACAAAAAGGACCCTCTGGTTTGCAGGTAAAACTCAAAAAATTCAAAACCACTGTCACCATGTGAGGCTAGAAAGAGAGGAGCAGTTAGGGTGAAAATTCAGCGAACACCTGCTCACAGTGGAGTGGGTCCCACCCTGTCCCCATGCAGTGGGCTCTGCCAACAGGCCACCACAAGGGAACTCTTCAAGCAGAGCCCTGTGGGGATCTGGCTGCACCCAATGGAGTCCCAGCAGTGGCTGGGCCCAGGGTCCCACCTCAGAAACATGGACCCACACTCCACACACAGGCACACACTCAGCCTGCCCCCCACTCCTGACCCTATCTTGCCTTCTATGGTCCCCAGGACCAAAGGGAATATCAGACACACTTCCACTGTTTTTGAAAAAGAAAAGAAACCTTATATTTTACTATTTCATTAGCTAAAAAAATTTTTAAGTATGTACAGGGGCCAGGGTGCTGGGAGCCCTTTCATAGTATGCAGTGGGAGAGGGAAGGAAGGGCAGCAGCCTGCCAGCCTGCTTCCTTGGTTTCAAGACTGGTCCTACTGCCTCTCATATCCTCATTTGTTTAAAATCGAAACTTCCACATACATACGTGCACATGCACCTATGAACCTCGGAAACCTCACATCCTATCCTCAGGGTCCCTGTCTGCACCCTTCACTCAGGACCTGACCCACTGAGGCCCCAGGGCAGTGACAGGGGCAAGAGAGGCTGAGCACTGGGTGGAGGAGAGAAGCACACTGAGCCCACTATCGCCTGGCCCCCTCAGGTCAGTCTCCAGATTGCTCTAGGTCTCACTTGTCCACAGGTCTCACAGGGTCAATCCTCACAGCCTTACCTACACCAGCCCCAGGCACAGGGATAGGCAAGAGAAGCAGGGAGGCCATTTGGGAAAACTGGAAGCACTGGACAGTGGTGGCATCATGGGTCCTGAGCTTTCTGGGGCTTCTCCAGTCCCAAGGGGATGCAATAAGAGGTGGAGCAGAGGACAGTCTCCAGGCCAGCCCCTCCCTGCCAGGCCTCATTGAATGGAATGGGGAAACAATTGTTAGGGGTTAGGAGAGGGGAGTAAGTATTCCTCCACCCTGCACATGTGTGTGTGAGTGTGTATGAGACAGACAGACAGAGAAGTCACACAGAGCTTGCACCATTCACCAACCTCTTTCAGCCCACTCAAAATGGGTAAGGGGTGGGACAGGAGGCCGAGGGGCTGGGAGCATGCAGCAAACCCCACAGGTCCTGGGGAGGAACAGGAAGTAGCTAGTGACCAAGATGGCAGTTGAGGGGTGACAGAAGTGGGGCATGTTGGCCTTCTGGGTAGTTTGGTGGAGGTTACTCAAGGTCCTCATCTAATGGATCACCCTGGCCACCAAGGCTGGCAGTTTCCAAGCTGTGCTCCACACCCATCACATCCAGCTCCAGTGTGCACCTGTCACTAATAACCATGGTGTCAGTGTCACCCCTAGGTGGCTTCCACTTGGGAATCCAGCTCTTCTGCACCACACTGTGGGCATTGGTGCATGTCGGACGTGATACATTCATTTTGCTCCCCTTAAAGTTCTGGACAAAATTCTGCCAGCAGTACTTGACAGCATGGAGGATGTGACTGTCCCGAGGTTTGTACCTGGGGTCATTGGTGGAAAAGCAGGTGTCAATGCCCCAGCTGTTGGCCAATGTGTTCCCATCAGAGAAGGAGGCTAATAAGAAGGACCTTGTGTTGCATGCCTGCACTGACATGGCAGTGCATGAGCTGGGCCCTTGTGATGCATTGTCACAGCTCCAGCTGCTCGGTGGGGTCACCGCTATCACAGAGCTTGGGGTAGCAGCAGTTACCTTTCTCGTGGATGAGTTTGGCCTGTAGAGATACCAAGTCTTGAAGTAATTGGATGGGATTCCGGGACGCAGGGATCACCTGCTCAGGGAGGGCTTCCACCTTCTTGGCACTTTGACCAAACTTAAAATATAAAAATTACACTATATTTTCTAGGCAATACAGGTGTCCCTGTTTTTCTCATTTAAGTCTTCCTCTGCCCAACTTGCCTCCACTCTCTCAGGCAATTCCCATACTGTTTCCTTGTCCATGGGTCATGCAACATGTTATTTGTCTACTCTATTTACTATGCTGTATTTACATCCTCATGACTATTCTGGAACTACCAACTTGTACTTCTTAATCCCTTCACATTTTCACCTGTCCCACTGACCCCACTCCCACAGGGCAACAATGAAAACATTCTCTATACATGTGACCCTGTTTCTGTACTCCTGACTGTCTTACTGTTTTCTACATTCAATTGTTGATAGATATGTTTTTATTGCCATTTTATTGTTCAAATATTTAATCATCCTCTTCTCAAAGAAGTTCCCTTGACTCATCATGTAACCCTGATTTGGTGGTGATGAACTGCTTTAGCTTTGTCTTGCCTGGAAAGCTCTTTATCTTTCCTTTGATTCTAAATGATAAATTTTCTGAGTAGAGTAATTTTGGCTATAAGTTCTTTTCATCATTTTGAATACTTCTTGCCAATCCCCTCTGGCCTACAAAGTTTCTTTTGAGAAATCAACTGGCAGTCTTACAGAAGCTCCACTCTAAGTAACTAACCACTTTTCTCTTGCTACTTTTAATATTCTCTCTCTGTCTTTAAACTTTGGCATTTTAATTATAATGTGTCTTAGAGTTGTCCTCTTTGGGTTCGCCTTGTTTGGAACTCTCTGCACTTCCTGGACTTGTATGTCTATTTCAGTCACCATGTTAAGGATTTTCCTCTCATTATTTTTTGAAATAGGTTTCCAATTTCCTCCTTCTGGCAAGCCCAAGATGTTAATGTTGGAATGCTTGAAGTTGTCCCAGAGATGTTTTACACTATCCTCATGCTTTTGGATTCTTTTTTCTTCTTGGTGCCCTGATTGCTTGTTTTTTGCTTCCTTATATTCCAAATTACTCATTTGATTCTCACCTTCATCCAATGTACATCTAATTTACATGATTCCATGTAAATTATTCTTTATTTCTATTAGAGTATCCTTCATTTCTGACTGGATTTTTTATGCTGTTGAGATGCTTCCTAAGTTCCTTGAGTATCCTTATAACCAGTGTTTTGAACTCCTCATATCGTAGATTGCTGATGTCACTTTTTTAGTTATTTTTCTAGAGTTTTCTTCTGTTCTTCCATTGGAGCCATGTTTCTTTGTCTCCTCATTTAGACATCCTCCTTGTGTTTGTTTCTATCTATCAGGTAGAGCTACAATGGCTGTCAGGCTTAGTAGAGTGGTGTAATGTAGTATGTGTCCTGTTTAGCCCAGTGGCACAGCCTCCTTTATTATTTAAGTTGGATACTCAAGGTGTACCCACTGTGGGGGTGGAGGGAGTTGAAAAATGGTATGGTGTATAAATGGTGAAGAAGGGATATTTGGCTGGAGGTGGTGAATACACAATTAAATGTACAGATGACATAATATGGATATGTTCACCTGACACCCTTATAATTTTGTTAGCCAGTGTCATCCCAAAAAAATCAGTAAAAGAAAAAAACTCTATATAAAAGAAACAAACCTCTAACTTAGTTTCTTAGTGATCACACATAATATTTTTTCTAAAGTGATGCCTTTCCTAAGACTGTAAAGCTTATAGTAACAGTAGAATTATGAATTTAGAAGGTTGTTCTTATGCAGTCAAATCTTAAGGAGCCACTGCCCTGTAAAGTTGTTCTGAGGGCTTTCTAAGTGTCTTGGAACTTTGTTCACACACCAAGACAACATTGGGAGAGATGTTTTCAGCAGTGAGAGTTCACAGGATGACCAGGCCTAGGCAGTCAGTAACAACAAAAAGAGCCAAGTACACTCCAGAGGTTCAATCTTGGATTATAGCTGCTTTTGTGATACCTGAAGTCATAAAAGGCAGGGGTTAGGTAGGAGGATGCTTTTCATAATGTGTGCCCCATTGCCCTCTAATTGGAGCATATTCACATGCCAGAACTTGTGAAAGACAGCCTGAGGATTGTTGACGTCAGCATCACTGCAGTCTGAAAATGATAGCCACCCTGTCTGTCACAGGGATAAGGATGTCCCTTGTCCCATGCAAGCCATGAGGACTCTCTGTAAATAGATGTGGTATGTTTGCTGACATGGTTAAAACAATGTAGTGTATTGTTTCTTAAATTCTTCTTCCTTAGAACCCCTGCCTTTCTCAAAGATCCCCACAACAAAATCAGCATTCCAACTTAAAATGACTTTTCCTCATTTTAAACATTTGACATGTCCAAAAAAAATTAAAAGGAGGGGAAACCAAGAGCTGTGTGGTGGCTCACCTCTGAGGCAGAAGAGGCTGATGGGAACTTCTGGAAAAGAGGGTCCTGGAGGGGCCAGAAGTGACTCTGGTCAGGCAGAACAAAGTGTCCCAGTCACTGAACCAAGCCATGGAACACAAAGGTCACTGAGGAATTCTGATGGGCTGGGATCTGTGGTGAAGCTAAATGACCAGGCAGGCACTAAAAATGAGGTCAGTGGAAAACCTACTGAAGTGCTGCATGATATAGGTGCTAATTTTCTAGTTCTGATGGGAAGAAATAGGACCTGGGTCTCCATGACAAGGATTTATAACTTCTTATCCCAGACTAAGCCAGCTCATAACCCTGGAAGCCCATGAATGAAAAGAGAGGCTGGGTCTATTTGATAAGGACCCTGTCACCATGGATGTAGACAGTGAATCTTCCCCCACAGCAGAGAGATTAGGAGCCATCGATCTGGGGATGTTGGACACAGGTCAAAGGAAAATAAATTCTCAGTCCTTTCAGGATTTTTTGGGAGGGATGGTGGCTATGAATGGGTGATGATGCCCAGTGTGAACCAGGTCAGGTCACAGATGGACTTTTGGTGAAGTCACTTTCCCTGAGGTCCCAGTGGGACCCCTGGCTCATCTTCTTGTTTATGTCATCCCAGAACATATTATAACTATTGGTAACTGGAAAAACCACAAACACATCACCTGACCTGTGGAGAGAGGGCTATTGTGGTAGGAAAAGCTAAATGATGCTTCTGATCCTACCACCATCCCATCAAGACTGTAAATCAAAAGCAATAATGGACGTCTGGTAGAATTTCTGAGAATAGCGCCCACACCCTCCATAAGAGGTGGAGGGGTGTAGATTGTTACTCCACCTCCATTTGTTGCTCCTCTTTGGTCACAGCAGAGGGTCTGGGCAATGACAACAAGTTATGGCAAATGTGAAGTGGTGATGACAACTGCAGCTGCTGTTTGGGATGTGGTTTCTCACAGACCCTGGATGTGCAGCCACAGATCAAACAATTCATTTTTCTGGTTTTGGGCAGAGATAATCATTTATGCTCACATTTCAGAGACAAGAATATACGTTAACTTTCTGGCTACTTTTCTTGGTCCTCTCACTTGCTCTCTTCTATCATGTGCTCCAGAGAAACCCTGATCATCTGGTTTTCTCCAGGGCATCACACTGGGCCACCTCATTGATGAATTTATGTGTTTTAATCAGACACAGTGAGAAAGATGTAGCAAGCACCTTTGGTGATTCAGAATTGAGATGGCGACAGCAGGTGGAACAGAAACTGTGCATTGTCCAGCACCCATTTCCCTGGTGTAAATGCTATAGCTCTGGGCACATCAGGCTCTTCCTTCCAAATTGAGAGATAATTTGCTACATGTTACTCAGCTGCTTGTAGCAAAGAGATATGTCTCTTAGAATTGGGGAGGAGAAGTTGTGGGATTTAGTACATTTTGGCACACTGCTCCTGCTCATTTGTGAAAGAACCTATAAGATGGTCCTTTTTTCTAAATCCTACAGCAGAAAAGGGTTCTGATAAAAGTGGAGGCTGGAAATGCAAGTGTCCTTAATCTCAGGCCATAGGATACAACACATCAATGCCATTAAAAGTTTCTGTGAGATTAAGAAATAATAGGGATAATCACATTGTAGAACTTTAGGGCTAGAAGAATAGGAATGTCTCCTCTGCAGATAACTATCTTTCCCTTAGGGGAGCAGCTCCTAACTCATTACAGAATCCCAGTAGACTGGACTCCTGACCACAGAACCTCAAGGGCATTGTGATTGAACTGCAAACACTGGGTGCTGTCTGAGCCACCACAGCATAACATTACACATGCTCAGCAGTGCCCATATCCATGAAGAAAGTGAGTATAGGATGCAGCTCAGAGAGGAATGGAGGACACATAGGAACACCCCAGCAGGTGGCTCAGACACCCATGGCACCTGTCCCTCCTGGCCCTTTCTCCACCCATGCCCATGGGCTCCTGAGGATCTCCAATGATCTAATACTAGAGGGGAGAGAGCGCAGACCAGGTTTATGTTAGTGTGGGTGAGGAATCCCACCACACTTTTAGTCACTTGGAAGCCTCAACTGCCCCCTGGCCATTCTATGCTCCTCTTGCCACTGATAGGGCATAAGAAGAGGGTTGCTCTGCTGATTGACAGAAAGCACCTGACTAGCAGAGGGAGGCTGGGTGGCTGGGTCAAGGAAATCTATGTTTGGGAGTCAGGAGAGTTGTTGGGAGAACATCTTCATATTTCTCTGGCCAGAGGCCCTGTTCAGAGGAAAACAACAGAAACTCAGTGGGGACAGGACCATCAAGCACGCACTTCCCATACGAATGAAGATTTGCCTCAGAAAATTGTCCAGTGTCGGTGCTGGCTGGTGGGGAGAGAATATGGAATGGGTGTTGGAAGAAGGCATCTCTGATTACACCTCCAGGACATGTCCAGCTTTCCAGCCCCACCTTCCTCTCATCGTTGTAGGTAAAGAACTGGTCCTCAAATTGACATTAGCACACCATGTTATCACAATTAAGTAATGGAGAGGAATTGTTTATGTCCTGTGTTGAAGACTGATTTCCACCCAAACAAATGAAGGAGAGAATGTGAAAAGGAGAAGGGTGGATGGTGATGGACACTCCATTTCCTTTTCCAGACTCACTCACTTTCCTCCTTCCTGCTGTTCTTTGCTCCTGGGGACAGATCTCTTGGGACTGCGTCAATGGGAAATCCTGCCTTCCAGGTGGATGCAGTCAATGGGAGCCCCAACAGCAGACCAGAGGGCGGACACTGAGTGGGGCTTGGTCACCCATTCTGCAGCTCCCTGCCTCTCTTGTTGCTGTACACTGGTCAGATTTCTCAGCCTGAGGCCAGAGCTCCTGCCAGGCAGCCCTCTCTAATCTCCTCCCCCACCTTGGGAACCTAGTGACAGCAAGGACTTCTCTTCTGCCTTTCAGGCGTAGGATGGTAACAGACCCTGTGACATTAGCTTCAGGAAACTGTGCACCCCTTCTTGTTTTTCTACTTCACACAAACACATATGTCAAGTGATTCAGGTGGGATGAGCCCCCTGTCTGTGCAGGAAACCTGACTCCTAAGTGGTAGCCTCATTGGCCAAAGTGCACTTTCACCTCCCAGGTCATGGTGATGACCTGCAGCTGCAGAACCCTGAAGGCTCTGCTACCTCCTCAGCTGGGAAGGAGACATGTGCCAGACCAGTGATGGGCCTGACATGGTGAATCTCTGGATTCCTCTCCTCCCCACCCCAGATCTCTGTGAGCCCTGCCCTCCCCTCCCATAGAGAAATCCCAGCACTGGGAAAAAAGACAATGCCTTTATTCATCAGACACATGTGGCCACTGTTGGAGTGTTCAGCTCCCACAGGGCCAGTTCATCTGCTCCCAGGCCCTTCCATATGTTGCTCCCAGGTCACAACATGTGTGGTTGCGAATTCATGGAGATGGTAAAATAACCCAGTGTTTGGTTATGAGATCAGAGGAGGGTTTGGTTTAGGGGTCAGCTGAGGCTAAGAATCACAGGGAAATAGAGTGAGCAGGGTAGTCATCCCACACCAAAGGGCTAGAGACAGTCCCAGCCCTACCACCCGAGCCAGGTAGGGGGCAGGAGCAGCCCCGCTTTGGAGATCTTTAGGAGCACCTCCACTTTGGCGATCTTTATTCACATCCTCAGGGAACTCGACTGTGTGGAACGGCCCAATCATGTTGGTGTGGTTCAACAAGTAGTTGGAAGGTTGGGCCATGCAGCCCTGAATGCTAAGTGGGGAGGTCAGCCCACCTAGAAAGTGAAGACTGAGTCAGAAGGTTCTCAAAGTGGTGCACACTTAAATTCCTAAGACCCGAGAGTCCCAGACTCTAATATTTCCCCCCTCGGACCAGGAGATCAGGCTCTTAGGCCTCCCTGCCTTCAGATCTAAAAATCTGGGTCCCAGACCCTCACCCTCAAACCCATGAGCCAGGGTCTCAAGGGCACTCTCACTACTGTAGCAGTGAATCCAGGACCTCAGCCCCTTCATTCTTGGGACCTGGCCTTCAGCACTTACCTCCTTCGAGACCGATGTAACCTTTATAACAACCAGTGGTACCCTTAGGGCACGTGACAGTTCCAGAGCCTGTACAGGATCGACTAAGTTGCACACACGTGGGACACTGCAAGTCTCCTGGGACAGGGGCAGCTGGGGAGCAAAGGGAAGGTTGGGGTGCACAGTTCTGCTCTAAGCTGTACCTACCCTACTTGAACCCAAATATTCTTGTCTCTGGGGCCCCAACTCCCCATGTCCCTTTTCTTCCCCTTCCCCTGGCTCCACTACCTAGATCACGGAGGGAGTTCAGCAGGACACTGGTACTGCGGGCATTGTTGCACCGGTTGGAAGAGCAGAAATGGGTGTAGGAGGCGATGAGAATTCCAGGGGGCCCCGAGTGGATGGAGACAGCCTGGGAATTCTGTGTCTCAGTCTTGATGCAGCCTTTGCTCCCCACAATGAGTGATGTGGATCCTGAGGGGGAAAAGTGACAGCTGGATGGTGGTAGGTAAGGCTCTGAGGAAGGCTGGAGTCATGGATTCCTGGATGCTTAGTTGGCAGAGGGTGAACGTAGGTTCCCTGAGTACAAGAGCATGGGGTGGTTGCAGGCAGGGCCAAGACTGGAGCCTGAGCCTGGGTCCTCGCCCCAGTTCTGTCCCCTCTCAGTTCTTGCTCAAATATCACCTCAGTAGAGCTTTCCCTGATTTCTTAATTTTCAAATTGCAATCTTCAATTACTCTCCCTATTTCCTTTCTCTTCTGGATTTTCTTTTTCCCCACTGGCACATAAAGCTGAAGGAAAGCAGACCCAACGAGATCTACATAGCCTGGCCCTGAACAAGTGCTCAGTAAGGCTCAAAGTCACTGAAGTTACTGTGCACCAGCTCTGTTCTCAGACCTGCATGGACCATCACATATATCCTCATGATGTCCTAGCACAGTAGGAAATGTTATTGCCAGTACCTAGCCCCCAGCTTTCAGAAAGGGACAGCAAGGTGCAGAAAGATGAAGAGTGAGGTGTAGAATTTCAGGCCTTGGAATCAGGCAGGAAGTTCAGGGAACAGAATCCAGGACAGGAGACCCAGGACACTGTACAGCAATTCCGCCCTGATGCACAGCCCACGCACCTACATCTATGAGCAGAAGAGTCTCCTGGCACACCTCCGCCAAATCACATTTCACAGTTCCAAACATATTCCATTCCAGAGGTTCCTTAGCCAGATTTCTTTGAAACCGCAACATGGTTCCCTTTTCACAAGTCTGAGAAGCTGGAAAGAAGAAATCATCAGCATTTGTGTCAGCCCAGGAACAAGCCATGTCTCCCCCTCCAGATCCCATGTTTGGGAAGGTGATCACATTCTTCAGTCACACTCAGGTAACCTGGACACAGTCATTTCATCTCAGGTGGAAAAGGGACCTTTGACGTTTGTGCCCACCCCCATTCATTACACCACCTTTTCTGCTCCAGCAACTGCAGGGACCTTGCTCAACACCCATGAAGGCTGCACCTCCACTGGGGATGGCACAGAAAGTGGATCTTTGTTAACCTGAGCCATCTCTGCTTCCCTCGCTGGGGCTCAAGGTCCTCATCGGGATAATGAGGAGTATAGACTGACACCCTATATTCTTTTAACATAGGGTTTTGAGAAACCCTATGTCTCAAACAAAGTTCCTCCAGTGCCTAGTGTGTGTACTAAGCATTTACTATGTGCCTCGCTGTGGTAATTGCTTTCCATGGAGTAGCCCATTTAAGTTTCCCAAGGCTCTCTCTCATCTGGGTTACCTCGTTTTCTCACAGTGACCACCAGAGTAGGTGGTGTTATTTTCCTCCTTCTTCCCATTTTCAACACCCAAAACAAAGGCAGAGGAGTAGTGAAGTCAATTTCTCAGTGTTCCACCACTAATAATTAGCCAAGCTATACTCCCTGGGGCAAGCGATAGGGAGAACAGTGTTTGAAGACCTTGCTCAGCTACCTTGGCCTCTGAGGTTCTCAGAACTCCAGTGTGAAACCCAGGAGCCTAGGCCTTCACTTACAGCCACTGCATCACCAGCTGGG
Organism: Phyllostomus discolor; assembly: GCF_004126475.2. Lineage (NCBI taxonomy): Eukaryota > Metazoa > Chordata > Mammalia > Chiroptera > Phyllostomidae > Phyllostomus > Phyllostomus discolor. The sequence goes on from NC_040914.2 coordinate 15,060,912, forward strand.
ATGTGTCACATGATGCAGGAACTCCTGGACTGATGACACAGCATCCACCAACATGTGCAACCTTCACAGCAGCCTCATGAAGGAGGACCGCTCATTCCCTCACTTCACAGACCACAACACTGTGGCTCCTGCTGCCCTCCTCCCAGCCTGGCCACAGTTCTCCCAAAATCACCTCACACATGTTGGTCAACAGCAGCTCCTGACTTGCAGTTGCTTGCATTGAGAACATTGCTGTCATTCTTAACAATCTCTATGTCTTACACCCTGTGTTGCACCCGTCAGGATATCCTGTTGGCTTAAGCTGCAGAATGACTCCAGACCCTAGCCATTTCTTGCCACCTCTACTGCTTCCACCACAACCAACTGGCTCCCACCTTCTTTGTTCTGAAACTTCCCATGGATCCTCTCCCCCATGCTCACCTCCCACTTACTCTATTCCTTGCTCAGAAGCCAGAATAATCTCCATAAAAATTAAGTTGATTCATGTAACTCCTCTGCTCAGAGAATTTCGATAGATCCCAGCCCCATTCAGGATAAAATTTTATGTCCTAAAAATGGCCCCAAAGGCCCTGCCTCTCTGTCCACACGCCTTGCTTTGTTCCCTTTTGAACACACTTCTGGAGCCACACTGGCCTCTGGGCTTATTCTTGCACACCCAGCAGGCCCCCACCCACACCAGGGCATTCACATGTGCCCCTCTGCTCCTGACTGTCTGGAATCACCCACTCCTCCTTGAGTTTGGTGAAAGAGGCTCATAAGGGTGGTGATCCTCACAAACTGGTTCCGTGGCACAACCCAGATGGAAACCCACATCCCCCTGATTGAGACCTAGGCTCTTAGCCACTGTGCTCCTCCTGACAGTGCAGACACACTGCCCTCACTGGCACCACAGCCTGGTTCCTTAGGGGGGCACTCAAGGCCATTCACATTCCAGCTCTTGGTCCTCCTTCAATAGGCCCCTGCCACGGCCTGTTTTGTGGGCAACCTGTGCTCTTTTACCCAGCCTTCCCCCAGCCTCAGGTCTTCCTGGGAGCTGTTTGTCATGTTGGAATGGCCTTTTCCCTCCATGACATCTTGTTGTAACCCAGCTTCTGATGCCTCTTCTTACTGTTGTTCAATAAATGTTTATTAAACTGCTTCACTGAACTGAACCAGGACAGGCAAACACATGTCCCAAGATCTAACTCCAATGTTAAAAGCTAAGAGAATAAGTTTATGTATTAGGAATATTCATCTGTGGAACAGTAGCTATATTTTAGGTGGCAAGTGTGTAGTTTGTATATCTACTGTGCAAGGCATCTGGGAAAGTGTATGTGTATGGGTATATGAGGTGTGTGACATGTACATGATATGTTTGTGTGGTGTGCCTGGAGTGTGTAGTAGTGGTATGTATGTATGATGTGTGCTATGTGTTAGTTACATGAGTGTGACATAATATCAGTTTCTGTGTTTGATTTATATATGGCATGTGATATGTTGTGTGGTTTGTGTGTTGTGTGTGGTATGTGATGCTGAGGTATGTGGTATGTGTGAGGTATAAGGAGGCATGTGTGTGGTGGTGTGCTGTGCCTGCAGCGTGGTGAGTCTGCTTATGTCCATTGTGTGTATTGGGTGCTACATGTCTGTGTGGTACAGTATGTCACATGGATTACATTGGGTATGTTTCAGGAATGCCTTCTGGATTACAAATGTTACCTAGTCCCAAAAAATGAAGGCTAGACAATTAAACAGCATAATCAGAAGGAGAGATTCAGACCATCCCTCCATGGCCAAGACCTGTCCATGGCTCCTTTGCACACAGCAGAAAGGCTAACCTTTACATCAGGCTTTGTGGCTATTTGACCAGAACCAGACCCCCAACTTCCCTCCCTGCTCCCATACCAATATCTATTCCCAAGACACACCAGGTGATATCCAACCTCCCTGGCCTTGTACCACTGATCCTTCTGCTTGGAACAGCTCTCCTGAGGTTGTCTACACCCACTTTGTCTACCTGAAAAACTGGTAATCAACCAGTCCCAGCTGCACCCATCCTCTTGACAAGAACTTCTCAGACAGAGCTGAGGAGCACTTTATGAAAAACAGCAGGCTTATTCCCATCTCCAGGCCTATACACATGCTGTTTCCTCTGCTTGTTCATGTCCTCTTCCTCTTCTACTAATAAACTGCAGCTAACCTTTAAGACATGGCTCAAGGGCACCTCTTCTGTGAAGACCTCCCTGACACCCCCCCAGGACATTACTATTTTCCTGCTCACAGCTCCCCAAGGTCCCTTCACCACAGCCCTGTGACCATCTGCATCTGTGATGTTTCATCTCCTTATCCTGGATGTCCTTTAGGGCAGGGACAGGGTCTAAGTCCTCTGCAGTCCCCACAGGAGACCTTGGAATCCTACACAAACTGACTTTTCATCCTGTGCTAGCCCTTGTGCTGCCTCAGGCTGGAAACCTTGGCATTGGTGACACCCAGGCCCTGTCCTCAAGGCTCCCAGACTAGCCAGAGGGATCCAAGCACAGACGACTGTTTGCTGAATCCACTCAACATTCTCCTTGAAGCTTTAAGGGCTGGGTGCCATGGGCAGATGAGGAAACTGAGGTTCAAACAAGAAAGGTCCTCTTCCCATTCTGCTAAGTCCCCACTCCTCTCCCAGTCTCCTGTGCTTCTCACTGAGACACTCCAGGCCATTGTCAGTCTGCCCAGTGTACAGTCAGGCTGCCTTTGTGTGGGTGTGTAAGGACACTTTCAAAGTCCCTGCTTGGTTCCTGCTTTCCCTTTCACAGCTGAAACATCCTTGGTTTTCTCTGACATCCTTCCTCTATAACAGCTGCCTGGGTGCTGTAGTGCCATGGGTAGGAGATGGATGAGAATGGGAGAGGTAAGGTGGTTGAGAAGAGGTGAGACACCCAAGACTACACAAGGGCAAGAGTGTGGGGACACAGAACTGAAGGCAATGAGTCATTCCCAGCAGGAGAACCAGGCACTCTGCACTCACTTCTGCATCCAATGGATAAAGCAGATTGCAAAGGACCCAGCCCTGCATTCCACTTGACCTCTCTACCCACTCCCCACTCCCTCCCATGTGGAAAGTCTACCCTCACTTGGTTTGTCAGTCCCCATGTCACTTAAATCACCCACCAGTGAGCCCCTCTCCTATATCTCTCCCTGAAAAAGTGTGCCCTGTTCTTCCCTTCAGGGAAACCCCTCCTACCAGCATCCTCACCCGTAACCACCTGCCAGGACAATTCCTCACATTACACTGCCTGAGTGAGTAATAAACTTCATAATTACTTGTGGGTGCTAGTGTTGGTGGGATGTGTTGGATGCAGGACTTTAACAAGGGTCATTGTATCCCATTCTCCAGGGCCAGTCACAGTTTTGTCTTCAGGGCATGGAACTCACCATCAGTATCACAGCTTTCGCTCACAGACAAGGACCCAATTTTCCGAGTCTCATTAAGCAGGTTGCAGGCTTCTTGGGACATGCATCCTTGGACTCTCAGTTTGCCGCTGACACCCCCTGTGGGAAGGGCCCAGGCAGAGTGAGAGAGGGTGAGATGCTACTGCTGAGACCATCCAACCCTGAGAAGCCAGGCCTCCCTCCTCCAAGTCCCAGGTCTTACCTGCCCTCCATACCCTCAGTGCCTACAGGAACCCCAGGCCCCAGCTCACCTCCCCTGAGGGTGAAGATCCCATTGTAGCAATGCGAGTGCCCAACAGGGCAGGTCACCTCTGTTGCAGATTCACAGCCTTCTGTAGACAAGCAGACTGGGCACTGCACGGACCCTAGGGCTGGGAGGTGAGAGGGAAGAAGGGAAGACTGAGCTGCCTCTGCATTTGGATCTGATGCCTTCTACCTGGTCCCTTTGCTGCCCCCTCAAACAGCCTCCTCATTCTCCCCAGACTTGCCCAGTTCAGGTTTCTCGCAGGTAGCCCTGGGTTCAGGAAATTGGATTCATGTATTTGCTGAGAGAGCAAGGGGGACATGAGATTGGGGAGGGGCACCAGTGACTGAGACAGGGTAGAGGAAACAGGGCAGAGTTAATCCATACTTCTCCTATGCAGTCCCAGCAGACAGGATGCCACAAAGAAAAGAGATGCAGTGCATCTCCCCAAACCCAGGTTGGGATACAGACAAAGACAGTGAAAAGTTACAGGCCAAGTTCACACAAAAGAGGAAATATCAAAACCCTAAATGATGCCCCAGTTGGTGTAGCTCAGTGGATTGAGCACACACTGGGAACCAAAGGGTCGCCAGTTCAATTCCCAGTCAGGGCACATGCCTGAGTTCTGAGTCAAGTCCCCAGTGGTGGCTACGTAAGAGGCAACCACTCATTGATGTTTCTCTCTCTCTCTTTCTCCCTCCCTTTCCTTCTCTCTAAAAATAAATGAATAAAATCTTTAAAAAAAACCTAAATGAAATATGAGTAAACCAAGCCTAACCAGTATAGAAAAGGGAGCAGAAGCCAGGTTTGGACCATCACCAGAGTGTAAGGGTGCAATCTGCTTTGTCCTGGGGACTGTGGACAGGCTGGGTGCCTGGGAAGTGTCTAAGCAAACACTCCCTCTGTGCTCCCCTATTCCCCACTCTGCTCTTCTCCCTCTTTGTCTCACCTGCAGGGGGCTGCAGTGTCCAGAGAGGGACGGTGTTTGGGAGGTCATTGCAAAGGTCCTCATGGCGACACACACGGGTGTAGGAGACAATGGAGAGGCCAGGGCCTGCCCGGTGCTCAGTAACACGGGCCTCTTGATCCTTCTCCTGGGTACAGCCCTTGGTGAGTACTAGGAGCACTTGGGGTCCTGCATGTCAGATGGAGGAGGCCAGGTGAGGATCAAGACACTAGAGTCCTAGAGTGGGGGTCTGTGGCTGGGGTGAGAGCCTGGGGAGGAGGCGCCTGGATTCCCAAGGCCTCCTCCTAGAGGAGGGGACAGCTCCTGGTATGAGGGAGGGTGTCTCCTGGGTGTTCACACAGAAGGCAGGCAGGACTGGTCAGGAGGAAGGAGACCCCTGCAACGTGAGGATTGCAGTCACACTTGAGGTACCCAGGGTCCTTCTTACCATTCTCAAGTAACATCAGGGTGTCTTGGCAACCCCAGCCCTCTCTGCAGTCCTCCTGTCCAGCAGTCCACTCCAAGGGCAGTTCTGTTACATTCATCACTCTCCCCAGTGCTCCCGACTGACAGGTAAGGACCTCCATTCCTGAGATGAGGACAATATATCCATTTAGCTCATCCTCCCCGGAAATCTTATCCCAAGCTGGAGTCTTCACCCACAGGGCAGCACGAGAGGGAGGCCCAAGGGGGCTGACAGCAGGGCTGGGCTCATGGTCAAGGCTGCTATAACTTTCTCACTTCTGCTCTTTCTCCTAGGAAATAGCCCTTTTATATCTTGCTCCTCACTTGAGGCAGCCAGGAATGGGTGGGGAGTGGAGGACCTTGCTAAAGGAGGTGTGCACCCATCTCTCACTCTCACCAGCTTAAAGGTTGGGTAACCTGAATTGTTCCTCCTCCCTGAGACCCAGAAGTTTACCACAGACCCCTCAGCAGATAAATACTGTGGCATTCTGACCCCCAGCCTCAATTGGTCCAGATCCCCAGCCTTCTTTCTTCCTGAGCCCAGCTATGTAGGTCCCTATGCTTATACTGTTCCAGGGTAGTTTGTGAGAGAAGTTTCCTCATTTCTCCTGGCAACCTGGTGACCCTCTGGTGCTAGGTGGGACCCAACTGCTGTAAGGACATGGAATGGTCGGTCTTCACTTGTCTCTATAGTTTTTCTACCTTAGCCTCTGCCACCCACAGGCTTATACCACTCTTTTTCATCTCTTTCCTTCCAATAGGGCTTTCCTTTTTATTTCCTCTTTCATAACCTTTCTCATTCTCTTTCCTATCCTTCTCCTTCTCATCCTGAGTCTTTTTCTTCTATTGTTCTCTCTGCTCCCAACACAACACAGGCATAGAATCATCAGTTCCTGCTGGCTAGGAGGAAACTGAGGTACAGCAAGGGGAGAGTAAATAGCTAGGGAAGAACTACAATATACCCTCACAAAGCAAATTTTCTCTGCTAGAAACAGATGGGAACAGCAGTGTGCTAGAAACACAGCTTTTCAGAAATACAAAAACAACAAGCCCTGCTCATAATGATGGCCTATAACTGTAGTGCAAATACCACCACACCTATTTTGAAGTCACCAACAGATTAACAAGGAGCTTGCCATATCTTAAATAATTAATAAGTTTCACTAGCGTATACAAATCAGTTACACCCCACTGGGTAGGAGGGAGACCGGAAAAAACACAGAGCACCTGTCAGTGAATGCAGAGGCAAGAAAAGGAAGGGTGAGAACAACGGTAGAGGAGAAAGATAAGTGAATGTATAACTTTCAATGGTATGTGTATTTTTGACATTTTTATACATTCTGTTTTTATTTTGTTTGCAACTTTCAGATGTACCACACAGACATATATGTTACTCCTATCTCCCACTGAGTCTGCACCACTAACTGGCATATCATGGTTGCTCAGTAGATACTTACTGATTGAGTGAGAGACTGAGTGAATGAATGAAAGAATTAAGAGGAGGTTAAGATGGCACTACACTCGTGTAGGTTATGCACTTTTGAAACACCACCTCCTTCCCACTAGTTCACATTGTCACTGTGTGAATGGTGCCCTCTGAAGCTGTGAGAGGCCTGAAGCAGGGTCCTCAGAGGAAGAGGGAAAATAAGGTGGGCAAAGGGATGCATAGGGTAACAAGTCACCCATTAAATGTCTTCTTTTAGTAAACAGATATTTACTGAGGCTGAACTTTGTACCAAGCACTGTCCTCATTGCTAGGGATATAAGAAGACCAACAGGAATGAAGGCCTCCCTTTTTTGTAGAGCTCACAGCCTAATAAGAGCAATAGACACAAAACAAATTCAAGAGCACAAAAAGAAATCTTAGATTATACTGGTTGCTAGGCTAGTAATATGGAAGTAAGTGACTGAACTGGGAGCAAGGAAGGCCATCCAGAGGAGGTGACTTTTGTGCTGAGGGAAGAGTAAAAAGAAAGAGCCTGCCATGGAAAGACAGGTGGAAAGAGTATTCCAGGAAGAGGGGAGAATGTTTGCAAATGTCCTCAGGTGGGATCAAACTTGCCTTATGTGAGAGTTAGAAAGAAAGCAGGGCTGGACTCATCATGGCTACAGAGGGAGTGATGGAAGACAGGAGTGGAAAGGCCAGCAGGGGCCCAACCAGATAGACTAAGTCAGGACAAGAAGGCAACCTTCCCGGGATCCTGCACCATTCAAATGGCAAATGCAAAGGCTGGGTGTGGGGCCCTTAAGCAAAAAGTCTGACAGTTCTTGTTGTAAAATTCTGTTGGCTACCTGGCCTGATACTGTTGCTTCCCTAACTGTGGAATCTCAGCACTTTCCTTCCCCTCTCTGAACTTCATCCTTCTCCTCTGTAAGGTGTGTGTAATGACTATCTGCACATCAAGGATGGAGGGTTATCTATAGATAACCCAAAGTGGATTCACAACACATGATAAAAATAGGTAATATTATGAGTCCTTACACAGTCCAAGCTGTAGCCCAAGCACTTTATATATTTCAACTCATTCATTCATGCCAACAACTAGGAGGGACATCCTATGAGTTGCCCAGTTATATAGGTAAAGAAACTGAATTCCAGAAAAGTAACATAACTTGTTCAAGTTCAGAAAATGGCAAAGATAACTACCCATCCAAGATCTTTATTCCCTTCATGGTGTAGCTCTCTTACTAAGTGAAGACTAGCCAGGTAAGGACTGCAGTTCCCATCCATGGTCTCTTGTAGGTGGACCATGTGACTAGTGTCTACCAATGGAACATGAGCAGAAGGGACTGGTGTCACTTCTGATCATGATAAATTAAAACGGACGAGTTCCATCTTCCTACCTCTGTGTGCTTGTCAAGGGTGACCTTGGAGCCACACTCAGACTATGGCACAGCCTCCATTGTCCTCAGTCCCTGAGAGCCTGAGTAGAGCAGAGCATTTCTCCCTCCCCCCAAACACTCCACCAAGTACACATGCTGTGAGTGAAACATATCTATTATGTTAAACCAGAAATATTTAATTTGATGATGTATTTGTTGTGGCAACTAAAATTTCTAGTATGTTACACACTGCTAGGAAGTGCTTTCCTTGAGATAAATGTTCCAGAAGCAGAGTCAGAGACAGAGCTTCTTCTCCAGATGCTTTCCTGAAGAAGCATGATCAAGGAAGGAGAGTGAGGGAAGCAGGCTGGGAGGACAGGGAGACTAAGAAGAGAGGGATCTGGTCTGGAATCACACTTTAATTTCAATCCCATACATGGCACCACAGAGTTGGACCAGCTGTGAAAGAACACCACCCTTTTACAATCCCATTCCAGTCAGCCATTGGCCAAGGTCTGCCCCCAAGTCAAGGGAGTAAAGGATATGTGGCTACTAGCTCCCACCAAGTGAGATCAATTCTCAAGAGAAGAAGCTGCTCTGAGGTGTTGTCAGCCCAAGCCAGCTGGACAACGACATCTGGGTGAGACATGGTGCACCCACTCCAGGGATGGGAACAATTTGACCCTAAGGGCCAGCTTCCAACCATGACACCTGTGTAGGGATCTTCTGTGAATTTCTAGTAATACCAACTTCATCACAAGAACATAAATACAATGACAAACACTACCTTACATTACCAACTCTATAGAGTACCATAGTTAAGAGCTCTAATGAATTCACCCAGCACTGCCAGGACGGCTTTCTTTCCTTTCTTTCCTTTTCATTGGGTACAACAATGGCAACAGCTCCCTGTTCTATAGAGAAGAGGACCCATACACTGACAGAGGGAAAGAAGCCAGCCTTTTCATTGGGTACAACAATGGCAACAGCTCCTTGTTCTATAGAGAAGAGGACCCATACACTGACAGAGGGAAAAGAAGCCAGCCAAGGCCTCTAGGTCAGGCTGTGTCCAAGGGAGAGTCAGATCTTGGCCCCTCAGCTCACACTTTGGCAAACTCATTCTGCTTTCTCCTCCTTCACTGGCCACTGGGCTCACCAGGTAATAGAAGGCTGAGCCAGGCCAGAATTTGCTCTCAGGATTTACCTACAGATGACAAAGCCAGACCCTTTAGCATTTCTGTGGGGCTGCCTCCATACTTTTCTCCAGCAAACACACTTCTCCCTGAGACTCCCTTAGTGACTCAAAGAGCAAGTACTTCTCCTCAGGGTTTCCCCAGGTCCAGTCCCTACCTCTGTCACTGCCATAATCTTCCTGAGCAGTGACTGGTCCCATCTGTCTTCTCATCTCTAAGCCCTGAGTGAGACCCCACACAGGGCCCGGTCCACACAAGAGGGCCATGGAGAGTCCAGAAACTCCACTTGTCTTCAAAGCATTATTTCTTTGTCCCCTAGTGCTTTTATTTACAAAAATTTCTAACCTACAAAAAAGTGCAAGGATACTCAGGTGAAATGAAACAGAGACAAGCAAACTCTCATACACTGCATTCAAAATAATGGTTATAGGATGTTCAATGAGCTCAGTGACAAATACAAAGAATTCCAAGTAAGCTATAAGGAACTTACTGCAAACTACACCAGTAATAAAAAAAAAAAACCATAAAAACTCTCAGAAAGAGCCAGGAGAATATTAAGAATACAATTCCTGAAATTAAGAACACAATATAGAGAATTAAAAGCATGCTAGATGAAGCAGAGGACTGGATCAGTGAGCTGGAGACAAGGTCAAAAGAAATGTCCAGACAAAGCAACAAAATGAAAAAAAAAGACTCAAAAGGAATTAAGAGGATTTAAGGGAGCTGCAGGATAACATGAAATGTAATGATATTCATATCATAGGGATGCCAGGAGTAGAAAAAGAGGATGAAGGTATAGAAAACCTGTTTGAAAAAGTAATGACAGAAAACTTTTAACATGGTGAGAGAAAAAGTCACACAAGTCCAGGAAGCATGGAGGGTCTCGATCAAGATAAATCCAAAGAGGTCCACACCAAGGAACATCATAATTAAATGTCAAAATTCAAACCCAAACAGAGAATCATAAAGGCAGGAAGGGAGAAACAGCTGGTAACATAAAGGGGAACCCCGATAAATCTATCAGCTGATTACTCAACAGAAACACTAAAAGCCAGAAAGGAATGGCAAGAAATTTTCCAAGTAATGAAAAGCAAAGACCTGCAACCAAAATTACTCTACCCAGCAAACCATTCAATTAAAATGCAAGACGAAATAAGGAGTTTCCCAGACAAAAAAGAAAAGAAAAGGTTAAAAGAATACATCTCCACCAAACCATCATTGCAAGAGACGCTAAAGGGACTGCTTTAAGAAGATGAGGAAAAAGAGCCCTGGCTGGTGTGGCTCAGTGCACTGAGTGTTTTCCTGTAAATGAAAGCTTGCTGGTTTGATTCCTGGTCAGGACACATGCCTCAGATGCAAATCAAGTCCCCAGTCAGGGGTGTGCAGGATGAAACCAGTATATGTTTCTCTCTCTCTCATTCTCCCTCCATCCTCTCTCTAAAAATAAATAAATAAAATCTTTTACAAAAAGAAGATGGGGAACAAGAGAGAGACTGAGAGGAATACAGGTACAAAGGGGAAAATGACAATGAATAAGTACCTATCAATAATAACCTTATTTGTAAATGAATTAAATGTTCCAATCAAAACACATAGGTTAGCTGACTGTATAAGAAAACATGACCCACACATAACCTATCTACAAGAGACCCACCACAGGCAAAAAGATGTACACAGATTAAAAGTAAAGGGATGGAAAAAATTATTCCAAGCTAATGAACATGGAAAAAATATTCCAAGCTAATGAACATGATAGATAAGCTGGGGTAGCAATACTTATAACAGGCAAAATAGATTTCAAAACAAAGGCCATGAAAAGAGACAAAGTGGAAATTACACAATACTTAAGAGAACAACCCAGCAAGAAGATATAACTCTTGTAAACATGCATGCACACAATGTAGAAGCTCCCAAATATGTAAGGAAAACCTTAGAGGACTTCAAGAAAGATATCGACAGAAATATCTTATAGTAGGGAATTTTAACACCCCTTTGTCAACAATGGATAGATCTTTCAAGCAAAGAATCAAAAAGGATATTGTGGCATTGAACAACAGCCTCAATCAAATGCACTTAATTGATATATACACAGCATTTCACCCCAAAGAGCAAAAAGTACATTCTTTTCAAATGCACATGGAACATTTTCAAAGACAGACCACATGGTGGGACACAAAACAAGCCTCGACAAATTCAAGGAAATTAAATCATATCAAGCATTTTCTTGGATCACAATGGCTTTAAACTAGAAATCAACCTCAAGGAAAAAACTAAAAAACATTCAAGTTCATGGAGATTGAATAACACGCTATTAAATTATGGATGGGATAACAATGAGATCAAGGAAGAAATAAAAAATGTTCTGGAATCAAATGAAAATGAGCATGCAACAGCCCATAACCCTTGAGACACAGTGAAGGCCATCCTGAAAGAAAAGTCCATAGCAATACAGGCCTACCTGAAAAACACAGAAAAATCTCAAACAACCTAACCCTACATCTACATGAACTGCAGGAACAACAAAGAAAGCCCAGAGTGAGTAAAAGGAAGAAAATCATCAAGATCAGAGCAGAATTAAATTACATAAAGACTAAAAGAACAATTCAAAGGATCAATAAATCCAGGAGCTGGTTCTTTGAAAATATAAACAAAATTTACAACCTTTTAACAAAGGTCATCAAGAAAAAAAAGAGAAAGGAACCAAATAAAATCAATAACGAAAGAAGAGAAGTTATAATTGAAACCATAGAGATACAAAGGATTGTAAGGCATTAATATGAAGAAATATACACCAAGAAATTTGACCACCTCGGTGAAATGGACAAAGTTCTAGAAACATGTTGTCTCCCAAAACTGAATCAAGGAGAAGCAGAAAGACTGAACAGACCCATAACAACTAGTGAAACTGAAATGCTAATCAAAAAATTCCTGGTGCACAAAAGGCCTGGACCAGACAGCTTCACAGACAAATTCTACCAAACATTAAGTGATAACTAACTCCTATTATTCTCAAACTATTCCAAAAAATTCAGGAAGAGGGAAGACTCCTGAACTCTTTTTATGAGGCCAGTATTACCCTAACTTCAAGACCAGACAAAGACACAACAAAGAAAGAAAACTACAGCCCAATATCGCTGATGAACATAGATGCTAAAATCCTCAACAAAATATTGGCAAAGTGGATCCACCAACACATTAAAAAGATCATACATCACAATCAAGTAGGACGCATCCCAGGGGTGCAAGGATGGTATAATATTTGCAAATCAATACACGTAATACACCACCTAAAATGAAAAACAAATCACAAGGTCATATCAATAGGTGCTGAAAAAAGCACTTATTGATATTATTATAGAGAACCCATATATTATAAAAATGGTCAACAAAGTGGGAATAGAGGGAGCATACCTCAACATAATAATGGCCATAAATGAGAAACCTACAGCCAGCACAATACTCAGTGGGGAAAAACTAAAACTTTCCCCTTAAGATCAGGCAAAAGACAAAGGTGTCCACTTTCACCACTTCTATTCAACATTGTGTTGGTAGTTCTAGCCACAGCAATCAGATAAGACAAAGAAATAAAAGGTCTCCAAATTAGAAATGAAGAAGTAAAACTGTCATTGTTTGCAGATGACATGATAGAGCACATAGAAAACCCTATGGGCTCCACCAAAAAACTACTCAACCTAATAAGTGAATTTGGCAAAATAATGGGATACAAAGTCAATGTTCAGAAGTTGAAGGCATTTTTGTACACCAACAAGGAAATATCAGAAACAGAAACTAGAAAAAAATTCCAACTTACTATAGCAAGAAGAAAAATAAAGTATCTAGGAATAAACTTAATCAAGGAGGTAAAAAAACCTATACTCGGAAAACTACAGAACACTGAAGAAAGAAATTAAGGAAGATACAAATAAATGGAAGCATATACCATGTTCATGGATTGTAAGATTCAACATCATTAAGCTGTCCACACTACCCAAAGTAATCTATAGATTCAATGCAATCCCTATTAAAATGCCAATGACATATTTCATAAATTTAGAAGAAATATTTAAAAACTTTTATGTAATCAGAAATGAACACGAGTAGCTTCAGCAATCTTGGGGAAGAAGAGCAAAGTAAGAGGTATCACAATACCTGATATCAAGTATACTACAAGACCAGTGTAATCAAAATAGTCTGGTACTGACATAAGAACAGATGCATAGATCAATGGAACAGAATAGAGAGCCCAGAAATAAGCCAGTGTCTCTATGGTCAATTAATATTTGACAAAGGGGGAAGGAGCATAAAAGGGAGTAAAAATTGCCTCTTCAACAAATGGTGTTGAGAGAACTGGAATGGTACATGCAAAAAAAAAAAAAAAATGAAACTAGACCACCAACTTACACCATACATAAGAATAAACTCAAAATGGATAAAAGATTTAAATGTAACCCGTGACACCACAAAAGTCTTAGAGGAAGGCATAGGCAGTAAAATTTCAGATATACCACGCAGCAATATTTTCACTGATATATCCTCTAGGGCAGGAGAAATAAAGGGAAAAAATAAACAAATGGGACTATATCAAATTTAAAAGCTTCTGCATGGTTAAAGAAAATATTATCAAAATGAAAAGGGAGTAAACTGTATGAGAAAACATATTTTCCAATGATACCTCAGACAAGGTTTTCATCTCCAAAATACATAAAGAACTCCTACTACTCAACACCAGGAAGACACACAATCCAAATAAAAAGTGGTCAGAGGACCTGAACAAACTTCTCCAAGGAGGATGTAGAGGGCCCATAGCATATGAAAGGATGCTCAGCATCACTAGACATCAGACAGATCAAAATTGAAAACACTTCACCCAGATCTGAATGGCCATCAGCAACAAATCAGCAATCAAGCGCTGGTGAGGATGTGGAGAAAAGGAAACCCTAGAGCACTATTGGTGGGAGTGCAGGCTGGTGCAACCACTGTGAAAAACAGTATGGAATTTCCTCAAAAAAGTAAAAATAGAACTGCCTTTGGACCCAGCAATTCCCTAGGATTATACCCTAAGAACCCTGAAGCACCAATTCAAAAGAACCTATGCACCCCTATATTCATAACAGTATTATTTACAATAGCCAAGTGCTGGAAGCAGCCTAAATGCCCATCAGTAAATGAATGGATCCATAAACTGTGGTGTATTTACACAATGGAATACTACACATTAGAGAGATAGAACAAACTCCTACCTTCCATGACAACATGAATAGAACTAAAGAGTATTATGCTAAGTCAAATAAGCCATGTGGGAAAAAACAAATACTATATGATCTCACCAATGACAGGAACCTAATGAACAAAACAAACAAATGAGCAAAATAGAACTAAAGTCAAGGAAACAAGGACCAGGCTGACAGCAACCAGGGGGTGGGGGACAAGGGAGGAATGAAAGGGAATGGTCTAGTCAAAGAACAGGTATGAATGAAACATGGACATTGACAACATTCTGGGGATTCATTGTATGCAGAGGGTTGGCAGGACAGGGGAGATCTAGGATTCAAAATGGGGCAAGTATAACAGAACAATAATTTCATATTATATATATGTATATATATATATGTATATAGGTGTGTATGTGTGTGTGTGTGTGTGTGTATAATGTATATACTGATTTGAGAGAGAGGAAGGGAGAGAGAGAAGAGAAACAATGACATAGAGAGAAACCTCAATAGGTTGCCTCCCATACATGGCCCTAATAGAGGTGGATCCTACAATCTAGGTATGTGCTTTGACTACAAATCGAACCCACAATCTCTTGGTATACAAGATGATGCTTCAAGGAACTGGGCCATACTGGCAAGAGCCACATTTCACTTCTCTTCTGGAATATCCAACAACAAGATTTTTGTGTTTCCACACAATGAGTCTCTTAAATTGTTTTTGACAATATTCTACATGAGCAACGTTGCATCTTTTCCAGTGCAAGGCACTGGGATTATAATGTCACACTGTTGCATTTTGGGCTAATTCATAAGTAATCTTTGGGGTGAACCACTGAAGCCATGTGAACATTTTAGTCCCTGTCAATGAAGGGGACCCTTTCATTTCTTTGCACATACTGTCCCAGCACCATTTTTAGAGAATCCATCTTTATCAACACCAATTACACCATAGCAGATCATTAAATGACTGTTCCAAACAAAGTTCCTCCAATGCCTAGTGTGTGTACTGAGCATTTACTATGTGCCCAACTGTGGTCATTGCTTTCCACGGAGTAGCCCATTTAAGGTTCCCAAGAAGCTTGGGAACCCTCATCTGAGTTACCTCATTTTCTTACAGTGACCACCAAACTAGGTGGTGTTATTTCCTTCAACTCCCCATTTTCAAGATGGAAAACAGTGGCAGAGGAGTTGTGAAGTAGATGTCCCAGTGTCCTGCCCTTAACAATGCCAAGCTGAGCTCTCTGGGACTAGTGATGGGGAAGACAGGGTTTATGACCATGCTGAGCTACCTTGGCCTCTAAGGTCTTCAGGAGTCCAGCCTGAAAACCAGGAGCCTAGACCTTCACTTAGAGCCATTGTATCACCCGCAGGGGTGTGTCACGTGATACAGGAATTCCTGGGCTGATGACACAGCATCCACCAACATGTGCAAACTTCACAGCAGCCTCATGAAGAAGGATCACTCATTTCCTCACTTCACAGACGACAATATCATGGCTCCTGCTGCCCTCCTCCCAGCCTGGTCTCCACTCTCTCGTCCCCCACCTTCCAGGTGTTGGTCAGCAGCAGCTCCTAACTTGCAGTTGCTCAAGTTGAGAACATTGCTGTCATTCTTAACAATCTCTATGTCTTACACCCGCTGTTGCACTCATCAGGATATCCCGTTGGCTTAAGCTGCCGGATACCTCAGAAACCTGGCCATTTCAAACCACCTCTGCTGCTTCCACCAGTGTTGGAGACCCAGTGGGCTCTGACTTGCTTCACCCTCAGTCTCCCTCAGGATCCCCACCCCCGCACCCACCTCCCATTTACTCTATTCCTTACTCAGAAGCCAGAGGAATCCCCATAAAAATTAAGTTGATTCATGTAACTTCTCTGCTCAGAGAATTTCGATAGATCCCAGCCCCATTCAGGATAAAATTTTATGTCCTAAAATTGGCCCCAAAGGCCCTGCCTCTCTGTCCATATGCCCTGCTCTGCTCCATTTTGAACATACTTCTGGGGCTACACTGGCCTCTGGGCTCTTTCTTGAACACCCACCAGGCCCCCACCCACACCAGGGCCTTCCCATGTGCCCCTCTCTCCTGACTGTCTGGAATCACCCACTCCTCCTTGAGTTTGGTGAAAGAGGCTCATAAGGGTGGTGATCCCCCCCAAACTGGTTCAGCAACACAACTCAGACAGAAACCCACATCCCCCTGATTGAGACCTAGGCTCTTAGCCACTGTGCTCCTCCTGACAGTGCAGACACATCACCCTCACTGGCACCACAGCCTGGTTCCTTAGGGGGATAGTCAAGGCCATTCACATTCCAGCTCTTGGTTCTCCTTCAATGGGCTGCAACCATGACACATTTTGGGCAACCTGTGCTCTTGCACCCAGCCTTCCCCCAGCCCCAGGCCTTTACAGGAGCTGTCTGCCACCCTGAAATGGCCTCTCTCTTCATGACATCTTGTTGTACCTCAGCTTCTGATGCCTCTTCTTACTGTTGCTCAATAAATGTTTGTTAAACTGCTTCACTGAACCAAACCAGGAATGGCAACCACATCTCCCAAGATCTGACTCCAATGTTGAAAGCTAACAGAATAAGTTTAAGAATGTGCATCTGTGGCATTGTAGCTTTATGTGGCATGTGTGTGGTTTGTGTACTGTCTGTATAGTGTGTGGGGAAGTGTATGTGTGTGGGTGTATGAGGAGTCTAACATATATGTGATATGATTGTGTTGTTTGTGTATTATGTGTGATATGTGATATGTAATATGTGTATTGATATATGTGATGTGTGGTAGTTGCACAGATGTGGCATGGTATCAGTTTTGTGTGTCTTTGGTTTATATGTGGTATGTGTGGCATGTGGTGTGCTATGCCATCTTATGCGTTGTGTGTGGTGTGTGGTATATGAAGTTTCTGGTATGTGTTACCTGTAAGGGGGCATATGTGTGGTGCTATTGTGTGAATGCAGCATGGTGAGTCCACTTATGTCTGTTGTGTGTATGGCATGCTACATGTCTGTGTGGTACAGTATGCCCCATGGATTACATTGGATTTGTTTCAGGAATGCCTTCTGGATTATGAATGTTACCTAGTCTCAGAGATAAGAACCAGACAATTAAACAAGATAATCAGAAAGAGAGATTCAGACTGTCCTTCCATGGCCAGGACCTGTCCATAGCTCCCTTGCCCACAGCAGAAAGGCTAACCCTTACATTGGGCTTTGTGGCTACTTGACCAGCACCAGGCCCCCAACCTCCCTCCCCACTCCCATACCAATATCTATTCCTAAGATACACCAGGTCATGTCTTGCCTCCCTGGCCTTGCACCACTGATCAGTACTTGGAACAGCTCTCCTGAGGTTGTCTACCATCACTTTGCCTACCTGAAAAACTGGAAATCACCCCCCAGTCCCAGCTGCACCCATCCTCTTGTCAAGAACTTCTCAGACAGAGCTGAGGAGCACTTTATGAAAAACAGGAGGCTCATTCCCATTGCCAGGCCTTTGCACATGCTGTTTCCTCTGCTTGTTCATGTCCTCTTCCTACTCTACTAATAAACTGCAGTTAGTCTCTAAGACATGGCTCAAGGACACCTCCTCTGTGAAGACCTCCCTGATACCCCACCCCCAGGACATTACTATTTTCCTGCTCACAGCTCCCCCAGGCCCTTTCACCACAGCCTTGTGACAATCTGCATATGTGATATCTCATTTCTTAGTCCTGGATGCCCTTTAAGGCAGGGACAGGGTCTGAGTCTTCTACAATCTCCACAGGAGACCTTGGAACCTGCACAAACTCACTTTTCATCCTGAGCTAGCCCTCATGTTGCCTCAGGCTGTAAATCTTGGTGTCGGTGACATCCAGACCAAGTCCTCCTAGTTCCCAGTCTAGCCAGAGGGATCCAAGCACACAGGACTGTTTACTGAACCCACTCAATGTTCTCCTTGAAGCTTTAAAGCCTTTTGCCATGGACAGAAGTGAAAACTGAGGTTCAGACAATGGAGATCCTCTTCCCATTCTGCTAAGTCCCCACTCCCCTCCCAGCTTCCTGTGCTTCTCACTGAGGCACTCCAGGCCATTGTGCATCTGCCTAAGGCATGGTCTGGCTTCATTTGTGTGGGTGAGTGGGGACACTTTCAATGTAACTGCTTGACTCCTGCTGTCTCTATCATACCTGAAGCACCCTCGGTTTTCTCTCTGACCTTCCTTCCTGTATAGCCCAGCTGCTGCGGGACTCTAGTACCATTGGTAGGGGATGGATAAGAATGAAGTAAGAAGGGTGGTTGTGAAGAGCTGAGACACCAGGGCTACCCAAAGTCAAGAATATGGGGACATAGAACTGAAGGCAATGAGTCACTCTCAGCATGAAAACCAGGCACTCTGCACTCTCTTCTGCATCTATGGATTAAAGCAGAATGCAAAGCACCCAATCCTGTGTGCCTCTTGACCTTTCTCCCTGCTCCCCACTCCCTCCCACATGGACAGTCTGCCCTCACTCAGTTGGCCAGACCTGATGTCATTTAAAATACCTATCAGTAAGTTCCTGTCCTACATCTGTCCCCTGGATCACCCTCCTCCCCCTCTCCCCCTTCAGCTAAATACCTCCTACCAGCATCCTCACCCCAAAGTACCTACCACAATAATCACTCACATTACACTGCCTGAGTGAGGAATAAACTTCTTAATTACTTGTGGGTGCTATTGTTGGTGGGATGTGTTGGTTGCAGGACTTTCACAAGGGTCTTTGTATCCCATGCTGCTGGCCATTGCATCCCAAGAGCCAGGCATAGCCTTGTCTTGATGACATGGGACTCACCATTAGCACCACAGTTTTCACTCACAGACAAGGACCCAATCTCCCGAGTCTCATTAAGCAGGTTGCAGGTTGCTTGGGACATGCACCCCTGGACTCTCAGTTTGCTGTTGATGCCCCCTGTGGGAAGGGGTCAGGAGAGTGAGAGAGGATGAGATGCTACCACTGGGACCATCCAACCCTGAGAAGCCAGACCCACCCTCCTCCAAGTCCCAGTCTTAGCTGTCTCCCTGCCCTCAGTGCCTATAGGACCCCCATGTCCCAGCTCACCTCCCCTGAACTTGAGGACCCCATTGTAGCAGTATGAGTGCCCGATGGGGCAGGTCACCTCTGTTGCAGATTCACAGCCTTCTGTAGACAAGCAGACTGGGCACCGCACAGAACCTGGGGCTGGAAGGTGAGAGGGAAGAAGGGAAGACTGAGCTGCCTCTGCATTT
This sequence comes from Phyllostomus discolor, assembly GCF_004126475.2. Lineage (NCBI taxonomy): Eukaryota > Metazoa > Chordata > Mammalia > Chiroptera > Phyllostomidae > Phyllostomus > Phyllostomus discolor. Next base: position 15,080,457 of record NC_040914.2, read on the forward strand.
GGATCTGGTGCCTTCTACCAACCTCCTTTTCTGGCCTCCGGAATCTACCTCCTCATTCTCCCCAGACTTGCCCAGTTCAGGTTTCTCTCATGTAGGCCTTGGGTGTAGGAAGTTGAGGTTGTGCAGTGGGGACAGATGAAGGTGGGGGGTAATGAGATCTGGGAGAGGGACTGGGGACTGATCCCAAAAAAGATACCCTGGGAGGAACTAAGGGAGAGCTCCCTATAACTCCACTGCACAGTCTGAGCTAACAGGATGCCACAAAGGTAAGAGTAGGCAGAGCATCAACCTAAACCCAGTTCAGGATACAGACAAGGACAATGGAAAGATACAGGCCAAGTTTACTTTGGAATAGGAAATACCAAAACCCTAAATGAAACATGGGTGAACCAAGCCCAACAGTATACAAAAGGAGCACGGCCCAGGTTGGGGCCATTGCCAGGGTCTGACGTGCAGTCTGGTTTGCTACCCCAGGACTGTGAGAGGAAGCTGGGCCAGAGGAGGGAACCTGAAGAGTGTGGAGAGGCTGGGTGACCAGGAAGGGCCTCAGGAAACACTCTCTCTATGCTCCCTTCCTCTCCACAACCCCTCTCTTCTCCTCCTCCTTCTCTCCCTCCTTGTCTCACCTGCAGGGGAGGGCAAGCTCCAAAGAGGAAGGGTGCTGGAGAGGTCATTGCAGAGGTCCTTGTGGCGACACACACTAGTGTAGGAGACAATGGAGAGGCCAGGGCCTGCCCGGTGGTCAGTAACATGGGCCTCTTGATTCTCCTTCTGGGTACAGCCCTTGGTGAGTACTAGGAGCACTTGGGGTCCTAGACATCAGAGGAGGGGGCAGGTAAGATCAGGAACCCAGGGTCCCAGAGGAAGAGCTGTGTCATGGCTGGGGTGAGAGACTGGAGAGGAGGCACCTGGGCTGCCTAGGAAGAGGGCACAGCTCCTGGTATGAGGGAGGGGGTCTCCTGAGTCTGTACACAGAAGACAAGTAGGACTGGCCAGGAGGAGGGAGATCCCTGCACAGGTCAGTGTGGCAATCACACTTGGGGTCTATAGGGCCCTCTCACCATTCCCAAGGAGCAGCACTGTGTCTTGGCAACCCCAGCCCTCATCGCAGATCTTTTCGCCAACTGTCCACTGCAAGGGCAACTCTGTTGCATTCCTCACAGTCACTGCGCTTCCTGACTGGCAGGTCAAGGCCTGTGTTCCTGAGATGAGAACAGAAAATCCACCTTAGTCCATCCTCCCAGGAAATCCCCTCCCAAGTTGGGGTCTTCACTCACGGGACAGCAAGAGGGTAAGGCCAAGGAGGGCTGGCAGCAGGGCAGGGCTCATGGTCAAGGCTGCTACCACTCTCTCACTCTTCCTCTTTCTCCCAGGAAACTCAGCCCTTTTATACCTCTCCTCACCCAAGGTAGCCAGGGAAGGGTGGGGAGTGAATGACCTTACCAAATTTGGCCTGGGCCCTCTTTCCTAATCTCACCAGCTTAAAGGTTGAGAAACAAGAGTCCTTCCTCTTCCTTATGACCCAGGAGTCCAACCTCCCATCCCCCTTCTCTCTCTGACCGTAGAAGTCCAAGCCTCCTCCTCACTCAGATGCAAGAGTCCAAACCCCATACACTCCGCAGTTAAAAATTGAGACACCCTGACACCCAGCTCCATTGGTCCAGGTCCCCAACCCTCTTTCCTCCTGGGCCCAGCAGTGCAGGCCCCCACCTCCACTTTTTTCCAGAGTAGTTTGTGAAGGTAGTTTCTTAATTTCTCCTAGCAACCTGGCCACCTTCCAGCCCCAGGTGAAGAAATGGCCCAACTGCCTGTGAGGATATGAGAGATAGATCTTGGCTGGTCCCTATGGATTTTTCTACCCTAACATCTCCCCTCCAGATTTATACCCCTCTTTTCTATCTCTTTCCTTCCAATATGGCTTTTCTTTTTATTTCCTTCTTCATGACCTTCCTCGTGCTTTTTCTTCTCCTTTTCCTTCTGATTCTGATTATTTTTCTTCTTCTGTTCTCTCCCAGCACAACACAGGCTTAGAGTCCCCACTTTCTGCCACCAGGAGGGAGCTGAGGTATCAGGGGTAAGAGTAAATAGCTAGGGAAGAACTAGGATATTGCCTGACAAAGCAAAGTTTCACTGCTAGAAAAATGGGAACATCAAAGTGCTAAAAAAGCAGCTTTTCAGAAAACCAGCATCAACAAATCCTGGCTCATAATGTTGGTCTATTACTGAGGTGCAAATATTCCTGCCACATCTGATTTTGAAGTCACCAACAATTTAACAAGCAACTTGCCAAATCCTAAATAATTAACAATAGGTTTCACTAGCATGTACAAGTCAGTTCTAGCTCACTGGGTAGGAGGGAGGCTGGAAAGGATATGGAGCATCTGTCAGTGAGTGCAGAGGCTAAAAAAGGAGAAAAGAAAGGGTGAGAACAACAGTGGAGGAGAAAGACAAGTGAATGTGAAGTTCACAATGGTATGTATATTTTTTACATTTTTATACGTTCTGTTTTTATTTTGATTGCAACTTTCAGATGTGCCACACAGACACAAGTGTTCCTCTTTTCTCCCACTGAGTCTGCACCACTAACTGGCATATGATGGGTGCTCAGTAGATATTTACTGATTGAGTGAGAGACTGAATGAATGAATGAATGAATGGAGAGGAGGGAAAGATGGCACTACACTTATGTAGGTTGTGCACTTTTGAAACATCCCTTTCCCAACAATTCATGTTGTCTCTGTGTGAATGACACCCTCACAAGTTGTGTGTGGACTGAAGCAGGGTCCCTGGAGGAAGATGAGAAAGAAGGTGAGCAAATGGAAACAATGGGTAACAGGTCATCCATTAAGTTCTTGTTTTAGTAAACAAATATTTACTCAGGCTGAACTTTGTGTCAGGCATTGTCCCAGTTGCTGGGGATACAAGAAGACCAACAAGAATGAGGGGCCTGCTTTTCTTGAGCTCACAGCCTAGCAAGAGACACAGGTAGTAAACAAATACATGAGAACAAAAGAATCTTAGATGGTCCTGGGTGATAGGCAGGTGATGTGAAAGTAAGTGACTGAATTGGGAGCAAGGATGGCCTTCAGGAGGGCCATCCTGAGGAGGTGAACTTTGTGCTGAGGGAAGAGTAAAAAGAAAGAGCATGCCATGGAAAGAAAGGTGGGAAGAGTATTCAAGGCAGAGGGGAGAGCCTTTGCAAAGGCCCTGAGATGGGATCAAGCTTGGATTTTGTGATGGTTAGAAAGAAAGCAGGGCTGGACTGTCATGGCTAAAGAGGGAGTGATAGAAGACAGGAGGGGAAAGGCTGGGAGGGGCCCAGCCAGGTAGATTAAGTCAGCACATGAAGGCAACCTTTCTGGGATCCTGCATCTTTCAAATGATAAATGCAAAGGCTGGGTGTGGGGCTCCTTAGCAAAAAGCCTGACAGTGTTTGGTGTAAAATTTTGTTGGCTACCTGGCCTGATCCTGTTGCTCCCTAACTGTAGAACCCTTCTCTGAACTCCATCCTTCTCCTCTGTAAAGCGGGTGTAACGATTATCTGCACATCCTGGATGATCTATAGATAACCCAAAGTGGATTCTCAACACATGATTAAAAAAAGCTAATATTATGAGCCCCTACTCTGTCCAAGCCTTCATCCAAGCCCTTCATATATTTCAACTCATTGATTCACACTCACAACTAGGAGCAGGACATTATTAATTGCCCAGTTATTTAGGTAATGAAACTAAATTCCAGAAAAGTAATATAACTTGTTCAAGTTCACAAAGTATGGCAGAGATACCTACCCACAAAAGATCTTTGCCCTCTTCAAGGTGTAGCACTCTTACTAAGTGATGACCTCCAGCTCAGGACTACACTTCCCAGCCACCCTCTCCTGTAGGTGGACCATGTAGCTAGTTTCTACCAGTGGAATGTGGGTAGAAATGACTGGTGTCAGTTCTGATCCTGAGTGATTAAGAAGTAGGAGTGACTCTTCTCTCATCTATGTGACCATCAATGGTGACCTTGGAGCCACACTCTCTCCCCCTAAATACTCCACCAAGTACACATGTTACAAGTGAGAAAGAAATATCTATTATGTTAAACCAGAAAAACTTAATTTGATGATGTATTTGTTGTGTCAACTAGAATTTCTAATACACACCACTAGGAACTGCTTTCCTTGAGATAAATGTTCTAGAAGCAGAGCCTGAGACAGAGCTTCTTCTTCAAGCACTTTCCTGAGGGAGCATTGTCAAGGAAGGGGAGTGAGGGAAGCAGGCTGGGAAGGCAGGGAGATTGAGGACAGAGCGGTCTGGGCTGGAATCACACTTTAGTTCAATCCCATACATGTCACCACAGAGTTGGACCAGCTGTGAAAGAACACCACCCTTTTACAACCCCATTCCAGTCAGCCATTGGCCAAGGTCTGCCCCCAAGTCAAGGGAGTAAAGGATATGTGGCTACTAGCTCCCACCAAGTGAGATCAATTCTCAAGAGAAGAAGCTGCTCTGAGGTGTTGTCAGCCCAAGCCAGCTGGACAACGACATCTGGGTGAGACATGGTGCACCCACTCCAGGGATGGGAACAATTTGACCCTAAGGGCCAGCTTCCAACCATGACACCTGTGTAGGGATCTTCTGTGAATTTCTAGTAATACCAACTTCATCACAAGAACATAAATACAAACAATGACAAACACTACCTTACATTACCAACTCTATAGAGTACCATAGTTAAGAGCTCTAATGAATTCACCCAGCACTGCCAGGACAGCTTTCTTTCCTTTCTTTCCTTTTCATTGGGTACAACAATGGCAACAGCTCCCTGTTCTATAGAGAAGAGGACCCATACACTGACAGAGGGAAAGAAGCCAGCCAAGGTCTCTAGGTCAGGCTGTGTCCAAGGGAGAGTCAGATCTTGGCCCCTCAGCTCACACTTTGGCAAACTCATTCTGCTTTCTCCTCCTTCACTGGCCACTGGGCTCACCAGGTAATAGAAGGCTGGGCCAGGCCAGAATTTGCTCTCAGGATTTACCTACAGATGACAAAGCCAGACCCTTTAGCATTTCTGTGGGGCTGCCTCCATACTTTTCTCCAGCAAACACACCTCCCTACTTTTCTCCAGCAAACACACTTCCCCCTGAAATTTCCATAGTGACTCAAGGAGCAAGTACTTCACTTCCCCTTGGGCTTTCCCCAGGTCCAGTCCCTATCTCTGTCACTGCCATAATCTTCCTGAGCAGTGACTGGTCCCATCTGTCTTCTCATCTCTAAGCCCTGAGTGAGACCCCACACAGGGCCCGGTCCACACAAGAGGGCCATGGAGAGTCCAGAAACTCCACTTGTCTTCAAAGCATTATTTCTTTGTCCCCTAGTGCTTTTATTTACAAAAATTTCTAACCTACAAAAAAGTGCAAGGATACTCATATCCCTAGATTCGCCAATTGTTCATTTTGCTGTATTTGTTCTCACATACAATTTAAAAATATTTTTAAATTTTAGAAATAAGTTGTAGACATTTTGACTCTCGTCGCTGAGTACTTCAGCAAGCAGCCCCTTAAGAGTAAGACCCTTGTGCTATGTAACCACAAGACTGGTGTCTTACCCCTATACTTTACATTAGTACAATACTGTCGAATATTTAGCCCATTTTCAATTTTCCTCCACTGTACCAGTAGCATCCTTTACCTTGGTTTTGTGTTTGATCAGGAAGACAATTCAAGGCAACACACTGCTTTCACTGGCTCATCTTGCCTGTGTGGCCTCCTTCAATCTACAACTGTTCCCATTCTTTTGTTCCCTGTGAGAGTCACATTCCACTTGGAAATGTTTTTATTTTAAAAAAATATTTACTGATTTTAGGGATTGAGGAAGGGAGAGAGAGAAGAAACATCAATATGAGAGAGATAGATCAATTGGTTGCTTCCCACACACATCCCTACCAGGGATGGAATTGGCAACCTAGATAGGTGTCATGACAGGGAATCGAACTCCTAACCTCTTGGTGTACAAGTTGATGTTCCAACCAATTGAACTACACTGGCAAGAGCCACATTCCATTTCTTTTCTAGAATATCTTACAAACTGGGTTTGTGTATTTCCACATGATGAGGTCACTTAATTTTTTTTTTTACAATATTCTACAGGAACAGTATTGTCTTTCCCAGTGCCTAACATTGGGATCATAATGTCACTTGGTTGCATTTTGGGCTAATTCATAAGTAATCTTAGGGTGAACCATTGAGGCAGTGTGAACGTTATAGTCCTCATCAATTAGGGGGACCCTTCATTTCCTTGCACACACTGTCCCTGCACCTTTTTTGGAGAATCCTCTTTAACAACACCAACTACACCACAGTGGATCATTAACTGACTATTCTGAGGGTCATAGGAGAGTCCAGAAGAAGTTCAGCATCCCCAAAGAGAAACAAGAGAAAAGATGCTCTTGGCAGCCCCTCATCCACCAGGGATCAGCCCAGAGGATTCTCTCTTGGAATCGCTCAATAACAAGTGCCTCTTATTTGAGCAGCTCCCTTATCACAAGATTTAGGTCACAGACTGTGAATATCTTATAGTTAATACACTGACAACATGGCAGCCAAATACTCATCCTCCTTCACTGAGGGTAAACTGAGGCACAGGGAGATTCAGTCACTAAAACAGAGTCACACAGACCATGAGTCATTCACCCGTCAGAGTCATTCAGAGTCTGTCTGTACCCTTAGCCTCATTCTCTCCTCCAGCCCAGGGGCCTTACTAGGTATCTGTGGTTCCTTAGACCAATCATGGGCTCAAATCCTTTCTTCTTAGGCACCCTCAGCTCACAGGAAATAATTCTGGTCTGGGAAGTAAAAGTAAAAGGACTTCATCTGTTTTCACTCTAGAAAAAATTACTTTCAGTAACCATCAGAGTCAGTGCTGAGAACACCCAGGCCTCCCCCTCAGGTGTCCAATCCAACCTCCTTGACCTGGACTTGAAATCACTTACTAGTTTCATGATCTGTTGGTATCACATCCAGTAGATATAAACAAAAGGGCTTTGTTTTCTCACTCCCCACTCTACCCCTGAAATCAGCTCAGGGACCACATATAATAAACAGTTGCTTTTGATGAATTAGGAAGAAATAAATGGTGTTCGAATGAATGAATGAATGAATGATCCAAAAATCTCTTCAGAAACTAGAACCTGAGTGCAGAGTCTTTGGAATTCTGGTCACATGGGACAATCTATGTGTCCCTCCAGGGTCTGAGACCGATGTCTCAGACTCTTTGCTACTCTCTAGAGAAAGACTCCTTCCTGCAATTGGTCTTAGTCCCTGGGGAATTAATAATAATTTTTACATATGCAAGACTTTTATTTTTTTTCAAATTTCTATCTCATAACCACCAAACACACATGGCCTACAAGGGCCACAGTTACAGCAAGTCCATGGCCCCTCTGCTTTTGCACACATCCTAACCTGTCCTCAGCCAAGGGAGAATGACTTTTATGGCCAAAGACAGAACACGTGGTTCTGCTGCCAGTCAGCCTGGACTCATCCTCTATATGATTTGCAAAGTATTTTCTCCCATTCCATAGAGGACATTTCACTCTACTGACTGTATGCTTTGATGAACAGAAGTTTTTCACTTTGACAAAATCCAATTTATCTAATTAGTTTTTCACATGTACACATAGTGTAATATTCAAGAAATTATTGCCAAATCTAATGTTATAATGTCTCCCCCTACATTTTGTTCTAACACTTTTATAGTTTTAGGTCTTAACTTTAGGACTCAATCCATTTAGACTTAATTTTTGTGTATGGTATAACATAATGGTCCACATCATTTGTTTCCATGTGGATATTGCTGTTCAACACCAAGTTGAAAACACTGTCCATTCTCCATTGAACAGTCCTAGCTTCTTTGTCAAAACACTTTGATAGTGTCTTTTAATGAACAGAAGTTTTTAATGCTAGTGTCAAACTATTTTTGTTACTTTAGCTCTGTAGCAAGTTTTGAAATTAAGGGTTTTTTTTTTTATTTCTCCAACAAAGATGTCATTGACATTGTCATAGGGATTGTTTCAAATGTGTAGATAGTTGGGGGGTTCTTCCAATCCATGAACATGGATGTCTTTCCATTTATTTGTTTCCTTTTTACTTCCTTTTTTTTAATTTTTTTTAAGATTTTATTTACTTATTTTTAGAGAGGGAAGGGAGGGAGACAGAGAGAGAGAGAGAGAAACATCAATGTGTGGTTGCTGGGGGTTATGGCCTGCAACCCAGGCATGTGCCCTGGCTGGGAATCAAACCTGGGACACTTTGGTTCCCAGCCCGCGCTCAATCCACTGAGCTATGCCAGCCAGGGCTTTTTTTACTTCCTTTAAGAAATATTTGGTAGTTTTCTATACATACATCTTCCACCTCTTTTGTTAAGTTTATTCCTGAGTGTTCTATTCTTTCTGTTGCTGTTGTAAATGGAATTTTCTTAATTCAGTTCTGGGATTGTTCACTGCTGTTGCAAAGAAATGGAAGTGATGCTGAGTGTTGATTATGTCTTCTACATATAGGCCTTATTTATTAGTTCTAACAATTTTTCTTTGTGTGAGAGGCAGAATGTTTAGGGTGTTCTACATACAAGATTCTGTTGTTTGTTAAAAGAGATCATGTTTCTTCTTCCTTTCCAATTTGAATACTTATTATTTCATCTTCTTGCCTAATTATTCTGGCCAAACTTTTGGTCCAATGTTGAGTAAATGGGGAAAGCAACACCTTTGTCTTGTTCATGACCTTAATAATGTTTTTTGTCTTTCTCCATGGAGCAATATGTTAGCAGTGGGTTTTCAAGTATGGCCTTTACCTTGTTGGGTTATTTTTTTCTATTCTTACAGCCCCTGCCTTTTGTTAAAAACATAACCACTTTTCTTTAAAGATTAAATTCATGAGAACATTCAATCTACAGGCAGGAAATAAAGTTTTGTAGAGAGTAAGAAATATTTTAGGTGGAACTTTTCCATGTCCAATGTCATGAAGACTGGGATAGGCCTTCTTTATTGCCTAATGAGTTATTTAAGAAGAGGTAAAGGCTTTCTACCATACTGTAAAGTTCCCTTGGCCCCAGAGATAGAGGTGGTAAGCCTGCATGGAGGCTTAACATACATGGAAGTATACATGAGAAGGGAACCTGATATTTTTAAGTTCTAGGAAAGGATCAATACAATCTCATGAGAGAAAAATCCTACCTGATGGTGAGGTTATAGGACACATGGACTGGGAAGTGCTTCCCTCTGCTGACACTGAAGAGATGTCTGTGGAAACAGGTCAGGGGTCCTCCTGGAAGTGATCTGGGGCCAGAGAAGAGGTGCAGCCCTTTCCTTACACGTTGTCTAATGAACAAAAACAGTATGCAGGAACTAGTGGAAATTCGGTCTGGGTCTTGGCTGGGATTTAGTTGTGTTTCCTTCCACTGTGCAGAAAGCATTTTTGTTAGGACCTGAAGTACTTAATATTAACTCAGAATCACTAATCTTTAGAGATATTTTTATTACAGTTCTCTGACTTCCACTTTATAGAGCATTTAATTTAGATATGTTATTACAATTTGTAATGCAGATTCTTCCTCTGCCTTTTTGTAATATACATAAGCCTTCTTGAAAGCTTCTTGCCAATGTTATGACCCAGAGAATATCTGTCTTAAAGGCTTGGACCTATCCATCTCTCTGTAGTTTAGTCCTTATGGTGTCCCTGTGTCATCATCTCTGAGGGAGGGTAAAAGCATCACTTGGGTGGGGAACTTTAAAGCCAAGATGTAGGTCTTTGCAGGCTTGCTAAAGAACACTAGTGGCCTTGTGGGGTTGGAGGTATATGAGAGTCTGCACAGGAAGCTAAGAATATTGTACACAAAAATTCTTGATGTTCTTGAGCAAATCCCTAAAAATGCAGTATATAGAAAGTACACAGAGCAGATTACAAATGAGAAGCTGGATATGGTTAAAGCAAAACCAGATGTTAAAAAATTAGAAGACCAGCTTCAGGGTGGTCAAATAGAAGAGGTGATTCTTTGGGCTGAAAATGAACTAAATCTGGTAAGAAAAGTAATACAATGGAAACCATGGGAGCCTTCAGTGGAAGAGCCTCCTGTCAACGCATGGAAATGGCCAATATAATCATCATCACCAAGCGACTTGTGTGTTGTAAGGAAACTGATGTAATTAAATGTTCTATCAAAAATATTTCCACATTATTGACATCTAACAAACAAGAAAACTAAAACTGATACAGAACATATTTAGAAGACTTGTTAAAACTGACAATTATGGTAATATGGATTTATGAATCAGTTTTTGTTAAAGCATTCATTTAAAGATGATATTATTTCAAAGATAAATTATTTCAAGGGTGACATTTTATAAAATAGAGGTTCTATAAGATTTGGAAAAATTTCTATATGTTTCAATGCACAGGCCATATTTGATAGGTGAAATATTGTTAGTAATATCTCTAACACATTTGAGGTTTTTGTTCTGAAGAAACCAGAAAGAAATTTAATATTGCTTAAACAAATGTACAGGTCACTGTTTGAAGTACAGTGGTAATAGAAAAACCATTAAATTACAATTCACTGTAGAGCTGAGGAAATTTTTGTATGTGAAAGAAAGATTTCTTATTTATAGCCATAGTGGGGAAGCTTTGAAAATTTTGTCTCATTTAAGGAATTAGCTTTCTGGCCCTTGATCAAACCATACCAGAGAAGAGAGTTTCTGTAAAAGAAGAGATAATAATACTTCCTAAAGTTTATTTGGCATCTGGATAGGCTTTCATTCAAAACACCTTAGCTGTATGGTCATAACTTACAGATGGAATCACTAAGTAGCTTTTACTGTTTCCAATGTGTGTAGCTGGGTATCAAACAAGATAAAGCAGTTCAAGGACATAAATGATTGACAAGTTTAAGGTTAAACAAAAATAAAATTATTTTCCAGGTGAAAAAAAAAATTAAAAAGATGTAAAACAACTTCCTGTTAGAATTTGATGAAAAATTTTACTGTGTGTGTATGTGAAAAGCAAACACAGATGCCTATGTTTTCTTCTACTGTTCTTAAAACCTCTCCAGTCTTTTGTTTCAGGAGTGTTGAATTCAGTCGCACTGCCCTATTGCATGATACTGAAAAAAGTCTTTCTTTCCTCTTTCAAGTTGTCTATTTCATGCATTACTATGACATCACCTACATCTCCTACCTGTAATCAACTGAACCTGTCATCTTGCTCAGAGTCAATCCTTATCGGATGCTCAAAGCTTCCAATTTCTTTTTTATCTGGCTACAAATCTCCAAATAAACTTTTTAAATTTTCCTGCTTCTCCAAAGTATTGTTAGTTTGATTCCCAGTCAGAGCACATGCCTGGGTTGCAGGCCAGGTCCCAGTAGGGGGTGCTTGAGAGGCACCCACACTTAGATGTTTCTCTCCCTTTCTTTCTCTCTCCCCTCCCCTCTCTACAAATAAATAAATGCATACATCTTAAATTTTCCTGCTTCTCTTCTGACTTGGATTCCACAGCAGGAGACGACATGACTTCTCAGGTCCCTCTGGGGCCCAGGTTGCCTCTGAGTGGTTTAGTCCTAGAATATGAGATGTGCAAGTGTGAAAAGGCACACTCTGCAGTGGCCTAACTATGATCAGTGTTCTCATTCCACATACATTTTCACTGCACCTTCAAAGAACAAGAACACTGAGATTATAGAAGATATTCTGCCACGAAGCTCCATTTGTCTAGTAAACAAGTCCCTGTCACATCAGCTACCTGAAGACCTTCACTTGACTCTGTTTTGGTCCCCCTATGACCTGAAGCTCAGGGCAGACATCATTTTCCTCATTCTTTGTTTTCTTTGTTGTTTTAACAAGTTCCACATGCTTGTCCTAAAAGAGTTCTCAGCCAGAACCTGAGAAGCAAGAAATAAATCTCTCCTTTGGTACTAGTCCTATCCTGCTCCTTGTGACCTCTGAGGTATTTGGCTAAAATCCTTGGAGTCTCCATCACAGGGGAATTGTGGGTAAGCAGAGATGGGCATAGAGTGGGACCATGGAGAGAAGGCGTCTGCTCAGAATCAGGATGAGAAATTGTAAAGCCTGGAAATCTGGGGGAGGGGCATAGGCATTGTATGGATTCCAGGGGACCTAGAAGTACCATGAAGAAGGGCTTTTTTTGAATCTCAGGATCGAGGTGAAGAATATGAGTGAGGGGCTGACCTACACCTGTTGAGGGAAGAGCCACTGGATGATGTGGTGAAGTGGGGTGCCATCCTCCCAGACTCGGATGGGTGTGACAGTGAGACACAATGTTGGGGGGAAAGATAAGGTTCTTGAAGACTCAGATTAGCTCCTTGACATCAGTACAGGAGGGAGCTCCAGATGTACAAGCTGACAAGTTACAAGAGCAGTGGATATGGGGGATAAGAAGACAGAATTCAGATTGGTAATTACCAGTAATTAGGGGTTGGGGAAATGGGGAGCAACCCCTAAATAGGTACAGGATTTTATCTGGGGTGATGAAAATGTTTTAGTACCAGGTAGAGGTGGTGGCTATACAACATTGGGACTACACTAAATGCCACTGAATTGTTCACTTTAAAATGAATATTTTTTGTTGTATGAATGCCACCTCATAAAATAATTATGCTGAATGAAATAAGCCAGATAAAAAGAAAACATACTATGTAATTCCATTTATATAAAATTAAAACATGAAGACTAATCTATTAAGACAAAAGATGAATGATTGCCTGAGGACTGTGAGGATGGGGTGCAGTTTACAGGGAAGGAATACAATGGCATGTGAGAAACTTTTGGATGGAATGGATACATATGGAGTGTGTTTACATCTCTACACTCATCAGGTTGTACACTTTACATATCTGTGGTTGATGGTCTGTCACTTATACCTCAGTCAAGCTGTAATCAAGGCTTGATGTCATGAGTTGCTTGTGTGGTAAAGAGGGGAGAATACTGTTCTTTTATGACTGCTTTTTCTAAGTGGACAGGCCCTGGATATGTGCCCACAGGAGTCTGGTACAGAAAAAAGCTGGCCTTTACTTATTTTTTTAGCATGCACTCTGCACTTGGCACTTCAAGGGCGTTGGGTCATTTAATCACCCAAATGAGTCAGGTGAATGTATTTACTTCACACAAGTTTCCCACCTCCCAGACTGTACACGTGCTGTGTCCTCTGTTTGGATCAATTATTCCTGCCCCTTCCTGAGCTCGTTCTTGATTGGATGTGCCTCTTCTGGAAAGTTTTCCCTAGTCCTTCAGGCTAGATCAGAATGCCAGTTCTGTGAGGTCATAACACTCCATATTTCACCTTTTTAACCACCATCACATGTGTGATTTTAATACTCATTTATCAAAAATGTTAACCAAGTCCTCACCATCTTCCTGACACTGTTCTATGCACTAGAAATAATGACTGTGAAACATGACAGAATCTAGTCCTCATAGACCTGACATGCCTTTGGGGAGTGGCAAAATAAACCAAACAACAATAATAATGAGTTATGGTATGTTACAAAGAAATAAGTCATGCTTGGGGTGTTTTTTTTCTCTCAATACAAAAATGTTGGAGCATCAAGGAGGACGTGAACTGGGTGGAAAACACAGAGTGAAAGGTGAGAGGAGATAAAGTTGAAGAGGGAGGAACCAACGTTCAGTTGGAACATTGGCTTTCCTCAGAGTGAGCTGGGGAGCCACTGGTGGGTTTTGAGCAGGAGTGGATGTGATTGATGTGTGTTTAGTGAAAGGAACCAAAGATTTACAAACTTGAAGTTTCTTTTATAGGATATTGATTTTAAGGTGCTTATTAAGAAAAAAAAACTCAGCAAGAAATATTGACTCTCCCGACTTTCTTGCCAAGAGATTCAGACAGAAACCCTTGCTTTAGGGAGAGAAGCAGGATGTTCATCTTAGCCTAATTACATGAAGTATGGCAAAGAAAAGTGCTTCAGGCAGGTGCCTACTGGCTGGGCTAAACACCCCGAGTCCCACTGTTCAAGTTGCCTAGAAAGAATTCTGCCATGTATGCTCTGCTCTCTGCTCAACTCCCTATAAGTAGCCCCTTCTTACTTCTAAAATCTAAGACCCCTTTCTCCTTTTCTTTTTCTTTGTTCAAAATGTCTTATGTATCCAATGTTTCTTCACTCTCGGGAATTTTCATGCTGATGTGAATTCTCCATGCTCATGTATTAAAAACTTGATTTTCTCCTGCTAATCTGTCTCTATTAATTTGACTACTAGCCCAGCAAGAACAATTAAGGAGGCAGGAAAAACAAAATTAATTTTGTTTCACATTAATTTTATTTCAAATTAATTTGTTACACATTAATTTCATTAATGTGAAAGCTAATTTTTTCAGCTTTCACATTAGTCAGAATCCATGTGCCATCACAGTACCATGTGATTGCTGGGTTTGGAGCAAGAAGCTTAGTTGTTACCATCTGTGTTTAACTAATTAATGATAGGAAAGGAGAGCAAATGTACCTAGACATTGAGTTAATAAACTGGGGCATGACCCTGCTTGCTCACCCAGGAAGCTACAGTTTTACACCTCAGGGGATCACAGCATTGCTTCACCAAGGGGATTAACACTCTTGCCTTCCCCACTTTGGTACTGGATTGTTAAGGAACACAGGAGAAGGTGCTTGATCAAAGAGACCTGTCAGTCTAACTAGGTGGGAACCCAACCAAAGCCTATGAAAGTTTGGGAAATTGATTGGTTCTCTTGAATAAACACCTGCTCTACCATTAATCTAAGCTAATATAATCCCAGGGAAACACAGAAGCATGCTCTCTCCTTTTTCTCTCTCTCTTTCGTTTATTACCTGCACTCATATAGTGCACTTGCATGTCCTCTCTCCATAGTAATGTGGCCATAGAAGCCATCTGGCCCATGGCTGTGGGTGCTGCAAGGGGAGGCTCCAGGCAAACCATGTATACTGCAGCACAGCAATGGACTGCAGCTGGAAATACATGCCAAGCTAGCTGGATGCTGAACTGGACTGTCCTTAGTATGGAGCAGAAACTATGGTCACTGGCTCTTGTCTTAGCCTTGCTGAAAATAAGATTGGACTTTTTTCATGGCAGGACAGATGGAGATGGGATATTGGGAATTCAGGAAAGGAATCCCCTTAATTTTACACCATCAGTAAAGCTCACCATGGAGACCCATCTGTGTGGGTCTCAGGAAACTCTTCCTCATGATATGCAAGAACTCGTTTTCCATTGAAAACACAGTGAAGAGTCAAGTGCAGCCATCCAGGCAACAGGTAAGGGTGATCAGACCAGCCTGAGAAGAAAGGGTCAGTTTCTGCATGTTTTTATGAGCAAGGAGTCCAGAGGATTTGTTGAAGGGTTGGATGTGGGGGTGTGAGAGAAAGAGAAAAGATGGGAAAACACAAATAGGTCCAAGAAAACTGAAGAAGCACATTAAGTCAGAATTTCACTGGGATCAAGGATCTTAATGCATGTTGAAGTGCCTTTTAGATATTAGTTGTCAAGTAAATAGTTGGACATTTCAATGACCAATGTGTCTCTTATCCACTGACATGTTCCTAGGGCCCCAATTGGTGCTGGGTAGATACATGGTAGGAGTACATTAAACTATTCCAGAATAATCAATAAATAAAAGATATAAAATCAGAACATCTCCTGGACACCCATACACAATATTTCTTATTGACTAAGAAAATAAAGAGATGCCACAACATTCCCATGGTTGCATGGACTCTTATAAACTCACTTGTTTTGTGAGTCTCTTCAGTACCCTTTTGGACCATATGCATTGTACCTGCTTTTGGAACTAAATTAAGTTAAACATGAAAGTGCTCGGGTGATACTGAAACAAAGCAGGCACCTTTCTGTGAGACACCCCCCCACACACACACCAGTTCCTCAACAACAGAGGCATAACGGGAGTCCTTTAGGAAGGCAACAAGCTCAGCAAATACTAATTAAAATCAGGGATATGTAAAAACACAACAAAATAAGCAAAAAACAGTAAGTACTGATAGCATAAGCACTAGTCTGAGACATGAGCCAGGGCCACAGGACTCCTAGTTCTTCCTGAACAGCTGTGGGTAATACCACAACACATTTGTCGAATTGCTTTCCAGTTACTAAGACCCTCATCAGAGGGAAGTTGTGGACAAAAAAAACACAAAACTTAGTTTTTACTTCCTTTTTTTTTTATTTTTTGTTGATAATGACTGTTCTATTTTATCATGTCAAATCTCACTGCCTTTTTTATTATTGTTGCTCAATTACAGTTGTCCTACTTTTTCTCCCATTACTCTCCTCTGCCCTGACCACCCACCTTTCCCACATTCAATCTCCCCCCACCCCATTGTCCTTGTCCATGGGTCCTTTATACATGTTCCTTAACTGGACCCTTCCCCTTCTTTCTCCTGTTAACCCCCTCCTCTCACTGGCCACTGTCAGTTTGTTATTTATTTCCACATCTCTGGTTATATTTTGCTTGCTTGTTTTGTTAATTAAGTTCCACTTAATCATAAGGTATTTGTCTTTCACCACCTGGCTTATTTCACTTAGCATGATGCTCTCCAGTTCCATCCATGTTATTGGGGAAGGTAGGAGTCCCTTCTTTATTTCTTCTGTGTAGAATTCCATTGTGTAAATGCACCATAGTTTTTTGATCCATTCATTTACTGATTCACTTAGGCTGCTCCCAGCACTTGACTATTGTAAATAACACTACTATGAACATTGGGGTGCATAGGTCTTTTGAACTGGTATTTCAGGGTTCTTAGGGTATAATCCCAGCAGTGGAATTGCCAGGTCAAAGGGCAATTCCACTTTTAGTTTTCTGAGGAAATTCCATACTGTTTTCCACAGTGGCCGCACCAGTCTGCATTCCCACCAACACTACACTAGGCTTCCCTTTTCTCCACAACCTTGCCAGCACTTACTGTTCGTTGATTTGTTTATGATGCCCATTGAGACCAATATGAAGTGGTATCTCACTGCAAAGCATGGTACATTTTCATTAGCACATTCAAATGTATCTTTCAGTTTTTATGTGATAAGAAGTTAACAGTCAGTACACTTAGGTGGATAGAACAGAATGAAGAAACAGGAATTCGAAAAAATGAGGAGAGGCTTAGGAATCTCCAGAACAACGTTAAATGTTCCAACATCTGAATCATAGGGGTGCTGAACAGAGAAGAGAAACAGCAAGAAATTGAAAACTCATTTGAACAAACAATGAAGGAGAACTTCCTTAATATGGCAAAGGAAATAGGCTTCCAGGAAACTCAGAGAGTCCTAAAGAGGTTGGACTCAAGGAAGCACTCACCAAGTCACATCATAATTACATTAGTCAAGATTAAATATAAGGAGAGAATCCTAGAAGCAGCAAGAGAAAGGGACACAGTTACCTACAAAGGAGTTTCCATAAGACTATCAGCTGATTTCTCAAAAGAAAGCTTACAGGCAAGAAAGGGCTGGAAAGAAGCATTCAAAGTCTTGAAAGGCAGGGGTCTAAGATGGCGGCTTTACTCTAGGCAGCGTTTTTCTCGGCTTCTGTGAAGAGCAGAGAAACTCGCGGATCGGTAGAGAAACAGAGCAAGTGGACTACATTACCAAACCACTTTTGAAAGCAGGACATCAAAAAGTATTGCACTCACTGGAAAACCAGACAGTAAGAAGTCTGCTACAGGACAAAAGGGGCCCAGGGATCAGCGTGGGGTCTAGGGGTGTGCAGACCCCAGGTCCGCCCGGGGTGCTCCGGGGTCTGCCCCAGGGCACCCAGGAGAGAGAAGTCGCTGCTCCCTCCCTGGAATACTGGGGGTAAGCAACTCCAGGGGAGAACATTGCTAAAAGGAACAGATTGGAGCCCTGGCTGGCATAGCTCAGTGGATTGAGCATGGGCTGGGAACCAAAGTGTCCCAGGTTCGATTCCCAGCCAGGGTACATTCCTGGGTTGCAGGCCATGACCCCCAGCAACCGCACATTGATGTTTCTCTCTCTCTCTCTCTCCCTCCCCCCTTCCCTCCCTTCCCTCTCTAAAAATAAATAAATAAAATATTTTTTTTTAAAAAAGGAACAGATTGGACAGTTGGACTGGGAAAAAATAGCCCAGGGATGGTGAACACCCACCCAGAGGCCTGGGAGGAGTGAGGGACACTAGCCGACAGGACCCGGGGCAGCCTGGAAGGGCGCCTGTAACCCTAGCTCGGTGGAAGTGCAGATTGGTGGAGAGCACAGAGCCCGGCCGCGCTCCGATCCACTCGCGCCCCATAGGGAGGCCTGAATCTCGTGCTGCGATCCCGGGAGGGATGTGACACTTGGTGGGTTCCTATAGTGGTGACTCAGAGATTTCCAGCCAGCCCGACCCAGGGAACAGGGAAAGGCGCCCAGACCTGGGGAACAGGGAAAGGTGCCCACACCCGGGCGCAGTGCAGTTCGGCGGGGAACATGGAGCTGGAAACGGCTTGGCGCATGCCCCAGCTTGGCGCACGCCCCAACAGGATGACTGACTCGCGCACGCTTTGATGCCAGAAGGGATGCGGCGAGGCGCTTAGGGCAATCCTAGACCCCGAATCTCAAAAGTTTGGGGGAGGGGCGCGCCCTTTTACAATCCCCAGGGAGGGCGCAGTGAATCCCAAAACGTCGTGGGTGCCTCCTGAGATCATAGAGCTGGAACCCTGCAGGACCCCGGAGTCTGGAAGAACGTGGAAGTGAGATCCAGAGAGCCAGTGTGTTCGGGAGTGCCCAGGGTACCTGACAGACCTGCTGAGATCTGGCTGGGAGAGGGAGAAGCATTTCAAAGGTCCCTCAGCCAGCTGAAGCCAGCAAAGATCAGAAAAACTGGTCTGGCCAGTTAGAAACCAACAAGAGGTGTATTTTTTGTTCTTTTCTTTCATGGGGGCTTTTTTTGTTTGTTTGGTTTGGTTTGGTTTGCTTTCTCTGGCTGTTGTTGGTTGATTGATTTTATCTTGTGTTTTATGTGACATTTTATTTTTCAATTCTTATTATTTTTATCTCGCAATCCCTTATGTTTCTCTTCCATTCATCCTAATATTATTCTTTCCACTCCAAATTTATCTCTCCTGCACTACATCTTCTGCTTTTCCTTCCTTTTTCTAATCCTGCAAGTTACTGTAAATTTGTATTATCTTTTTCTCACTTTTCTGACATTTTTTATTTTAATAATATTTTGGTATTCTTTTTCTTTCTGTATAATCTTCTTTGCTTGGCTGATTATACTGTCATTTGATAGGCTCCCCCTGGTATCTCAGTCACAAGGTGTTGATAAGTGACTATCCTTCATCTGTGTTCCATTAATACACCACTCAAGGTTCTATACTCTTTATTCTTGTTATCTAGACCTCATTGATTCTGCCACAAGACTGTCACTTTACTATTACTGCTAGTAAGACCTAGTCTATACAATTGTAAATGCTTCTCAATACCCCTACCTGATCTCAGCCCACTTTGCAATTTTCTGAACTATACTATTGTGGGGGTTGTCTCTATTCTTATACTCACTACTCCTATATACTAATCTTTAGTTCAACCCTACCTTAGAATCTGACCTCCCACAGCCTCACAGCTTTCTAGATCCAACTAACAATCCTCTCGTCCCCAATAAGAGTCTTACCTTTTTTCCATCCTCTGTAAAACATGGATAGTGGAGTGAAG
Source organism: Phyllostomus discolor (assembly GCF_004126475.2). Classification (NCBI taxonomy): domain Eukaryota; kingdom Metazoa; phylum Chordata; class Mammalia; order Chiroptera; family Phyllostomidae; genus Phyllostomus; species Phyllostomus discolor. Next base: position 15,100,135 of record NC_040914.2, read on the forward strand.
GATCATGGTTAACACTGTAAGGAGCCAAAGGATAACCCATCTCTTCTCTACTGGCTGCTAAAGTAAATATCATAGTATACTGTCTTGTTGTTTTAAACCATTTTGCCTTACTCCTCCAACTGATCACAAAAAAGAGTAGGGGGAAGCTGTGAGCACCAGGATACACGAAGGAGATTGCACCACAGAATCTCACAAATATTCTACCACAGAAGTTCACACCATAATTAAAGGGAATTCGAACAGATCAAATTAACAAACAAAAAGAAAAAAGAAGAAACCCACGAACAATGAGAAAACAAAGAAACAATCCCCAATTGAAGGGAAATGAGGAAGCCTCAGGAAAAATGCTAAATGAAAGAGAGGCAACTCAACTATCAGATAGTGAGTTCAAAACAATGATTACCAAGAAGTTCAATGAACTCACAATGAGCTTTCAGAAACTACAGGGGAGCTACAATAAACTCACTGAAAACTACATCAGCATGAAAAAGGAAATAGAAACTCTCATCAAAGGTCAAGAGGAAATGAAGAATACAATTTCTGAACTGAAGAACACAGTAGAAGGAATGAAAAGCAGGATTGATGAAGCAGAAGATTGGATTAGCGAGCTGGAGGACAAAGTAGAAAACAGCATCCAGAAAGAGCAAGAAAAGGAAAAGAGGCTCAGAAAGAATGAAGAGGGATTAAGAGAAATGCAAGACAATATGAAATGTAATAATATCCATATAATAGGGATACCCTAAGGAGAAGAAGAAGAGCAAGGGATCGAAAACCTAGTTGAACAAGTAATGAAGGAGAACTTCCCTAATTTGATGAGAGAAAAAGTCACACAAATCCAGGAAACACAGAGAGTCCCAATCAAGAGGAACCCAAAGAGACCCACCCCAAGGCACATCATAATTAAAATGACAAAATTTCAAGACAAAGAGAGAATCTTAAAGGCAGCAAGGGAGAAAAAGGAAGTAACATACAAGGGAGCCCCAATAAGGCTAACAGCTGACTTCTCAATGGAAACACTTCAAGCCAGAAGAGAATGGCAAGAAATACTCCAGGTAATGAGAGCCAGAGGGCTGCAACCAAGGCTACTATATCCAGCAAGGCTCTCAATCAAGATAGAAGGCCAAATAAGAAGCTTCCCAGACAAAAGAAGTCTAAAAGAATACACCTCGACCAAACCAGCTCTGCAAGAGATTCTAAAAGGACTGCTTTAAGGAAGGGAGGGAAAAGAGAGAGAGAGAGAGAGGAACACACGTACATAAAAGACAATGGATAAGTACCTATCAATAATAACCTTAAACATAAATGGATTAAATGCTCCAATCAAAAGACATAGAATAGCTGATAGGATAAGAAAAAATGACCCACATATCTGCTGTCTACAAGAGACCCACCTCAGGATAAAGGACCTACACAGGCTGAAAGTGAAGGGCTGGAAACAAATCTTCCAAGCAAATGGACAGGAAAAAAAAGCCGGGGTATACTCATATCAGACAAAATAGACTTCCAAAAAAGGTCCATAATGAGAGACCCAGAAGGTCACTTCATAATACTCAAGAGAAGAATACATCAAGAGGACATAAATATTGTAAATATATATGCACCCAACATAGGAGCGCCGAAATACATAAAGAAAATCTTAGAGGACTTCAAGAAACATATGGACAGCAACACAATTATAGTGGGAAATTTTAACACCCCACTATCAAAAATGGATAGATCTTCTAATCAAAATATCAACAAAGATATTGTGGCATTGAACAATATCCTTGAGGAAATGGACTTTACTGATATATACAGAGCCCTCCACCCAAAAGAAGCTAAATATACATTCTTTTCAAATGTACATGGAACATTCTCAAAGATAGACCACATGATAGGACAAAAAACAAGCCTCAAGAATTTCAAGAAAATTGAAATCATACCAAGCATTTTCTCAGACCACAAGGGACTGAAGCTAGAAACCAACCCGAAGGGAAAAAAAACAAAAACACTCAAAATCATGGAGATTAAATAGTATGCTATTAAACAATGAATGGGTCAAGAATGATATTAGGGAAGAAATCAAAAGGTTTCTGGAAACAAATGAAAACGAACTCACAACAACCCAAAACTTATGGGACACAGCCAAAGCAGTCCTGAAAGGGAAGTTCATAGCCATACAGGCCCACCTAAAAAGGTTAGAAACACTCCAAACAAACAACCTAACCCTACGTCTACAAGAACTCGAGGAACAACAACAAAGGCAGCTCAGAGCAAGCAGAAGGAAGGAAATAACCAAGATCAGAGCAGAATTAAATGACATAGAGACTAAAAGCACAATTCTAAGGATCAATGAATCCAAGAGCTGCTTCTTTGAAAAGATAAACAAAATCGACAAGCCTTTAAGCAGACTCATCAAGAAAAAAAGAGAGAAGACCCAAATAAACACAATCAGAAATGAAAGAGGAGAGATTACAACAGACACCTCAGAAATACAAAGGATTGTAGGAAATTACTATGAAGAACTGTATGCCAAGAAATTTGAAAACCTAGATGAAATGGACAAATTTCTAGAAAAATACAATCTTCCAAAACTCAATGGAAAAGAAGCAGAATCCCTGAACAAACCAATAACAGCAAAAGAAGTTGAAGCAGTAATCAAAAAATTTCCAACACACAAAAGCCCTGGGCCAGACGGTTTCACAGAAAAATTCTACAAAGCATTTAAGGAAGAACTAACCCAATCCTTCACAGACTATTTCAAAACATCCAAAAAGATGGAAGACTCCCAAACTCTTTTTATGAGGCTAACATCATCCTAATTCCAAAACCAGATAAAGACACAACAAAGAAAGAAAACTTCAGGCCAATATCACTGGTGAACATTGACACTAAAATCCTCAACAAAATACTGGCAAACCGCATCCAACAGTACATTAAAAAGATCATACACCATGACCAAGTGGGATTCATTCCAGGGATGCAAGGATGGTACAATATTCGCAAATCAGTAAATGTAATACATCACATAAACAAAAGCAAAGACAATAACCACATGATCATATCAATTAATGCAGAAAAAGCATTTGATAAGGTACAGCACCCATTTATGATAAAAAACACTCGGCAAAGTGGGAATAGAGGGAGCATTCCTCAACATAATAAAGGCCATATATGAGAGACCTACAGCCAACATCATACTCAATGGGAAAAAATTAAAATCTTTTCCACTAAGATCAGGAACAAGGCAAGGCTGTCCACTTTCACCACTTCTGTTCAATATAGTACTGGAAGTTTTAGCCACAGCAATCAGACAAGAAAAAGAAATAAAAGGCATTCAAATCGGAAAGGAGGAAACAAAACTGTCACTGTTTGCAGATGACATGATAGTATACATAGAAAATCCTATAGACTCTACCAAAAAACTGCTTGACCTAATAAATGAATTTGGCAAAACAGCGGGATACAAAGTCAATATCCAGAAGTCAAAGGCATTTCTGTGCACCAACAATGAAACAGCAGAAACAGAGATCAAGGAAAAAAATCCCATTTTAAACAGCAAAAAGAAAAATAAAATATCTAGGAATAAACCTAACCAAAAAGGTAAAAGACCTGTATTCAGAAAACTACATAACACTGAAGAAAGAAATCAAGGAAGACACAAACAAATGGAAACATATACCGTGTTCATGGATTGGAAGAATTAATATCATCAAAATGTCCATACTACCCAAAGCAATTTACACATTCAATGCAATTCCTATTAAAGTACCAATGGCATATTTCACAGACATAGAACGAACACTTCAAAAATTTATATGGAATTATAAACGACCCCGAATAGCTGCTGCAATTTTGAGAAAGAAGAGTAAAGTAGGAGGGATCACAATACCTGACACTAAACTATACTACAAGGCCACTGTAATCAAAACAGCCTGGTACTGGCATAAAAACAGGCACATAGACCAATGGAACAGAACAGAGAGCCCAGAAATAACCCCAAGTCTGTATGGTCAATTAATATTTGACAAAGGAGGCAGCAACATTAAATGGGATAAAAATAGCCTCTTCAACAAATGGTGTTGGGAGAACTGGACAGCCACGTGCAAAAAAATGAAACTTGAGCACCAACTTACACCATATACAAAAATAAATTCAAGGTGGATAAAAGACAAATATAAAATGTGACACCATTAAAGTCCTAGAGGAGAACATAGGTAGGAAAATCTCAGATATTTCATGAAGAAACTTTTTTACTGACGTGTCCCCTAGAGCAAGGGACATAAAGGAAAGAATAAACAAATGGGACCTCATCAAAATTAAAAGCTTCTGCACAGCTAAAGAAAACAGTATCAAAATTAAAAGAGAACCAACTGTATGGGAAAACATATTTGCTAATGATACCTCAGACAAGGGTTTAATCTCCAAAATATATAAAGAACTTACATGACTCCACTCTAAGACAAGGAATCCAATTAAAAAGTGGGCAAAGGACTTGAACAGACACTTTGCCAAGGACATACAGAAAATGCAAAGACACATGAAACGATGTTCAATATCGCTAGCTATCAGAGAGATGCAAATTAAAACCACAATGAGATACCACTTCACACCAGTCAGAATGGCCATCATAAACAAAGCAACAAACAACAAGTGTTGAAAAGGTTGTGGAGAAAAGGGGACCCTAGTGCACTGCTGGTGGGACTGCAGACTGGTACAACCACTATGGAAAGCAGTATGGAACTTCCTCAGAAAACTAAAAATGGATCTGCCTTTTGACCCAGCAATTCCACTGCTGGGACTCTATCCTAAGAATACTAAAACACCAGTTCAAAAGAACCTATGCATCCCAATGTTCATAGCAGCACAATTTACAATAGCTAGATGCTGGAAGCAACCAAGATGCCCATCAGTAAATGAATGGATCAAAAAACTCTGGTACATTTACACAATGGAATTCTATGCAGCAGAAAGAAAGAAGGACCTCCTACCCTTTGCAACAGCGTGGATGGAGCTGGAAAACATTATGCTTAGCAAAGCAAGCCAGGCAGTGAAAGACAAATACCATATGATCTCACCTTTAACAGGAACCTAAATAACAAAACAAAGAAACAAGCAAAATATAACCAAAGACACTGAAATAGAGGACAGGCTCACGGTGACCGGAGGGGAGAGAAGAAGGAATTTAAGGCGTCAGTGGGAAGGGTTCACAGGAACAAACTTAAAGGACACATGGTCATAAACTAAGGGGAGGGTGGTAAGGGGAGGGAAGTGGGGAGGGTCGGGAGGGAATGGATTGGGAGTAAAAAGGAGAAAACTGTATTTGAACAGTGATTAAAATATAATAAAAAATGTTAAAAAAAAAAAGTCTTGAAAGGCAAGGACCTACATCCAAGATTGCTTTATCCAGAAAAGCTATCATTGAGAATGGAAGGGCAGATAAAGTGTTTCCCAGAGAAGGTCAAGTTAAAGGAGTTCATCATCACCAAGCCCTTATTATAAGAAATGTTAAAGGGACTTATCTAAGAAAAAGAAGATAAAAAATATGAACAGTAAAATGACAACAAACTCACAGTTATTAACAACAGAACCTTAAAAAAACAGACTAAGCAAACAATTAGAACAGGAACAGAATCACAGAAATAGAGATCACATGGAGGGTTATCAGTGGAGAGGGGGACTGGGAGGATAGAGCAGAAGGTACAGGATACAAGAAAAAAATGGTAGGTACAAAATAGACAGGGGGAAGTTAAAAATAGTATAGGAAATGGAGAAGCAAAAGGGTTTAAATGTATGACCCATGGATATGAACTAAGGGGAGGGAATTCTGGTGGGAGGGGTGATACAGGATGGAGGGGAATAAATGGGAGAAAAAATGGGACAACTGTAATAGCATAATTAATAAAATATACTTTAGAAAAAGAAAAATAAGCTGGAATGGGAGTAGGGGGGAGAAAACTGTACTTGAACAATGATTAAAATAAAATTTAAAAAAAAAAAGAAAAAGAAAAATAAGCCTGCCTAGAGAAATTTTGGTTTCATGAAGTACATTATCTGTAAGCCTTTTTAAATGAACAAGGATGTTCCAGGAAGGTAAGTGGGTTTGGTGGACGTTGATGTCCTGGAGCCACACCTCTGGCCCTATAAGAGCTTCATCTGTAAAGCAAGGATAACTGCTTCTAATATCTGAACAGTTGGGTTGTCAATGAATATTGGCAAAGGACTGACAAATGTATTCACCCATTTTTGAAATGTTTTTGCCATCTGGGTATATATTTCTAAATACATTTTAACCTTCTGGAAAAAGACATTTGGGCATTACTGGTTTCAAGAAAGTCTCACCCTACTAGGTGAATCATTGCAGACTTGATTGGTAAAAATATGTGTTGCCCCATGACTCTTTCTAAGTGGAAGGGAACATGTTCTGATTTTAAGACACTGAATATTTCTCACATTTGTACAGAAGCTTACTCTGAGGGAGGGTGACATTCAATTTTGTAGAGTTAAGAACAGATAAAGTAACCCTAGCTGGTATGGCTCAGTGGATTGAGCACCAGCCTGGGAACCAAAGGATTGCTGGTTCAATTCCCAGTCAGGGCACATGCCTGGGTTGTGGGCCAGGTCCCCAGTAGGGGGAACATGAGAGACTACCACACATTGATGTTTCTCTCCCTCTCTTTCTCCCTCCCCACCCCTCTCTAAAAGTAAATAAATAAAATATTTTTAAAGAAATAAAAATAAAGAACAGATAAAGTAAAATAAACAGGCAAACAAAATGGAAATAGACTCAAAAATACAGAAATCAGACTGATAGTTACCAAAAGAATAAAGGGTGAGTGAGGCCTTAGGGTGCTGAGTGAGTAAGGTGAAGGAAGTAAGAATTACAAATTGTTAGTCACAAAATAGTCACAATGGAACACCTCCACTCTGGGTCCTATTCCCCACTGCTGAAACATTGTGACTCCCAATGCCAGAGTCTTATGAAAAGGAAAGGAGCTATTTATTGTAAACCTGTATAACTTATTTTCTTTTTTTAATGTTGTTCAAGTACAGTTGTCTCCATTTCCCCCCCACACCACTCTCCCCACATCCCATTCCCACCCTCAATCCTACCCCACTTTGGCTTTGTCCATGGGTCCTTTATACATGTTCCTTGGCAACCCTTCTCTCTTTTTTCTCCATCATCCCCTCCCCCCTCACCTCTGATTACTGTCAGTTTGTTCTTTATTTCAATGTCTCTGGTTATATTTTGCTTGCTTGTTTGTTTTATTGATGAGGTTCCCCTTCCAGGTAATGAAAAGCAAAGCCCTGCAACCAAAACTACTCTACCAATAAGCCTCTCAATTAAAATGTTTGGTGAAATAAGGGGTTTTCCAACAAAAGAAAGCTCAAAGAATACACCTCCACCAAACCAGCACAGCAAGACATGCTAAAGGGACTGCTTTAAGAAGAGGGAAAAAAAGAGTGAGAGAGAAACACGGGTACAAAGGGGGAAAATGAATAAGTACCTATCGATAACAACCTTAAATGTAAATAGATTAAGTGCCCCAAACATAAACCTGTATAACCTTTGAATAAATAGTTCCTTTTCTTTTGAATAAGTAGTTCCTTTCCTTTTCGTAAGACTCTTGCATTGGGAGTCACGGTTTTTTGGCGGCAAACAATAGAACACAGAGGAATGGGACACAGGGTGGTTCTGTTTCATTCGGGTGCCCACAGCGTGGTTGTGATAATTGCCTGTGGCAGACAGACCCCCTCAGGAGAAGGAGAGTGAGGCTGTGGAATTTCCCAGCCTCTGAGAACTTCTCTGCACCCTTCAAGAGGGCATTGGCCGCCTAAATACACCTGAAAGGTGAAAAGGAAATGGATCTGGGAAGGGGTCAGACAAGTGAGATATTTTTCCTGAAAATTTGTTTCTGAGTACTAGAATAATGGAGTTGTGGGTATTAGTTTTGTTCATATGCCGTTCCAGGTCACCCTGGTCTGGTCGCTTACAGACTTGGAGAGCCCAGAAGAGTTTAAAGGAACCTGGACTCAGGATCCAGCCCTGTGGGACAGACCAACCCCTGGAGCATGGCTGTGGAGACTTCCCAGTCCCGGGGAACTGCCCTGCACCCCAGCTCAGAGCGCTGGTCACCAAGAACACCATAATGGTGTAGAGGAGCAGGTTTGGAGAGGAAGGGAACCCATAGGCTCTGTGAGCAGAGCCCACATGCATGTTGGAGCTCAGACAGTAAACTACATGAGTGCACCTTAGAGGATGAGTCATGTGAGTGCTCCACTGTGGAATGTGGGTCATGCATGGGCTCTGCCATCTTGGAGGAACAAGCATGTATGGGTGTCGCCATCTTGGACGATGGGTCCTGTGTGAGTGTTGTCATCTTGGATGATGGATCATGTGACAGCGCTGCCATCTTGGCACTGGCCAAGGTGGTGGGCTAAGAGTGCTCTTCAGACTGTGTACTGTATGTGGCTGCTGTGTGGGCATGACACCAGTTGGGTTCTCGCTGCAGCTGGTTCTGATTCAGATGGCTCTGGTTTTGAAGGCCATGAACTGGGGTCCAAGGGTGACCATCTGAGTTATAGGGGGCTTGCAAGAGCTAAGCCCCCAAAAGCTACAGGATCTAGGGGATGCAAATCAAGGGGCTTTTAGTGGAAGAGGCATGTGCCGGTAAAGCAGGGACTTTTAGCTGCCAGATACTGAGTTTAAGTATAGTCTTTCCTAGTGTGGGAAAGATCAGGGGTGGAAAAGTGAATTACAGTTAAATCTGAATGGGTAAATATATTTAGAAAGTTTGTGGGCATTGTAGAAGTTCTGTGGAAAGTTGTACAGATAAAGAGAAAGGTTGTGAAAGTTTTAAAACTGAAAGAAAGGAAACCTCAACTAGTTGTTTTCTGATTTTATGGGCATGTGGTTTGAATTTTACTGGTCTAAATTTTGCTGTTTCTGATCAGAAATCCTCTGTACCTGTTTAACCAGTAAGACCTAAGAAAGGTCACCTGTAACAGGTTGGGGAGAATGTCTTTGCCACCCAGAACCCAGGAAGAGTCATTCAGGGCTGATGAGTATGTCAGCCTGAGGCAAGAGAGCATGTCTCTGCCAAGAGACCGGGCCTGAAAGGGCATGTCTCTGCCAGGAAGCCAGTGAATGCACCGGTGCAAGGGAATACCCCTATCTGTGTATTGTTCTTCTGGGAGCTCTGTGTTCTGAATTTTGCTCTGATTCTGCTCTGAACAGAAACTGAAGTTTCCCAGGGAAAGTTAAAACTTCACACTATGTAGGCAAGTCAACAAGGGGAAGTATAGGGCATAGAAATGAAGAAGGTATACAGAAGTTTATAAAAGTTTGTGAAAGTTCTGAAAAGAAATTGTATGTGTTTAGTAATGGAAGGTATAAGCCACAGAGATGCAGTGTAGTGGATATTAGGACAGGGATTTTTCTTCATGCTTTATTTTTTTCTCCCTACCTGATCCCTCCAGAATTTGACATTCTAAAGAAGTGAGTGATGATGTCAGCTTTCTTTGCATAAAACCAATAAAATACAGTGATTAACAGTGGTTTTGCCAACCAAGAGTTTGACTGGAATGTCATGCCTGAAGGAGGTGTGTCTGGGCTCTGGATGTCACCAGAAAGCCTCAAGGAACTGGGATTGACTTGCAAAGATAATGAAAGCCCACAAGAAATTGTGTGGTGCTTTGAATGGTTGTGTGGTTCGTGGCAGTCTTTCCAGGGAAGGAACAAAGGTTGCTTTCCTGAAAGACGGCTACAAGGAACCTTAAGACACAATAGAAACCTCAAGGACTTGAAAGAAGCAGGTGGTACAGGTGAGGCCAAAAATGGCAGGTGTGTGTCTCAGCTTCTGTGCAGTGAAGGGAGAATTAAAGAGTCAAACTAAAGGTTCCTTGTGGGAGTTCCAGCAAGGCAGATGTAAAGACCATGTATGATCATGGGATCCATGGCTGCTCTTGGTGTGTTTATGCAAACAGGCCAAATTAAAACTGGACTTAATGTGGTCCATTTAACAACAGTGAGGATGATCTGAAAGAGAAAAGTCACCATTCAAGGAAAATCACAGAGCTCAGTGGTGGACATTAGACTAGTGCAGCTAACTGTCTTGAAAGCTTGTTTTTATTTGGAAGTTGAGACCCGGTTTGCGACATCATCAAAGATGCTTCATTAACAGTCACAAAGGGTCTGTCAAATGGCCACTGTTACATGGCATGCCAGCAAAGTCCTTGCAACTGGATGTATTCCCAAAAGACAGTCTCGCAGACTCAGAGACTGGTTTGTGGGTGGTTGTGTGAATTAACGTGTGTGTTCTTCCTTCTGTTTTCATAGGGCATAAGCCTATGACCTCATTACCTGAGTGATTAGTTACATGATGTAGACCTCACTTAAGAAGCCCATCCGCCCTGGCTGGTGTAGCTCAGTGGATTGAGCGCGGGCTGGGAACCAGTGTCGCAGGTTCGATTCCCAGTCAGGGCACATGCCTGGGTTGCAGGCCATGACCCCAGCAACCACACATTGATGTTTCTCTCTCTCTCTGTCTCCCTCCCCTCCCTCTCTAAAAATAAATTTTAAAAAAAATTAAAAAAAAGAAGCCCATCCAACCCACCACCCCCTGAGAGTCACAGTTTGGTTGCACTAAGTGGTTCAGTTGGTGAAGTATGAGGCAGTCTGTGGGTTTCATTCGAAAACTGCTTTCCTTTTTTGCCCTAATGGCTTGGACAGAAAGGGCCCAGAAGTCTGAAAGGGGGCAATTCCTAAAACTGTTCCCCTCAGCCCAAGCTAAGTATAGTGGACAAAAAGGGATTTGGGCAGGTGTGACATGCCTTGCACACCTTCCCCAAGAAAAGCCACTCTTTTCCTAACGTGGGACATTGAAGGATTGGCCCCTGCCTTTGTCATTTAGTGGTTATGGTTTTCATTGTGCCTTCTAACCCTCTTGCCAAATCTGTCACCTCCAGAATATGACTAGGGTGACAACTGTCTAGTAGCGCCAGCCTTTGGGCATTAATCATGCCACTCCCTGGGGAACAGCCAGTAGACTTGGACTCTGCAAGGCCCTTCCCCATGCAGGAAGGCCACCCCCTGCTCCACACCCCCCACTCCTTTATGGATCCCTGGACCCAAGTGTAAGTAGGGCAGTGGCCATTTTCAGCAGGAAGAAGCTACAAGAAGATAATGGGACTTTCTCCATTGTCTTTTATAAGATTATAAAGAGTCCAAAGTCTGAAAGGGGGAACTATAATGGGGTGTTGGGCCTGAGGTCTTTAGAATGGAGATGTCCCCCACAAACCTGGTTTGGGAAATAGGGGGAGCAGAGCATGGTGATTGAGAGATTTTGTACCTCTATGATGACTTGGCTAGCTTAATAGTTATATTAAAAAGCTGTGGCAGCCACTGAGGGCAAAGGAGATGGGCATTACTTTCTTTTTATTTTTCCAGATGGTTAGTTTTGGGTGGGACAATAATGTTATGGTTACATTTTAGAAATACCAACTGTTAGTGATACATACTAAAGTATTTACAGGTGAAATTGTTACAAAGCATACCTGAGGGAGGGGCGAATGTTATACTATTACCGAATGGACCCACCCTTGTGCTCTAGGGGTACCCCCCATACTAGGTTCGCCTTGCTGGCCACCAGGGAAAGATGTCTGTCAATGCCAGAGATTGGTGAAAAGGAAAGGAATTATTTATTTAAAAGTTATACAGACTCAGAGTAATGACTTAATGCCTTCATTAAAAAATACTAAAGTCCTTTAGAATACACACAAATGCACAGTCCTTCCTTCTTCCCTTTGCCCAGTCCTGGGTACTATATGTCAGGAAAAGAAGTAGAAGTTCATGGTTCAGGCAGCCCCTTAGTTCTGGCACCATCTGCTGTGTCACCACCACAATCTCCAGTTAATCCAAAATCATGTGGCACCTTTTCATGGCCCACCAGCAAGAGTCCTTTCACTCCTTTTCTTCCAAGCAAAGTTTCTCCTGCTTTCTAAGCCATGTGGCAAAAAGGGTGCACCCTAAAGCTGCATGGTTCCAACTTTTGCCAAAGCCACATGGTTCCAAAAAGCCCGGCATGGCTGCCATCCCTGGATTTAAATCCCAGCTCCAGTCTTCCTCTGCAGCACTATTTCTGACTCCTCCCACAATTAGTTACACCTGCCAGCACTCCTGTATTCTTCCAGCTTTACTGGGCTGCCATAGTAAGTCCAGACAGACGTGGCCCTATGGCATGGAGCCAATCATCTCCAAGCTCTCATGCAGGCTCTGTAACCAGGGGGAGTTGCTTCCCAGTTATATCTTGGGGGGAAGCTCCTTCCATCCCCCTGGATCAGAGCATGGCTCAGCTATTTAACATATCTATGAAACCAGTTAAAGGTTATAGATATGTTAAATGACCATTGCAGATGTTATCTGCAAAACTGTTACTATTCAAAACAGCTCTCAGTGTCCCTGCTCCATGCGTCCCATTCCCCAGCTCAGACTTGTGGGGATGAGGACATCCTATATATTTTTTTCTAATATTTCTGGAACACCCTGAGTTCTGGACCCCATTACAAATCCCTATTTTGGGGTGCCCCCTTGGCTGCACCCTGTTACAGAGGAATACCCTGTGACACCTTCACAGAGATTCTTAGTCACCTAAAAACACCCAAGATTCTAGCTGGGGAAGGAAGTCCTCCTTATCTTTGGAGCTAAACAAGTTTAGGCTCTCATTTATCCAGGAAAAGGTTTTGTTCAGACATTCAGAAAGCAATTCCAATGAATAGCCACATTTAAAAAACACCTGCCCATTTTTCTCCTGTCCTGACGTGTCAACTCTTACTGTTGGCCTAGGTTGTCTCAACCCTTAACCTTTAGCTCTACCTCAAGAATTATTAAAAAGAAGTTCAAATAAAATTAATCCTCTTATTTTAAAACACAGGGTTCTAGAATTCTGAGAAAAACTCTCTCAAGTTTAACCAATGCAAAGCGAGTAGAAGCTGAAGCACAATGGTGCCCTGGGGGTGCCTAGCACTGGTCCTGATCTGCAAGGTAGTCTTGGGTGGGCTTTTCACAGATCCTGGAGCACTACACCAAGGAAATGACAATGTGAGAAATGTTGAAACCTGCAGAGAATTTTTATGAGTTTATGTGAGCAAAACTGACAATTGCCAGAAAGCAACATCTCAACAGATTGAGAAAATGCTCCAAAGAATGGCAGTTTTGCAGCTTATTTTATACATTACAATCTGAGGAGGCACAAAAAGGTTACATGAAATCCACTTGGTGATAGATTATGGGGGCAGGAGAAAGCAGGAAAAGTGTCTGGGCCTGGGTACAACATAAAATGAATAGACCCATACCTTTTTACATTATTGAATACGGGGCAGATAGCAGTTAACAATGAACATTATGACAACAAAAGGTGTTGTGGTCTCTGCTCTGGTGCAGTGACGGGTCTGGAAAAGAGGAAATTGCCCTGACATTCCAAAAGTATGTTATGGTAGATGCAAAAAGATGGTAGACAGGCTCAGCTAAGTTGAAGACTGACTTTTGTCAGGGTAGATATTGACCTTAGACTTATTTTAGTTAGAAAGTTTTAATTTTAGACCAATTTATGTGGTTCCTTCAGGTCTCTGAGTTTGTAAGGCCCATCATGCATGCCTCTTCTGAGCTTTCCAGGTTTAGTATGTGGCTATTTTTTCACCCACAGTGCCCAACTGCCCAACCTTCTAAAAATGAAGAAGAGCTAGAGATAATTACCAATGGCTAATTATTTAATTAATCACACCCACAGAAAGACACTTCCATAAAAAACCCTAAACATGGGGTCTAGGGAGCTTTATGTTGAACACATGAGGTGCTGGGAAAATGGGCCCCCAGGGAGGGTATGGAAGCCCCTCCCCCCATGCCTTGCTTAGTGAATCTCTTTTACTAGTGGTTCCTGAGTTGTAGCCTTAAAATAAACTGGTAATAATGAGTAGAGATCTTTTCTGAGTTTAGTGAATCATTCTAGATAATTATAAAACTAAAGGATGTCATGGGAGCCCCCAGTTGATCAGGCAGAAATATGAGTAGCCTGGGCTCCCCATTTGCAACTGGCATGTGAGGTAAGGCCATCTAGTGCTAATGAGACGTAAACCTGTGGAATCTGCACACACTCCTGGAAGTTAGTGTCATGGCTGAACTGAATGGTAGGACACCCCATTGGAAAATTGGTTATTGATGGAAAGAAGGACACTTTATCTAATTTTTTTAAAAAATTGTCCATTGTGATGGTAGAAGTGATTATGATAATGTATGCAATCTACCTATATTACATGCTCAGGGAGTTTGAGAAGGCTTTACTTTTACTCCCCTCTCCTGCTAAGACCACTCAAGCCTTAAGAGTTCACTTCATTGCTTTTCCTCCTCTCTGTTCTCTCAGAGCTAGGCCTAATGCAGTGTTTTCCATCTTAGTGAGACAGGCCAGTAAGCCAGGACAAGTGGAACAGGAAAACTGAGTCAGATAACTAAACAAACTGGCTGAGCAATTTAAAGCCTTATGCAGAAGGTCACCTCCCTAGAGATAACATCAAAGCCTCAGTTTTATATCAGCTCCAGGTCCAGAAAAGCAGCAAAACCAGGTGGGCGATGTCACCACCAGCTATAATAATGAATGATCCCTGGTGCTGGCAAGCCAGTAAAGACCACGACCCCAAAAGAGAACACCTGGAAAACTGATGAATTTTGCTGAAACCCTCCTCTGAGACCTCCCCTAAGAGTCACACCTGCAAGAGTAAGATAAAACCCTCAAGACAAAGGGCCCAGTGCACTGTCCCTCTGGGGAGCACACCATTGCCATTCCCTTCCCTCTATTCTTCTCCAACTTCTTCCTCCATAGGCATGCATCAGCTAAAGCCTATGGGGCCCAAAGAGACTTGCAAGCAGGAGAGCAAAGAGCAATGGCAGCTTGGCCCAGGCAAACTTCCTGAATTTATCTCCAAGGCTCCTTTTCTCTGACTTCCCTGTGAGCTAAGGCAGCCCAGCCAAGGGCTTTCCTGTTGCTTCTTCTATGCCACGCCTTTCTTTGTTTCATTGTCATCAGCTTTAACAAACACACCTTGAAATCACCTGGGCTTATGTGGTGAAATCTTTCCTACACAAAGTCAAGAGCCCAAACACTACCATCTGACGCTAGGCAGACCCACTCAGGGCCAGGTTCTCTGTCCCATAACATCTGGCGATCCAGGTGGGACTTTATTTCCTAGTCTCTGCAACCCAGCAGGCTCCTTGCAGTGACTCAAATGGTCTTATGGTGGTGTATAGTGGCATAATTCCAGAGAAGAGCCCACACAGGACCACCTTGCAGCCCTAGACCCATGTTAGATACCAGCAGGGACTCACTGTACCTTACCCACTCCATTTTTTGTATCAGTTGAGCTTGGGTGAGTCACCTTCAAACTCTGGACCCCTTGTTTTAAGAGCGGCTGATGTTCTTTGATCTTTTTTTTTTAATCCTGGAGATAGAGCTGAAGGTTAAGTGTTGAAAGACCCAGGTTAAGGCAGGAAAATTATACTTGCAAGTACTTAACAAAAACAGAAAGATTTAACTAAAAGTGATATCAACTAAAAAAGGCCAAAACGTAGCTCTTTTGACGCCTAAATCAATTTTTGCATGTAAAATTAGAAAAGTTGGCATCAAAATTGAACAAAATAAAAGGGAAGTTTATCTTAATTACAAATTAGAAGCTCCTAGGAGGAGCACAGGTCAATATACTAACAACAGAAAAACCAGAAAAACTGGTTTCAGGTAAAAGTGAACAGGGGTTGTATACATTCCTTTTTCCTGCACCCTGACTGATTTGCAAAAAAATTAAATTAAGTTTTAAAGGACATAGTGCTGGCTATTCTAACCTATTTAAATTAACGTACCTACTGGTATTTTGGAGCCAAACAACAAAATTACTAAATAGGATTTTCTGGTAAACTCCTGTTTACTGTAGAAAGCCAGGTCTCCTTCGCAAGAATTACAGGAAACTGAAACAGGATTTAGAAAGAGAAAAGAAACAGAAGCAAGCGTAGGGTTGCCCTCTGGATGTATTTCCCCCTCTCCTTACTAATAGTTTAGAAGAAGTTGAAATCATCATAAAAGAGGAAACTTCTAATGTTACAGAACAGGGGGGCCAAGGGGTAGATGTACTATTACCGAAAGGACCTCCCACTAGGTTCGCTTGTCCACTGCCAGAGGAAAGATGTCTCTCAATGCCAGAGATTTGTGAAAACGAAAGGAAATATGTATTTTAAGCCATACAGACTTAAAGTAGTGACTTAATGTCTTCATTAAAATATCACAGTCCTTTAGGATACCCACAGATGCACACAGTCCTTCCTTCTCCCTCTGCCCTAATTTGGGGAACCGTATCTCAGGAAAAGTAGAAGTCTGTGGCTCAGGTTCTCAGCACCATCAGCTGAGGCATCGGCTAGGATCTCCAGCTTAATCCAAAGTCGTGTGGCACCTTCTCATGGCCCACCAGCAAGAGTTCTTTGTGTTGTACTCCCCTGGCAAAGCTGAAGGGATCCCACTCTACCAAAACAGCATGGCTCTCTCTGTTCCACCAACACTGCGGAGGTCCCCACTTTGGCAAAGCTGCGTGATCCCTCTGAAAGGCTGCCGCTTCCAGGTTTAAATCCCCACGCCAATCTTTCTCTGCATCCCCATTTCTGACTCCTCCCACAATCGGCTACACTTGCCAGCACTCCTATATCTTTCCAGTTTTACTGGGCAGCCATAGTGAGTCTGGGCAGGTGTGGCCCCATGTCATGGAACCAGTCTTCTCCAAGCTCCCACACAAACACTATAACCAGGGGGAATTGCCTCCCAGTTATGTCTTGGGTGGAAGTCACTTCCCTCCCCCTTGCTCAAAGCATGGCCACAGCTTTTTAACATTTCTATGAAACCCGTTAAAGGTTATAGATATGTTAAATGACCATGCCAGAGGTTAGCTGCAAAGCTGTTGCTGTACAAAACAGCTCTCCATGTTCCTGCTCCATGTGTCCCTTCCCCCAACTCACACCTGTGGGGGGAAGGGGTGAGGACATCCTATATATCTTTCTAATATTTCCTGGACACCTTGAGTTCTGGACCCCATTCTAAATCCCTATTTGGGGCCTCCCTCTTGGCTGCACCCTTTACACTGAGGTCCTTACACATTCTTTATCTGTTCTTTTTAAAAATTACAGTATACATTCAATATTATTTTGTATTAGTTTCAACATAGTGATTGAATGGTCATATACTTTATTAATTGATCCCCACCATAATTCAGTTACCTTCCTGGCACTGTACATAGTCATTATAATATTATTGACTGTATTGCTCATGCTGCATGGTATATCCTTGTTGAAACAGAACCACTCTGGGTTCTGTTCCTCTGGGTTCTGTTGCCAGCTGCCAAAAAACTGTGACTCCCAATGCCAGAGTCTTATGAAAAGGAAAGGTCCTATTTATTCAAAAGTTATACAGGTTTAGAACAATAGCAGAATTCTGCATTAACTTTCACTCCCTTTAGAAACACAAAAACACCCATAATCACAGAGTCCTGCCTCCCTTTGCCAAACCGGGCCAGTCAGGGGTCCCGTCTCTCAGAAAAAGAAGTAGAGTCTGTAGTTTAGCTAGGCAGATTCCTACCAGTATTCTCGCTTCTTCCAGTGGTTTGTGCTCAGCTAGGCTCCTGCTCTTAATCCAAAACCACATGGCTCCTCCTCATGGTGAGCCAGTGGGGGTCCTTCTGCATTCTTTCAAACTGGCCTAAATGGCCTTCTCAGCTCCCAAATAACATGGTTAAGAGACCATGGCTGCTCCACACTTGGGTTTAAATCCCAGTGTGGACTTCCTCTGTAACCCCATTTCTGACTTCTCCCACACAGTGTTACACCTGCCAGCACTCTGGTTTCTTCTGCCTTTCTCAGCTGTCATTGTTAGTCTTGGCAGGCTTGGTCCCATGAAGTGGGAACCACCTCCAAGCAGCTTGCACAGGCACAGTAACCTCCCAGGTCTATTATGGGTTAGAGTCATGTCCATGTCCCTGGCTCTGAGCTCAGCAAGCACAGCTATTAGCATTACTAAATCACTGGGAAAGTTCTTTAGATATCAAAAGTAACTGTCAATGGCTCTGCTATGCTTCTCCTTCTCCCAAGGCAGGTTAGTGGTAGATTTCCCATTTTGGGGACCTCTAGCTCAGCACCCGATTACAGTTCCCCCTTTCAGACTTTGGACTCTTTATAATCTTATAAAAGACAATGGAGAAAGTCCCATTATCTTCTTGTAGCTTCTTCCTGCTGAAAATGGCCACTGCCCTACTTACACTTGGGTCCAGGGATCCATAAAGGAGTGGGGGGTGTGGAGCAGGGGGTGGCCTTCCTGCATGGGGAAGGGCCTTGCAGAGTCCAAGTCTACTGGCTGTTCCCCAGGGAGTGGCATGATTAATGCCCAAAGGCTGGCGCTACTAGACAGTTGTCACCCTAGTCATATTCTGGAGGTGACAGATTTGGCAAGAGGGTTAGAAGGCACAATGAAAACCATAACCACTAAATGACAAAGGCAGGGGCCAATCCTTCAATGTCCCACGTTAGGAAAAGAGTGGCTTTTCTTGGGGAAGGTGTGCAAGGCATGTCACACCTGCCCAAATCCCTTTTTGTCCACTATACTTAGCTTGGGCTGAGGGGAACAGTTTTAGGAATTGCCCCCTTTCAGACTTCTGGGCCCTTTCTGTCCAAGCCATTAGGGCAAAAAAGGAAAGCAGTTTTCGAATGAAACCCACAGACTGCCTCATACTTCACCAACTGAACCACTTAGTGCAACCAAACTGTGACTCTCAGGGGGTGGTGGGTTGGATGGGCTTCTTTTTTTTAATTTTTTTTAAAATTTATTTTTAGAGAGGGAGGGGAGGGAGACAGAGAGAGAGAGAAACATCAATGTGTGGTTGCTGGGGTCATGGCCTGCAACCCAGGCATGTGCCCTGACTGGGAATCGAACCTGCGACACTGGTTCCCAGCCCGCGCTCAATCCACTGAGCTACACCAGCCAGGGCGGATGGGCTTCTTAAGTGAGGTCTACATCATGTAACTAATCACTCAGGTAATGAGGTCATAGGCTTATGCCCTATGAAAACAGAAGGAAGAACACACACGTTAATTCACACAACCACCCACAAACCAGTCTCTGAGTCTGCGAGACTGTCTTTTGGGAATACATCCAGTTGCAAGGACTTTGCTGGCATGCCATGTAACAGTGGCCATTTGACAGACCCTTTGTGACTGTTAATGAAGCATCTTTGATGATGTCGCAAACCGGGTCTCAACTTCCAAATAAAAACAAGCTTTCAAGACAGTTAGCTGCACTAGTCTAATGTCCACCACTGAGCTCTGTGATTTTCCTTGAATGGTGACTTTTCTCTTTCAGATCATCCTCACTGTTGTTAAATGGACCACATTAAGTCCAGTTTTAATTTGGCCTGTTTGCATAAACACACCAAGAGCAGCCATGGATCCCATGATCATACATGGTCTTTACATCTGCCTTGCTGGAACTCCCACAAGGAACCTTTAGTTTGACTCTTTAATTCTCCCTTCACTGCACAGAAGCTGAGACACACACCTGCCATTTTTGGCCTCACCTGTACCACCTGCTTCTTTCAAGTCCTTGAGGTTTCTATTGTGTCTTAAGGTTCCTTGTAGCCGTCTTTCAGGAAAGCAACCTTTGTTCCTTCCCTGGAAAGACTGCCACGAACCACACAACCATTCAAAGCACCACACAATTTCTTGTGGGCTTTCATTATCTTTGCAAGTCAATCCCAGTTCCTTGAGGCTTTCTGGTGACATCCAGAGCCCAGACACACCTCCTTCAGGCATGACATTCCAGTCAAACTCTTGGTTGGCAAAACCACTGTTAATCACTGTATTTTATTGGTTTTATGCAAAGAAAGCTGACATCATCACTCACTTCTTTAGAATGTCAAATTCTGGAGGGATCAGGTAGGGAGAAAACTATGAAGTGTGAAGAAAAATCCCTGTCTTTCTAATATCCACTAAAATTACATCTCTATGTCTTATACTTCCCCTTGTTCACTTTCCTTCATAGTTTGAAGTGTTAACTTTCCATGGGTAGCCTCAGTTTCCTTCTAAAACAGAAACAAAGCAAAATTCAAAATACAGAGTTCTAGAATCTCAAACTCAGTTTCTTGGCAGAGATATGCTTTTTTGCCACAGGCCGGAATACTCATCAGCCCTGAAGGACCCCTCCTGGTTCCTGCTTGGCAAAGGCATTCTCTCCAAATGCTTACACGTGACCTTTCTTAGGTCTCACTGGTCAAACAGCAGAGACAGAGGATTCCTGATGTGCCCAAAACAGCAAAATCCAAACCACATTCTTGTAAAGTCAGAAAACAAGCAGCTGAGGTTTCCTTTCCTTCAAATTTAAAACATTCGCCAACTTTCTAAGTTCCTTTACTTCTTCAGATTTAACCATCCACTTTCAGTTCTTGGTTTTTTCCACACCAGAAAGTTCCATACTCAAACTCAGTATCTGGCACCTGAAAGTTCCTCTCTTTACAAGCACATGCATAAAGTCAAGGAGTCATTGTCACCTTGTGTCAGGGTTCACTGTGCTTCTCCAGAAGAGGAATTTCAAATGTTCTTCTGGAATTCAAGTTCAGCTTTCTATTTCAGCATCAACCACAGCAACCTCAGAACTCTGTGTCCATTTGAGGTGGTGCCTGTTTTACCAGTGTGTGATGAATCCAGGGCTTGATTCCCATCAGCTCCAGGGAAGAATGTGTTGACAACAGGACATCGTAGCAACCAGTCCATTGTTCATGGCCATGAGTTTTTCAGGTCTTCAATAAGACTCAGTCCCCTGGCCAGAATGGGTGCAGGGTCTCATCAGATGGATAGACAGACCACAATTAGCAAAATTATGTTTGCCCTAAATCAGGTGTGTCCAACCTGTGGGTATCTCTGGACCACACTGGGAGGAGAGTTGTCTTGGGCCACACATTGAACACACAAACACTAACAAGAACTGATGAGTTAAAAAAAAAGGTTTAAATAAATTTATGATTTTGTGTTGGGCTACATTCATAGCCATCTTGGGCCTCATAGGGCCCATGGGCTATGGGTTGGACATTTAGGACCTAAATGTTGTACATGTTGCTAAATCTTTGCCTCGTGCTCCAGATCTAAAGAGGGAATTCCTAAACCAGAGATCTGGGGGTCTCCCATAAGATATTTCAAAAGGGCTCAGTTTGAGACCACTTCTGGGTGCTGCTCTAATTTGGAGCAAAGCACAGGGAATGCCTGGTCCTGTTTTAAATGTGTTTCCTGGCATATTTTTGCCAAGGTCTTCTTTATTGTGTGATCATTTTCTCAGGCTTTCCCTTGGATTGAGATCTCCAAGATTCATGAAATTTCCATTGAATTCACAGTGCCTGTCCAACCTGCTGGGAGACCTCCAAAGTGAACAATGGCCCACAGGCCATTTGAATACTGTGCAGAAGTCCAAACCTAGGAATTATTTCTTTCAGGAAGAGTTTTGCCACTTTAGTTGCCTTTTCAGTTTTAGTGGAGGATGCCTCTACTCCTCCAGAAAAAGTATCACCAAAGACCAACAAAAGTTTGAAATTCCCCCTGGTTTTGGGCATTTGTGTGAAGTCCACCTGCCAGCCCTCAAATGAACACATCCCTTTATATTGTACTCCCTTTTCCATTAAGACATGCCCTGCCTTAGGATTATTCTTGACACATATTTGACAGGCTTGAGTGATCCCCTGAACAGTCTTTTGCACATAAGGGCTTTTTAAATGTGGCCTAATGAAGTCCATCAAAGTATTCCTTTCATAATGGGTCCCTTCAGCATTAAGGCTCTTGTGAGAGCTGTTAGTTCAGCCTTTTGTGCTGAGGTTCCCTGTACAAGGTCTTGAGCTTCTATTCCCTTGTCTGTGGTGACTACCCCACACCCAGCTCATCGCTGACTATTGTCCATGCAGGGGCACCCATCTGTATACAGCTCCCAGTCTGGTGACACCAGTGACTGATCCATCAGATCTGGCCTGCTAGAATCAACTTCGTCAATAATTTCCAAGCACTCATGCTTGAGGGTTGAGTCCCCCTCCAAATCTGGGAGTAGGGTGGCTGGGTTCAGTGTTGTGCCGGTCTGCAAGGTGACATTTGCATTATCCAGCAGAATGGCTTGGTATTTCCCCATATGCCCTGCTGTCTGTCCATATCCTCTTTTCTGTTCCAATAGAGTCAGGACCTGGTGTGATACCAATACTATGGTGGGCTGTTCCAAAGTAAATTTCTTGGCTTCCTGTAAGGTGTCACAGGTAGCTGCTGCTATGGTGGCCATCCCTTTGTCATGTGATCCAACTTCTTTGAGAGATAGGTTATGCGTTGGGTTATATTTCCCAGAGTCTGGGTTAGTACCCCCAGACAACCCGCTGCCTTTCATGAACATACAATTTGAAAGTCTTCTGTAAGTCAGGTAGTCATGGTGCAGGAGCCAAATCCAGCTTCTCCTTCAAAGTATCAAATGCTACCTAACAATCCTGTCCATTCAAGGGGGTTAGAGTCTAGTCCTTTCAATGAATTTTACAGTGATTTTGCTATAAATCCAAAGTTTGGAATCCAGATTTGACAAAACCCTGCGGTTCCTAAGTGCCCAGGAAGCTGACTTCTGTTTTCTGGGATTTTTAACATAGCAGTGGCTTACTTTCTATCTGCCATCAGGCTCCTAGTACCCTGTTTTAATTGAAATCCCAGGTATGACACTTCCTGTTTGCAAATCTGGGCCTTATGAGGTGACACTTTATATCCCCTTTTTGCTAAATGATTTGGAACTGTGATGGTCTGTGCAAACAGTCTTCATAGTTGCTGCTGCCTAGCAATAGGTCAACTACATGTTGCAAAAGATCTCCTGATCTCAACTGAACATCTCTTAAGTGTTTTTCCAGCACCTCCCCGAATATAGTTGGGTGATGCAGACTCCAGCCCTCCAAAGTCCGTGTGTTGTGGATGTGGCACATAAATTCACACAGACTACCGAGTCCTGTGGAGAAAAAGGGACAGCATGGCCATGCTCTCAAGGGGAGAGCACCTCTGAGTGCCTCAGCCACTCTCTCAAGAGGAGAGTGCCCCAACCCTTGCCTGGACAGGCTTTTATTGCTTTCCAGTCACATTACATCAAAGAAGGTTGTCGTTATTTCTAGATTTAGTTAAGTGATTAGGTCTTACAGATAACAAAAATGGAGGAAAAGTTGCAAATGCAAGGAAATGATAAAAATGATTGATTTGGTTACATCTCATCCTTGGAACAGCATAGCACAGACTTAGGGAGTTGCTTCAGAGATATATATTAAACATCTGCAGTCTTAGCTCAGGATGAGGGAGTTTTAACAAAAGCAAGTCTCACAGCAGCCTAGGCACAATGCAGGCCTGATTCCCCATGGGAAAGCCGACCCGCACACCTGGCTCCTGTGTGTTGCCTCGCATTGATCGGTTTTCCGGATCAATACTGGGCTACATTTGCCATTGCCACACTGATCAGTTCCCTATTGTTAGGGAGTTCTTAAATCCTTGTGGCAGCATAGTCCAGCAGTATTGGAGCATGGCTTTGGTTTGTGGGGTCTTCCGTTTAAAGGCCAACAGTTATTGATCCTCTTCATCTATTGGGATGCATAAAAAGGTATCCTTCAAGTCCAGGACTAAAAACAATTTGCTATTCCTGGGCACCATGGTCAAACAGGGTGTAAGGATTGGGCACTGTGGGATGAATGTCCTGAACTATGTCATTTATGGCCATAAGACCCTATACAAACTGATATTCATCAGAATGCAGCAATTTGATGGGCAAATGGGAGTGTTATAGGATGACTGGCATGGCTGAATTAGTTGCAATTTTAAAAACTTTTGCAGCACTGGCAAGATCCCCGCTAAAGTCTCCTTCTTAGGGGGTAGTGATTCCTTCATGGATTTGTGCCCCTTCTTTTAGATTTACCTTTATGGGTTACACATTAACCACTTTACCTGGGGTTACATCAGCCCAAACAGTTCAGTTGACCTGTTCATAGATCTCAGGTAAAAAGGGTTCACCTCTGAGACCTCCTGGACAGGTCAAGAACACCTATAGTTGGAGGGCATATTCCAGAGGGACTTCCACACACAACTGCTGTTTTGGGGGTGAAAAAGTTATGCATGCATACAGTTTACAACCCAAATCTCAGCCCAACAATGAAACAAGGCAATTGGCAGCTAGAGAAAACTATACATAACCTTTTGACCTCACAAGGTGGTATTCCAGAGGTTGTAGGAGTGCTTGTTCTTGCAACTGCCCCGTCACTCCAATGATTATTACTTCATTTAAATTTTTCTTGGTTAATTTTGTGTTCAACAATTAGTAGGTAGCTCTCAAGTCTACAACAAATCACTTGGCTTGTTCCCCACACTCAACTGTATCCAGGGTTCCCATGGGGAAATGGTAATAGGTCAGGAAATGTCCAATGGATCCCCAAGGACCCCTCATTCATTATCAGCCTCCCTTCCCATTTTCAGCACTTGTTGACAAGGGTTATCATTCCTCTAGCCCTCCCTCCACATCCCAGGGGTGGTGCCAGGACCCCCCTCAACTGCTCAGTTCCTCCCCAACCTGGTCATTCCTCTGCTCCTTCTCCTCTCCACCCCCAGGCCACTGAGCCAGGGGAAAGAAAAAACTCCAACAGGGAAAAGGGAATCACTGAAAATGGTGAGTGTGGAGCACAAGTACCCCTTCTTGGTGCAAGGTGAGCCCCAACCCAGCCTCTCCCACTCCTTAAGCCCTCCCTGGAATCCACCATCCACAGAGCCTTTGCCTCCAACTTGGCAGAGAAAATCTGGCTTCTCGAGCATGAGCTTCTTTCTGGCTTTTTGTCTTCAAACCAGTGTTGTCTGCACCCAAACAAGAAATACAAGGTGTTTCTGCTGCTTAGAGAAACTCACCCCTCCCCCACCTGCAGCCCATGCTACCTGTCTCCTCATCAACTTGTCACTACTTGGGAGAGGTGTCCCTCCCTACAGGGCACAGAAAACATTAGAGGTTCTCACACACCACAACTTCGTCCCCTAATTGTTCGTTTTGAAGGTGGAAAATGACAAATTGGATGGATAGTAAAATGCAAGGTGACCAAAAGTGTTACTTTATGTGTTATGGAATTTTACAATGAGAGATTTTTGTAAAGGTACATTAACTTCTATGACATAATGCACATAATGTAATATGAAGGGAAAGCTACTATGGAAGGAGAGGTTTTCAGTGTTCATTAAAATAATTAAA
Source organism: Phyllostomus discolor (assembly GCF_004126475.2). Taxonomy (NCBI): domain Eukaryota; kingdom Metazoa; phylum Chordata; class Mammalia; order Chiroptera; family Phyllostomidae; genus Phyllostomus; species Phyllostomus discolor. The sequence goes on from NC_040914.2 coordinate 15,125,448, forward strand.
TCTATACCTCTTCTAAGTGAAAAGAACATGGGTGTGAACATTTATAAGATCAAAGCACAGAGGCCTGAACTAAACAACACCCTTGATGTTGTGAACTCAAGCAAGTATTAGGTACAATTGTGACCACAGTCTCCACATGGGGCCTGGGGTTGAAAGTCTGTCTGGTTCTGCATCTTCCAGCTTCCCAGATGCCTCTGGGCCCATCTCTTGCTGAGTCCCACACTTGATCCTGACCCAGGACATCCTCCCATCTCTGTTCCATCGCTAACAGCTTCCCATGAAAAATCCACCTGGTTCTGGCTCAAGAGACCCTCTGATGGTCACTGTCAGGGCTGTGACTTCCTCATCTCTACAAAGGGTGGGGTGGTGCTGCAGGCAGGGCTTTCCACCATCACACTCTCTCTAATTATCTGATGCTAAGGTGTAAAGAACAGAGGCAGAAAGAACTCAGATTCCAGAGCCCGTGGTTGCATCATGCTCACTGGCAACAATAAACAAAGAACAGCCTTGCCACTGTCCTGCTGTCCCCAGCCAACCCAGACCCCTGCCCCTTTCTCTGCCACTTCCCTCACCACCTTCCTCAACACTGCCTTCTATGGCCCCCACTCTGTCTGAGCCCTCACCCTGGCCCTCCGCCTGCTCCCCCACCTCACCCAGCCTGGCTCCCAACTCCCATTGGCAGGCACTCTTTGCACTTGGAAGGCTGCAAAGCCTGCAGCTTCCACGGGTTCCCTAGGGCCCCCTGATGCCCTGCCCTGACAGTCTTCCTTACCTTCCTCTCTGCTCTTTACTCTTCCTCTGCCCTGTGATCCCCCTGCTGGTTCTTCTCTGGGTTCCAGCCACTTGGGCAGATGGTTCACCTACCCCTGCTCACCTCCAGCCCAGTCACCACCTCTCACTATCTCCCTTGAGCCATCCAGCAAATTGTCCCTGGGGCCTATTGCTCCTGCCAGTGGGTACCTGGGCCTCTAGATGCTTCATGAGTGGGGCACCTCAGCCTCCCCAGGAGACAGTGATGGAGGTGGGGGGTCCCTTTAGCACAGCAAAGCCTTCTAGGGCCAGGGAGGCTGTGACAGCAGGAGGGGGTGAATCCCTGCTGTGAAAAATGCAAGGATGGGAGCCTGCAGGAAAAAAAAAAGCAAAGGTGTAGCTCAGGGTCCTCTAGGAGTAGCAGTACCAGGCTCTCCCTACCCAAGCTTGGCCTCAGAAACCCAAGTCAGTGTTTCTGCGGTCACACCTACAGGTACCCTAAAGCAACTTGTGACCCCAGAAGTGCCAAGTCAGGCTCCAGTAAGCCCATCAGGCCCCCACACTCCTCGCCTGCCCACATTGTCCCCTGGGGCAGGTGCTTTCCTTGTCTGTCTTATCAACTCTCCCTTTTGGAACAAACAGACTCAATTCCCTCAACAGGACACCAGCCTTCACACTTGTGCTTTCTTTGGAGGCTTGCAGGGGCCACACTCACCTGTCTGTTCCTTCTCTGCACCCTTTAACACCAAAGGCTGATGGCGTCCCCCTAAAAGAACAGGACTTGGTGGTTTCTAACTCAGCTAGAATCACAAAGCCTTGGTTTGCATGGGGCCAAGACGTCCCTTCACTTCTCTCACCAGAAGTAGTGAATAAGCTCAAATAAATGCTCATGGGTCCCCATGTTACCCAACAAAATAGGGGATTGGCTGCCTGCCACCACAAACAGCAAATTTGAGAGGCAGAGGCTTGTGAGAATGGAAAGAGGTTTTTGAAAAGGGGTTTTTGTTCACATGCTGCATGATGTGGAAGAATGGCAAACTCTTGTTTGGGCCACTCCAAGCCCATCTTCTCTGGGAAACCTTAGGCAAAGTCTAGCCATCCTCTGCAGGATCAAAACAAAAGGCAGTGTCCAGATTTCTGTTCCCATTTAAAGTACTGTCCTTTGGGATTCACAGGCATCTGCTAAGCAGTCATTTAGATAGCTAAACTTGTTCCTGACTGCTGTCTGGCTCCAGACTTCCTCTTCGAATCCATGTATGGAGCTGACATGTCCCCATGAAGCTGCTGGGATCACAACGTTGTGAGCTCCAGATAAAAGACTGTGTGAACCCAGTGGTGGATTCTTCACCAGGAAGGTGTCTGAGAGAGAGAGAGAGAGAGAGACCCTCCTAGAAGCCATGGGCCACATGACTGCTATGCTCACGTGGTCCATGGAAAAAGGCAGGCCGTCATCTGTCCCGGAGCAAGTCCTAAGCAGTGAGTGATGAGCAAGAATGAAGAGCCATCCCTGTGTTCCCCAGGGACTATATCAGTTTTAGATGTGGGATGGGCCAAGTGCTCTCTCTAAATGATCAATTAACTTCCTAAACTTCTGCATGCTCCAGGTGGGTCCACATCTGGAAAACCCCTTCTTTCCTTAGGCTAGACTGCCAGGCCTCTTTGGTACAGCAGCCCCCTGCCAATATTCTGACTGCTGTGGCACCTGTGCTTGCCTTCCCCTGACCCCACCCCTAATCTGGTACCAGAAGGATGTAGGAGAGCTTTTTTCTCTAACCAATTATCCTGCTAACCTAGTGCATGCTCAGTGTAAGAACCTCCCTGTGCTGCCATCTTGGCCAGGGGCAGGGGAGACTCTCCAGGCACAATGTCAATTCAGTTGCCCTGCCCTGCATGCTAGTTCCTGTGTTCCTGTGAGCAGTGGGTTGCCCATGCTCTGGACCCATCAGCAGCCTAGCTGAAGGACCCTTGAAATCCCAAATGGCCTCTTAGGCAGAGCTGAGGGCAGCCTCAGTGGAAGAGGTGGTGCATTTGCATCCAAGAATAGGACCTCTGCACCGGAGGCAGAGTGTCTGCAAGACATGCTCTTGGTTACTCCAGCATTGCTGCTTCACACCAGCAGAACTGACACTGCCTCACCATGGCCCCTGCCAGTGTGGCAAATACTATCTCCAAGCAGGGTCTCTGCAGTTCCCTAGCCTCAGGCTTCGCCCAGTGGTCCAGACATGCTGCCTGTTGGTCTCACCAGGACAAGCACTCAGCCCCTGGCTCTGTCAGCTTGCTTCAGGACTTTAAGGAGGTAGGTCTGGGGACCAAATGTGAGGTGACCAAAAGCTGTTAGCAGCATGCATCTCCTCTGAAAGCCCCACCCTGAGATCTTGGTGCCAGGGAAGGTGGACATGGACCAGAAGCAGTGGGAAAATGCAGCCTTGGCCAGCTGGAGGCCCATAAGCCAAATTCCTAGACTGTCCCTGACCACAGGTCTCCCACTTCCACACAGTGCACCTAGGGGCCTGTTGTCACTGTCTGGGCAAGAGGCAGCTGCCCAGGAGGGCCCACTTTGCTATGTGGGTGGGGATTGGCTGGCCCACTGTCCTTGGTGTCTAGGGCTGTGGCAATTCCTGGGACACTAGACTTTCAGTGTTAAACCCAGAGCAGTCCTTGGACTAAAGTGCACCTAGGGGCCTGTTGTCACTGTCTGGGCAAGAGGCAGCTGCCTCAGGAGGGCCCACTTTGCTATGTGGGTGGGGATTGGCTGGCCCACTGTCCTTGGTGTCTAGGGCTGTGGCAATTCCTGGGACACTAGACTTTCAGTGTTAAACCCAGAGCAGTCCTTGGACTAAAGTGCAAGAACTGGACACTGCAGGTGGGTTAGGGAGCTCTATGGACTGGACCTCTCTTCAGTGTGAGTGTTTCTGTCCCTGACTCAGCCCTCTGGGAAAGACAGTGTCCTGCTGGGTTTTTGGCCCAGGTCCCTGCTTCCAGATACTATATCCCAGGATGCACAGCTGCTCTCTGGCTCTAGGGGTGCATATGGGTACCCCATTTCCTCCACCTGGACAAATGGGTGCACACAACCCCTTTATTGCAGAGCTGCCTGACCTCAGAGAATATACCTAAGGAAGAGTTCAGTACTTTTTCTCTCTCCCTCTTTGATGGCTGGCAGGCACCTTAATTTCGACACCATGGTGACCACATGTTCAAGAAAAGACCCCCAGGCTATGGTCAGACACAAGGACTGTGAAGGACTGTGAGTTACCTCAGCTGCATTTGGCTGCCCACATGTGCAACAGTCTGCAACATATCAGAAACGGCCTGCCTCATGGATTAAATACTCCAATCAAAAGACATGGAATAGCTGAATGGATAAGAAAGCATGACCCACACATATGCTGCCTACAACAGACCCACCTCAGGATAAAAGACCTACACAGCCTGAAAGTGAAGGTCTGGAAACAAATTTTCCAAGCAAACAGACAGGGAAAAAGAGTCAGGGTAGCAATGCTTATATGAGACAAAATAGACTTCCAAAAAAGGGCCATAAAGAGAGACCCAGAAGGTCACTTCATAATATTCAAGGGAAGAATACACCAAGAAGACATAAATATTGTAAATATATATGCACCCAACATAGGAGCACCCAAATACAAAGAAAAACTTAGAGGACTTCAAGAAGGATATTGACAGCAACACAATTATAGTGGGGTATTTCAACACCCCACTGTCAAAAATGGACAGATCTTCTAATCAAAATATCAACAAAGACATTGAGGCATTGAACAAAGCCCTAGATGAAATGGACTTAACGGATATATACAGAGCCCTCCATCCCAAAGAAGCTAAATACACATTCTTTTCAAATGTGCATGGAACATTTTCAAAGATAGACCACATGATAGGACACAAAACAAGCCTCAACAATTTCAAGAAAATTGAAATCATACCAAGCGTTTTCTCAGATCACAAAGCACTGAAACTAGAAACCAACCCCAAGGGGAAAAAGCCAAAACTCTCAAAATCATGGAAATTAAATAGCATGCTATCACATTGCATACCACATAGAAATCTCTAAGACATACACCAGGGACCGCACATTTTTGGGCAAACTGCATGTTATTTAAATCATCATAACTACAGATCATAATACACTTTAGGTGTTGTTTTTCAATAATTATAACATTTTTATTTACAAAAACAATTAAACAACTAATTAAACAATTAAAGTTCCTAGTACTTTTTTAACATATGGTACTGTGTAAAACATTTTCCTCTATGAAGAGGGACCAAACAAAATTTACATAAGTATCTAGATTCACTCCTTTTTACATGGGCAACACAAACTCTGCAGGCTCTCATAGGAAATTTTTTTCTTTCCACTCACTGGAATGCACGTAGGTTCATGCTGCTTCATATCACCTGACAACCTTTTGGGTGGATCTTTATGAGGCGCTCTCCTTGCACCCCCAGGGGAAGGACTGGACAGATTCGTCTCTGGTTCCTGAGAGCCTTCATTATTGTCATCCATTATCCAGTCTCTCGCCACCAATAACAGAAACCGTTCTTCATTTTCTCTTGGCCTTTGTTGATAGTTTCTATTTCCTTTTTCATGTTGATATAGTTTGCAGTGAGCTCATTGTAGCTTCCCTGTAGTTTCTGGTAGCTCGTTGTGAGCTCATTAAGTTTTCTGACAATCATTGCTTTGAACTCAGTATCTGATAGTTGAATTACTTCTATTTCATTTAGCATTCTTTCTGAGGCTTCCTCCTTTCCTTTCATTTGGGAATTGTTTCTTTGTCTTCCCATTGTTTGTGAGACTCTTCTGATAGCAGAAACTGTTTATACTTCATTTTTGCTTGTGGATTGAGGCATGTGAAACACTAGAAAACTCATGAGTGGTCCTTAACAGATAGCATTCGAAACACGAAAAATCTCGTGAACGTCTATAAGAACTCAAGGAACAACAACAAAGACAGCCCAGAGCAAGCAGATGGAAGGAAATAACCAAGATCAGAGCAGAATTAAATGACATAGAGACTAAAAGCACAACTCTAAGGATCAATGAATCCAGGAGCTGGTTCTTTGAAAAGATAAACAAAATCAGTGTCGCAGGTTCGATTCCCAGCCAGGGTACATGCCTAGGTTGCAGGCCATAACCCTCAGCAACCACACATTGATGTTTCTCTTTCTGTCTCTCGATCTCCCTCCCTTCCCTCTCTAAAAATAAATAAATAAAATCTTTAAAAAAAAAGAAAGAAAAGATAAACAAAATCAACAAGCCTTTAAACAGGCTCATCAAAAAAAAAGAGAGAAAACTCAAATAAACACAATCAGAAATGAAAGAGGTGAGATTGCAACTGATACCACAGAAATACGAAGGATTGTAACAAATTACTACAAAGAACTACATGCCAAGAAATTTGAAAACCTAGGTGAAATGGACAAATTTCTAGAAAATATAATCTTCCAAAACTCAATGAAAAAGAAGCAGAAAGCCTGAACAGACCAATAACAGCAAAAGAAGTTGAAGAAGTAATCAAAAAGCTCCCAACACACAAAGGCCCGGGACCAGATGGTTTCACAGGAGAATTCTACAAAGCATTTAAGGAAGAGCTAACCCCTATCCTTCACAGACTATTACAAAAAATCCAAAATGATGGAAGGCTCCCAAACTCTTTTTATGAGGCCAACATCATCCTAATTCCAAAACCAGATAAAGACACAACAAAGAAAGAAAACTTCAGGCCAATATCACTGATGAACATTGATGCTAAAATCCTCAACAAAATACTGGCAAACCGCATCCAACAATACATTAAAAAGATCATACACCATGACCAAGTGGGATTCATTCCAGAGATGCAAGGATGGTTCAATATTCGCAAGTCAGTAAATGTAATACATCACATAAACAAAAGCAAAGACAAAAACCACATGATCATATCAATTGATGCAGAAAAAACATTTGACAAGGTACAGCACCCATTCATGATAAAAACACACAGTAAAGTGGGAATAGAGGGAGCATTTCTCAACATAATAAAGGCCATATATGAGAGACCTACAGCCAGCATCATACTCAATGGGAAAAAATTAAAATCTTTTCCACTAAGATCAGGAACAAGGCAAGGCTGTCCACTTTCACCACTTCTGTTCAATATAGTACTGGAAGTTTTAGCCACAGCAATCAGACAAGAAAAAGAAATAAAAGGCATCCAAATCGGAAAGGACAAAACAAAACTGTCACTGTTTGCAGATGACATGATAGTATACATAGAAAATCCTATAGACCCCACCAGAAAAACTGCTTGACCTAATAAATGAATTTGGCAAAACAGCAGGATACAAAGTCAATATCCAGAAATCAAAGGCATTTCTGTACATCATCAATGAAACAGCAGAAGCAGAAACCAAGAAAAAAAATCCCATTTTAAACAGCAAAAAGAAAAATAAAATACCTAGGAATAAACCTAACCAAAGAAGTAAAAGACCTGTATTCAGAAAACTACATAACACTGAGGGAAGAAATCAAGGAAGACACAAACAAATGGGAACATGTACTGTGTTCATGGATTGGAAGAATTAACATCGTCATAATGTCCATACTACCCAAAGCAATTTACACATTCGATGCAATACCTATTAAAGTACCAATGGTTTATTTCACAGACATAGAATGAACACTTCAAAAATGTATATCGAACCATAAACGACCCCGAAAAGCAACTGCAATTTTGAGAAAAAAGAGTAAAGTAAGAGGGATCACAATACCTGATACTAAACTATATTACAAGGCCACTGTAATCAAAACAGCATGGTACTGGCATAAAAACAGGCACATGGACCAATGGAACAGAACAGAGAGCCCAGAAATAAACCCAAGCCTCTACGGTCAATTAATATTTGACAAAGGAAGCAGCAACATAAAATGGAATAAAAATAGCCTCTTCAACAAATGGTGTTGGGAGAACTGGACAGCTACGTGCAAAAAAATGAAACTCGAGCACCAACTTACACCTTATACAAAAATAGATTCAAGGTGGATAAAAGACTTAAATATAAAGCGTGACACCATTAAAGTCCTAGAAGAGAACGTAGGTAGGAAAATCTCAGATATTTCACACAGAAACTTTTTTACTGACTTGTCTCCTAGAGCAAGGGACATAAAGGAAAGAATAAACAAATGGGACCTCATCAAAATTAAAAGCTTTTGCACAGCTAAGGAAAACAGTATCAAAATAAAAAGAGAACCAACTGTATGGGAAAACATATTTGCTAATGATACCTCAGACAAGGGTTTAATCTCCAAAATATATAAAGAACTTACATGACTCCACTCTAAGAAGACAAGTAACCCAATTAAAAAATGGGCAAAAGACTTGAACAGACACTTCTCCAAGGAGGACATACAGAAAATCCAAAGACACATGAAGCGATGTTCAATATCGCTAGCCATCAGAGAGATGCAAATTAAAACCACAATGAGATACCACTTCACACCAGTCAGAATGGCCATCATAAACAAAGCAACAAACAACAAGTGTTGGAGAGGATGTGGAGAAACAGGGTCCCTAGTGCACTGTTGGTGGGACTGCAGACTGGTACAACCATTATGGAAAGCAGTTTGGAACTTCCTCAGAAAACTGAAAATGGATCTGCCTTTTGACCCAGCAATTCCATTGCTGGGACTCTATCCTAAGAACACTAAAACACCAATACAAAAGAACCTTTGCACCCCGATGTTCATAGCAGCACAATTTACAATAGCTAGGTGCTGGAAGCAACCTAGATGCCCATCAGTAAATGAATGGATCAAAAAACTATGGTACATTTACACAATGGAATTCTATGCAGCAGAAAGAAAGAAGGAGCTCATACCCTTTGCAACAGCATGGATGGAGCTGGAAAGCATTATGCTAAGTGAAACAAGCCAGGCAGTGAAAGACAAATACCACATGACATCACCTTTAACAGGAATCTAAACAACAAAACAAAACAAAACAAAAAACTAGCAAAATATAACCAAAGACACTGAAATAGGGGATAGTCTCACAGTGGCCAGAGGGGAGAGAAGAGGGAATTTCAGGGGGGAATGGGTAGGGATTACAGGAACAAATTTGGAGGACACATGGACAAAAACTAAGGGTGGGGGGTAATGGGGGGAAGGGGGTAGGGTTGGGTGGAGGGGCTGGAATGGGAGTAGGGGGGAGAAAACTGTACTTGAACAATGATTGAAATAAAAAAAAATTAAATGCAAAAAAAAAAAGAGTAAAGTAAGAGGGATCACAATACCTGATACTAAACTATATTACAAGGCCACTGTAATCAAAACAGCATGGTACTGGCATAAAAACAGGCACATGGACCAATGGAACAGAACAGAACAGAGAGCCCAAAAATAAACCCCAGCCTCTATGGTCAATTAATATTTGACAAAGAAAGCAGCAACATAAAATGGAGTAAAAATAGCCTCTTCAACAAATGGTGTTGGGAGAACTGGACAGCCACGTGCAAAATAATGAAACTCGAGCACCAACTTAAACCTTACAGAAAAATTAACTCAAGGTGGATAAAAGACTTAAATATAAACTGTGACACCATTAAAGTCCTAGAGGAGAACGTAGGTAGGAAAATCTCAGATATTTCACACTGAAACTTTTTTACTAATATGTCCCCTAGAGCAAGGGACATAAAGAAAAGAATGAACAAATTGGACCTCATCAAAATAAAAAGCTTCTGCACGGCTAAAGAAAACAGTATTAAAATAAAAAGAGAACCAACTGTATGGGAAACATATTTGCCAATGATACCCTAGACAAGGGTTTAATCTCCAAAATATATAAAGAACTTACATGACTCCACTCTAAGAAGACAAGGAACCCAATTAAGAAATGGGCAAAGGACTTGAACAGACACTTCTCCAAGGAGGACATACAGAGGATCCAAAGACACATGAAAAGATGTTCAATATCACTAGCTATCAGAGAGATGCAAATTAAAACCACAATGAGATACCACTTCACACCAGTCAGAATGGCCATCATAAACAAAGCAACAAACAACAAGTGTTCGAGAGGTTGTGGAGAAAGGGGGACCCTGGTGCACTGTTAGTGGGACTGCAGTCTGGTACAACCACTATGGAAAACAGTATGGAACTTCCTCAGAAAATTAAAACTGGATCTGCCTTTTGACCCAGCAATTACACTGCTAGGGCTATATCCTAAGAACCCTGAAACACCAATCCAAAAAGACCTTCATACCCCAATGTTCATAGCAGCACAAATTATAATAGCTAAGTGCTGGAAGCAACCTAGGTGCTCATCAGTAAATGAATGGATCAAAAAACTATGGTACATTTCCACAATGGAATTCTATGCAGCAAAAAGAAAGAAGGAGCTCTTACCCTTTGCAACAACATGTATGGAGCTGGAAAGCATTATGCTAAGCAAAATAAGCCAGGCAGTGAAAGACAAATACCATATGATCTCACCTTTAACAGGAACCTAAACAAAACAAACAAACAAGCAAAATATAGTCAGAGACACCAAAATAGAGGACAGGCTGATGATGACCAGAGGGGAGAGAAGAGGGAATTTCAGGGGAGAATGGGAAGGGTTTACAGGAACAAATATTGAGGACACGTGGACAAAAACTAGAGGGGGTGGAAATGGGAGGGAGGTGGGGAGGGCTGGGTGGGTGGGCTGGAATGGGAGTAAAAGGCATAAAACTGTACTTGGACGATGATTAAAATTAAAAAAAAAAAAATTTAAAGAAAGAAATGGCCTGCCTCAGAACACTAGAGTGAGTGGTCCTGGCCCCAGTGCCACCCCAGCCGAACTCAGCCTCCTGTTTCCCTGAGGGGCCCAGGCAGTGAGTGGAGGTGGGACTCCATGTCTGCTCATTATTTGCTTCACCAGGGCAGCTCTCCTTCTGAGCTGGATTCTAGGGGGCCTCCAGTGTGTAAGAAACCAGCTTGATGTAAAGAGGGTTCTGGTCAATTAGTTCAGCTCCAGGGTCCTGAATAATTGTGCTGTGTGTTGTGTTCTTTCCTCAGCCCTTCCCAGGATCACAGCCAGAATAGTGCACACCCACCCTCAGTTGCATGGACATATACATACAGACACAGAGATACACACATATAGGGACAGGCACCCACGCACACATGTTTACATGCCCAATGACACATCTGCACCCAGAAAAACATTCAGAGGAGTGCAAGGGTGTGCATACAAACACACACAATCCCCTACATGTACCGTTACAGATACACTCACAGAGAGACACTTATACCCAAAGATACAAATCTTTATAATACAAAACATAAATGTATAAGGAGGTCTAAAGTCAGAAAAGTGCACATGCTCACCCAAACACACAGCTAAACCATGACAGGCACACCCTGAAACACCCACCAACCTTGTGGAGCTCCACTACCTCATATTTGGTACCTGACCATCTCCTGTCCCTCCCTGCGGTCCCCCTCCTGGCCTCCAAGCACTTCCAGAGCCCTGAGCAGGAAGGGTGGTGGCAGGGCCTTCAAGAGGGACACTCAGAGAGGACAGAGCCAGGGTGCTACAAAACATAGTCACATGTCTTCTACACGGCATGATCCTCAGGCTCTTCCCAGCCCACAAGCCAGGGTGAAGCCTCCAGACATCCCCACCACTTGGGGTGCAATTGAAGACTAAAACTCTTCATGAAACCTATATTTGGAAAGTAATGAATCTAAAAGATTTTCAGAAAGTCCCAAACTCAATGGAAACAATTAAGGAATAAATCCCATAGAGAGTGATACATGTAGGATGGAAAACATCATGCTTACAGAAGTGAAAATGAGGTTAATTGTGGTGTATCTAGAATTGTATTGGGTTTTCAGTTGTATGGAGTAATACGTAAGTTATAACTTAGAGAAAACAAATTTGGTGGAATTTTTTACTATGGTTGTGACTACACTAATAAAGAAGCATTGGACACACTAATGGGAACCACATGGGAAAGGAAATGCCAGAGGTGAGAGAAAATGACATTAAGGGGAATCCCTTTTTTCAACAGTTCTGTGAAATGGACAGATAAAATACAGTTACAGCCATATAGGTGTATTGTAACCAAAATCAACCTTGCCTAAGAGAACAAATTACTACCTCAAGCTTTTAATAGCTTCTTCATAGAAGCAGAATAACATTTTGTAGAAGCACAGTGAGTCACATTTACTGAGATTAACACTGAGTACTCACTCTTCTTAATGTCAGTTCAGGAAAACCCACCTTTAAATTCTGTGTTCCAGTTCAGTAATAGAAATCATTGACTGAGGACTTGCTATGCGCACAGCATTAGGGACACAAAGATGAATAAGACATTCTTTATACTTCCTGGAGGAGATACAGCCTGAGTGAGGACAGAGGAGGCATAAAGAATAAAATGCTGATTCCAGGAATTTTTGAAGGGGTGTGTAACCAATGGGCCAGGGGAGCTAATGAAGTGAGTGAGAGAAAGAATGATGTGAAGTAGAATGACTCTGTTGTTTCCAAAAGTGGGACTAGATGCATTAGGGGAGAAGTCAAAAGCAGAGGCAATGTGGGTGGGGCTCCAGGATGGGACTGGGAGAAAGGTGGCTCCATTTGGGACCTGCAGGTTTGGAGTCCCAAAGGAGATGGCCCACCCTGGGAGATGCTGAGTGGGGAGTCTTCATTGTAAGGACAGTGGAGGAAACCGATGGGTCTGTGTGAGACCATGTCCCATATGAGGGAATGAGCAAGCAGGAAACCCTGGGAAGAGCACTATGGAAAGGGGTGGCACAGAGACTGGAACCCATGAAGACAGAAAGGAACTGCTGAGAGGAAGCAGAAGAGAAAGTCCCAAAGCCAATGGAAGGTCAAGCCAGTATGTGGAGGAGCCTTTAAGGTGAGCCAGTGACCAGGACTGAGTCCTGGAAAGGGACATCCTTTGGGCAGCAGTGAGCCCACAGAAGTCCTACCTGCAGGAGTGGTTCAGAGGGCCAGGGGCACTTCAAAGTGGTGACCTCAGCTCATAGAAACCAGGTGTCTGTAACACACTTTGAGTCCAGGGTGATGCCTACAGATGACCTCTCATTTTACCTCTCAAAATAAATTCCTAGAATCCTATTGAGTTATCACTCAAAATGTCACTCGAGGCTTATTGAGTAGTTTGGCTGGAGGCTACCTGGCAAGTCATCAGTATTTATGATTCCTCTGATGCTTCTCTGTAAAGGGTTAGAAGTTGTGACTCTTTTGGTGTACACTGAGCTAGCTGTCCTGTGCCAGACAGTGTTTCCTGCTCTATCTTTTGTCTCCCTAGTCAAAGTTAATCAACTTTTACAGAATGTGTTAGCAAATTTAACACAAACTGAACAAATTTTTTAAATTGGTTTCCTTGAATGAGATGACTGTGATTTTAGTTCTGGCCTTATGCCTTAACATTAAATACAGATTCAGTATGTGATAAAAAGCAACTGGTGTTCCGTGAATTCTGGATAAAAATGTCAGCCATTGAAGAAGTCTTCCCCTGAATCATTCAGAGGAAATCGTGTGGTGAAGCCTCATCTAGGAGAAGGCTAATGCTGATTTGTCCAAATTTGTAAACCATGCAGCACAGATGCTGATGGAACCACCAAATAAAGCAAACATACTGAGATGATTTCTCCAAAATGTGGTTAGTTGTTCTTATTCTGATAATCAGGTGAGTCATGTACCACCTTAGCAAGGGCCTTCTGAGTGGCCACTTGAAGAATTAAAGCTGTCAGGATGGGCTCATATGGAATCAATTTGCTTTACTAAAGATCATTTAATGCCATTTATTCATTATAAAATACATAACAACAATCAAAATTATCTACATGTAATCACAGGACCCAGAAGTGGTTGAGCCCGCCCTGCACACCCAAGTCTTTTGCCCTGTGTTTCTGTGAAATGGTTTTAACCAATATTTTCTACCATCGTAAAAAATATTTGCCATTTCCTGATAGTGTCTCAGTTGAAGGAGGGTCATGGGAAGGTTGACTGGTGCTGAGACAGTGGAATGAGGGACAGAGTCTGTGAGGACAGCTGATAGTCTTTTGGCTTCATTCTACCAGCTCTGGAAAATAGGAAACTCTTTGGGACCTAAAGCAGGAGGCCAGGCCAGGACTCTGAGGAGGGTCTGGGTCTTGCCAGCAGCTGTCTTCCTTCCACAGCACTGGGGCAGCCGGAAGCCCTCCATGACCTCTATGACCTTGGCTCTTCTTCCTTTCTCTCAGAAAATTGAAGGACGTCATTCTAGTTGGAAAGAAGTAAAGCCTCCAAGTCCGATCATATGTTTATGGGAACCTGGACTCCAGCTGCACTTCTTCCAGAGAACTCTTCCAGTTCTCTGTCAACAATTTCCACCGTCAGTCAGAGGGCCTGGTCTTTCTGAAAGGTTCCTAAAATGTTACTCCCAAGTAGCACTTGGGAAATGAAGTAGGCTATGACATAGCTCCCACCACCCTACCTGTGGGTCAAATGGCTGTCCTGAGAGGGCAAGTCTGAATGAAAGATGGAGAGCGATGGGACTAACCAACCATGAACCCTCCCCACAAGTTTCTTCCCCAGGTCTCTGCATTGTCCTGCAGCCCCGGGGTTGGGTCTGAGGGTATAAGCTGAGGGTCTGAGGACCTACTCTTACTTTTGTCCTAGGTAGGGGACAAAAGAACTCAGTGGGACGGGCCTGTGGTCCATGGCCCCAAAGTGCTGGGTTTCCAGTCTCCTTCCTTGGGTGGGCACTGCCCAGCTCTTTTCTTGATCAGTCCTGTCTGAGATGCTAGTGCCTGGGGGACCACACACTACAAAGGGAAGGGGCTTCTCTTGGGGTAGAACCTAGTTCCTGGAGCAGATGGAGGGATGAAGAATGAGGTCAAGCTGCTGAGGAAGTGTCTTGGGGAGCAGGGTCCTCAACTCTTCCTCCATCTGGCTCTCCGACTGCACTTGACACTAGAGCTCAGAGCTCAAGGTTGGCATTTCTGGGCAGAATGCATTCACTTAATAATATTTTGCAAACTCCACATCATCAGCCATAAAAATCATGCTCCCCAGCTCTTCAAACCCTGCAGATCCTGGAGAAGGGGGTTCCAGTTGTTGGGTGTGTCTTCAGCACCTGACTTCACCACAGGAAAGTGGTTATTAAGACCGAGAATTCTACAGGGACCAAGAGAGAGTATAATTTTAGACCTTGAGCACCCTAGGTTGTGGTCAGAAAAGGCAGCCCAGGATGCAGCCCTTGGAGGGGGCAGGCAGTCTTGCGGTGTGTGTTTTCAGGGGCCCCTCCCCTTACTCAGTCAGCAACCCAGAACTCACCCTACAAGAAGGACGTGCTGCCGATTTGCGGCTGTCCAGTCTTGAACTGTCTGGCACAGATGAGAAGCCAGAAGGGTTTAAACATGAGTTCTTCGATTTCTGGCCAGTTTGGCCTGTCCTTGTCTCTGACAAGGGTGGGAAACGGGAGTTCCTCTGGGTGTCTTGGGGCCTGCAGCGAAGGGAGGGAGGGACACAGGGTGTGTGGGCTTGGAGGCCTCAGAGAGTCCCCTCCCGACAGCCTCCACTTCCACCTGGAGCTTTCTCCCCAACTGCCTAATGCTGCCTGCAGAAAGCCTGCTGAAACACAGTCTTGATCCTACAGGAAGCTGAGGGCCAGCTCCACTGCAGAGCCAGCCCTGCCCCTGAGTGCCCAGGATCACAGTGAAGAGGATGCTCTGCCCTAGAGGGGACTCAGCCCTCCCCCAGCCCCCAGGCTCCAGTACCTCAGGCAGGGCTTCACCTGTCCTCCCACTGCCACTGCCCCTGCCCCACCCACCCAGGCAGTCCTTGATTGGCTAAAAGGCCCCTAGTCACAACCCCTGGGGAGGCTGGTTTAGGGAGTGGGGTATGTGCCAGGCACAGGGCACCTGTGCCTTTTCTGAAGGAGGGGGCTGTGCTTGGTCATGTGGAGGGGAAGGGGCCTGCAGGGAAAGCTGCCCCAAGTCCCCCAAGCCCAGCCCTCTTCTCATAGCCACTGGGAGAGACTGGCAGGGCAATGTGTGGACGCTCAGGAGCCTGTTACATTTTCTTTGACCAGTGGACCAGTGTCTAGGAAGGCCATCCACCTGGTGACAGGAGCCAGACAGTGAAATGGCTGAGAATTCACTGTGGAGATGGGGGCTTCCTGGAGCGCTGGAGGGCCCACCAGGTTACCTGTAGCGGCTGCCCTGCCTGTTGTGCTCCTTGCACCCAGCAGGTGCCCGATTCATGAAGCTCCCAGAGGTCTGTGTCCCCACTCGCTGGGACTCCTGGGACCGGGAACAGTTTCCAGGTGGGCCCAAGACAGACGAGATTGTGGGAGGAGGAGGAGGCTGGGTGAGTGGGATGCGGGCTCTGGTGCGCCTTTTGCAAGGACGACATGAGGCCAGAGAAAGGTTAGAAGGGGGTAGTGGGGCATAGGGAGATTGAAAATTAGGGACAAAGTTTAAGAGGACAGGGTGGAGGTCCAGAGGGGAAGAGGGGATGGCAGGGCAGGGGGAGCTGGGAACCTCAGCCATCCCTTGAAGGCCATAGGCCTTAAAGGCTCTCAAGTGAGGAGGGGTCCCATGATTAAGAGTTGGGAACTTGGTTTGGTGAGGTGGGGGAGCAACAGGATTGGGGGCCTTCCTATGGCCATGGTTGATGCCAGGTGTGGAGGAAGAGGCAGTGGAAGGGGGATGGGGAGAGAGGGGGGTGGGGACAGTAGGAAAACCGCAAGGCTTTTTCCTCATCGCTGCCAATACACAGAGTGAGAGCTGCACCCCACCCAGGGGTCAGGTAACTGCCCTGGTCATTGTGACATCAGAAGCAGACAACTGTAGACAGAGACCAGGAGGCCCCACCCTAAGCAAAGCTGTGTGCCCTGTAGAGATGAGCAGACAGGTCTTTCCCTGACTGTCAGTACAGTTGACCTTCAATATTATTTTGTGTTAGTTGCAGGTGGACAGCACAGTGGTTGGACACACACGCACTTTACAGAGTGTCCCAGGACACACGCAGCCACGTGCACAGCTGCTGCAGCACTAATGCACACATCCCTGTGCTGTGCTCTCCATCCCTGTGACTGTTGTCTCTTCCCATCTGTACTCTGATCCCTTCACTTCCCCCCAATCTACCAAACACCCTCCCCTCTGGCCACCATCTGACTGTTCTCTGTATCTGTGTGTCTATTTCTGTTTGTGCTTTCATTTATATTTTCTTATTTGTTTGTTTTATTGTTATTTTTCTACAAAGTCATTTAGTTTATTCTCAGCCATATCACTGGAGTCCTCCCGTTCACGTTTCCCTATGGGCTCCTCTCCTTACAGTAGGTAGAGTGCAAAATCACTTCCAGAAGGCTGGGTATGGGCAGTCCAGGAGGACAAGGCACATGGCCCATCCTATGGGAGATGGAGGGAGGGTGGAGCAGTCAGGGGAGGCAGAGTGGACCCCCATCTTCTTTCATTGGCCTGTGATCTCCATTCCTGCTTCTTCCTGGCCTCCCCTGGTGGGATGGCGTGTGCAGGCCAGAGAAGGCAGGGCATGGGGAAGAAGGAAGAGCAGAAGGTCACCCTGGCAGGGCAGGGTGGATAGGAATGGGTGTGGCTCCTGGGGTCAGGCAGAACCCTGTCTTTGGCTCTCCTGGTGAGGATGTTTCTCCTGCTCTGCCCCTCTCCCCACCCCTCTAGACCAACACAGTGTCCCTGGAGCCAGGGGTGCCTCCTTGGGCCCCTGAAACAAGGGGGCCTAATGCCCAACCCAGTGCAGCAGGGGTGTGGAGGAAATACAGGGACAAGCCCTCTCTGAGGACAAGACAAGGAGAGGCTGGGTAGGGTCCTTCCCACAAAAAGGGTGGGGAATGTGAGCCCCCAGCTAAGGCCCATAAGGCACAGAAACTGGGGACTCCTGCTTTCTTTGGGGGGCCAGCTGGAGCCACAGCCCACCCTTCTGTGGCCCCAGGGACCCACCATGTGACCAGGACATTGTGTTTTGTGATGATGCTGGGGTAGCATGTCAAGGCCAGGATGCCGGGGGGAGGTGAGACTAAGGTGATTGTGCTTTAGCAGGGGTATGTCCACACCTCTATTCACTTGCCCCTCCCCCTGCCCTCACACACACCTGGGACAGCAAGACAAGTGCCAGGATCCCAGCCGCACTGGACAGTCCTCCACGGCCACAACAAACAGCTGCTGGAAGGACCCCTTCCCTACCAGATGCTCAGGGCTGCTGGGTTGGGGGCCACCCTGCAAGTCAGATTCCAAGGGTCCACTGAGGTGGTCCCCATCTCCCACTGGCCCTGCTTCTGGAAACAATGGGCTGTCAGACATGGAGCAGAGGTGAGAAGTAAGGCAGTGAGGAAAAGGGCCAGGGACCAAAAAATTTCCAATGACATTCAGTGTGGGGGCATGGTGGGTTAAAAAATAAAATAAGAACCCTCTGGCTCACATGCAAAACTTAAAAAAAAATCAGCAAACATCTGCTCATGGTGGAGTGGGTCCTGGCCTGTCCCCATACAGTGGACACCACCAACAGACCACCACCAGGGAACCCTTCAAACAGAGCCCTGCAGGGGGCTTGCCAGACTCGACAGAGTCCCAGCAGTGGCTGGACCTGGGTCCCACCTGGAAACATGGGCCCACACTCCACACACAGGCACACACTCAGCTGCCCCCACCCTGGACTCCATCCTGCCTTCCGTGGTTCCTGGGACCAAAGGGAACATCAGACACAGTTCCACTGTTTTGACAAAGAAAAAAAACCTTATACTTTACTATTAGCTAAAAATTTTTTTTAAATATGTACAGTAGCTGAGGACACTTTTGTAGTAGGGTTGGGGAGGGAGGGAAGGCAGCAGCCTGCCAGCCTGCTTCCTTGGTTCTAAGTCTGGTCCTACTGCCTCTCATATCCTCATTTGTCTAAAAGCGAAACTTCTGGACTCCCAGCCAAGATGGAGGCATAGGTAGACACACTGTGCCTCCTTGCACAACCAAAAGGACAGTAATATATTTAAAAACAAAAACAACCAGAACTGACAGAAAATCGAACTGTATGGAAATCCAACAACCAAGGAATTAAAGAAGAAACATTCATCCAGACCAGTAGGGGGGCAGGGATGGACAGCCAGGTGGAGAGGACTCACAGCAAGGTGGCAGCTGGAGGACTGGAGTGGACAAGGCAGAGGCTGCACAACTGGATGCTCCCACATTCACAGGCAGATAAACTGGGAGGAACAACTAGGAAGCGAGAGAGACCACACAACCCAGGGTTCCAGTACAGGGAAATAAAACCTCAAAGCCTCTCACTGAAAACACCTGTGGGATTGATGCAGCAGCAGCAGCAGAAACTCCCAGCCTCACAGGAGAGTTTGTTGTAGAGACCCACAGAGTCCTAGAACATACACAAACCCACCTACCCAGGAATCAGCACTGGAAAGGGCCAATTAGATTGTGGGTAACAGGGGAAGTGACTGAAAACCAGCAGAGAGTGGAGCAACTGGCACTGTTCCCTCTCAGACACCTCCCCCACATACAGCATCAAAACCGCAGCTAGGTGGGTAGCCCCACCCTGGTGAACACCTACAGCTCCACCCCTTACTATGTAACAGGCATGCCCAAACCAAAAAAAAAAAAAAAACAAGGCCCAAATGAAAGAACAGTTCAAAGCTCCAGAAAAAATACAACTAAGCAATGAAGAGAGAGCCAGCCTATCAGATACACAGTTCAAAACACTGGTTATCAGGATGCTCCAGGAACTCACTGGGTACTTTGACAGCATAAATAAGACACAGGCAGAAATGAAGGTTGCATTATGTGAAATAAAGAAAAATCTACAGGGAAACAACAGTGATGGGAAGGAAACCAGGACTCAAAATCAACAGTATGGAGTGGAAAGAAGAAAGAAACATTCAACCAGAACAGAATGAAAAAACAAGAATTCGAAAAAATGAGGAGAGGCTTAGGAACCTCCAGGGTATCTTTAAATGTTCCAACATCAGAATCATAGGGGTGCCAGTAGGAGAAGAGGAAGAGCAAGAAATTGAAAACTTATTTGAAAAAAATAATGGATAACTTCCCCAATCTGGCAAAGGAAATAGACTTTCAGGAAGTTCAGGAAGCTCAGAGAGTCCCAAAGAAGTTCAACTCAAGGAGGAACACACCAAGTCACATCATAATTACATTAGCCAAGATTAAATATAAAGAGAGAATCTTAAAAGTGGCAAGAGAAAAGGAGAGAGTTACCTACAAAAGAGTGCCCATAAGACTATCAGCTAATTTCTCAAAAGAAATCTTGCAGGCAAGAAGGGGCTGGAAAGAAGTATCCCAAGTCATGAAAGGCAAAGACCTACATCTAAGATTACTCTATCCAGCAAAGCTATCATATAGAAGAGAAGGGCAGATAAAGTGCTGCTTAGATTAGGTCAAGTTAAAGGAGTTCATCATCACCTAGCCCTTATTATATGAAATGTTAAAGGAACTTATCTATGAAAAAGAAGATAAAAAATATGAACAGTAAAATGACAACAAAATCACAGCTATTAACAACCAAATCTAAAAAGAAAAATAAAAACAAACTAAGCAAACAACTAGAACAAGGAACAGAACCACAGAAATGGAGATCACATGGAGGGTTATCAGAGGTGGGTGGTGGTGGGAAGGAGAGAGAAGAGGAAAAGGTACAGAGAACAAGTAGTATAGATAGTACGTACAAAGTGACAGGGGGAGGTGAAGAATACTATAGGAAATGTAGAGGCCAAGGAACTTATATGTACAACACATGGACATGAACTAAAGTGGGGAAATGTGGGTGGAAGGGGGTGTGCAGGGCAGAGGGGAATAAGGCAGGGGGAATGGGACAACTGTAATAGTGTAATCTATAAAATATATATTTTTAAAAAAACAAAACTTCTACATCAGCAAGTGTGCATGAACCTGTGAATCCCAGAAACCTCCTGTCCTATCCTCAGAGTCCCTCTGTCTGCACCTCTCACTCAGGACCTGCCCCCCTTGGCCCCCAGGGCACTGCTGGGGGCAAGAGAGGCTGAGAACAGGGTGGAGGAGTGAAGCACACTGAGCCCACCACTCCCTGACCCCCCTCAGGTCAGTCTCTGGATTGCTGTGAGCCTCACTTTTCCATAGCTCTCACAGGAGTAGTCCCCACAGCCTTGCCTATACCAGTTCCAGGTGCAGAGACAAGTGAGAAAAGCAGGATGGTTGTTTTGGGAACCTGGAAACACTGGGATCTGGTGGCATCAGAGAGTCCTGAGCATTCTGGGACCACCCTAGTTCCAAGGGGCTACAGTGAGTGGTAGAGCAGAGGATAGCCCCAGACCAAGCCCTTCCTGACTGGCCTGGTTGAATGGAATGGAGAAACAGTTGTTTGGGGTTAGGAGAGGAAGTGAGTGTTCTCCCACTGTGCACTTGTGTGTGTGTGTGTGTGTGTGTGTGAGAGAGAGGGGGGGGGGGGGGGGGGGGGGGGGAGGGGGAGAGGGAGAGGGAGAGGGATGGGGACAGAGGGAGAGCCATGCAGAGCTCACACCATTTGCCATCCTCTCCCAGCCCACTCAGAATGGAACAGGCTGCTGAAGGGCCATGAACATGCAGCAAATCCCAGAGGTTCTGGGGAGAAACAGGCAGTAGCTAGTGACAAAAATGGCAGGTGAGGGCTAAGAGGGGAGTGTTTGAACTCAGAGGGCCTGGTGGAAGTTACTCAAAGGCCTCATCTGAGGGATCAGCCTCACTACCAAAGCTGGTGGTTTCCAAGCTGTGCTCCATGCCAATCACATCCAGCTCAAGTGTGACCATGTCACTAATGACCACAGTGTCAATGTCACCCTCAGGCAGCTCCCCCTTGGGAATCCAATTCTTCTGTATGACGCTGAGGGCATTGATACAGGTCAGTCACAATGCCTTCATCTCACACTCCTTGAAGTTCCCAACTAAGTTCTGCCAGCAGTATTTGACAGCATGACGGACACTACTGTCCCACGGTTTGCACCTGGGGTCATTGGTGGAAGAGCGGATGCCAATGCCCCTGCTGTTGGCCAGTGTGTTCCTGTCATAGAAGGGGGTGGGAGGCGAGGCAACAAGACCTTGTGCCGTGTGCCTGTGCTGACATGACAGTGCATGAGCTGGGCCTTTGTGATGCACTATCACAACTCCAGCTGCTCAGAGGGGTTGCCATCATCATAGAGCTTGGGGTGGCAGTGGTTACCTTTCTGGTGGATAAGCTTGGCCTATAGAGATGCCAAGTCTTGAAGCACCTGGATGGGATTCCTGCTCAGGGGTCACCTGCTCAGGGAGGGCCTGGAGGCACTCTGGTCAACACTCACTATACTCTACATCGTGTCCATGTTGCAGATGTGCTGGTACTGTGTGTCCATGGGTTACCCGCCACCATCCTCCTCGTGGTCCTCTTCCTCGTGGTAGGAGCTGGGACTGTGGCTGGATCAGTGAAAAAAAAAAGGGAAAGCATATATGTCAAAGGTCACAATGAAAGGAAAATGGGAAGCTGATGCTTAAAGATCCAAACTCCCCTGTAAAGTGGTTTACATTTAGCATCACTTAAGAAGAAAAAGAGAAAACACTATGATCAGGGGCTTCAGGGTCTTGGGTTTTGGGGATGGGCCAGTTATGGAGTGAGTTTCCATGATCTTCTTAAGTTGATTTATTCCTCCTCTGACATCACCCTGTCCAGGGTCTTTGGTTTTGAGGGCCCAGAGGTCTTCTGGTTGCAGACAACCCAAAGTTCTGCAAGCCATTTTAAAATGGTTTTGGTGATGCTACCTTAAGAGCAGAAGACAGATCTATTAATCTTTTGCTTAGCAGACTATATCCTTCACCTGCAACCTGCTTTGCTGACAAGTTTCTAGGCTTTGGGCCACATCTGCCTTTATTCCTATGGAAAATTCCAAAAACATTGAGGCAACATTGGCTACATAAGATATTTTGGACAAAGAGAGACATGAAAGAGCACGGGGTCTTAGATTTGGAAGTAAGAATGGGCAGGTTATAGGGAGCTGAGCAGAGCCTGCAAGGCAGGAGAGTGCTCTCTATGCAACTGAGAAGCAGTGGGATGTGGGGTGGCTAGCAAAGAGTTGCCTGCCCGAAGCCCTTCTATTGACCACAGGTAACTAAATTAGGCTCAAATGAACATCCTAATCCTCCCTCTACAGCAAGTGTTTCAGTGTGAATCTCCTGGCAGGAAAGTGGGGAGAATAAAAAATCTTTCCTGAGTGCTTTTTCTCAATAAAGAGCTGAAGATCACTATCCTCTAAAAGGAACTTCAGGGTGGCAGAGCTTTGGCTCCCTTTGCTCAACATGGATCAATCACATCCCACTCCTGCTCTGAAACCTCCAGTGGCTCCTCAACCACTTGGAGAAAGGCCAAAGTTCTAGCTGACGGCTCCTGCCTCTTCAAATTCATCTCTCATTTCTTGCTCTGTCTTCTCCAACCAAATTGTCTCCTCCTTGGTCCTCCAATATTTTCAAGTTGAAGGAAAAAAACACCCAAGCATGCCATATTTATTTTAAAATACTATAACATATTATTCTTTTTGCTCCATGGTTTAGAAATTGTGAAACTCCCCCACCAGCATGTCAGGCCTATGAGGACTGGGATTCTGTCTGTTCTGTGTCACAGCTGCATCCCCAGTGCTTAGAACAGTGTCAGGCAGATGGTAAGCACTTTGTTGGTGTTTTTTCATAAATGAGTAAACAAAGTACACATGTGATAATGGTTAAAAAGGTGAAACATGAAGTGTTATGACTCTACATATCTGGGATTCTGACTTAAACTGAAGAATCAGGAAAAACTATCCTGGAAAAAAAAAAGGCACCTAATAGACAATGAGATCAGGCAAACCTAGAGCTCATGAGGGGCAGGAATGAGAGGTCCAGGCAGAGGACACAGCATGTGTAAAAGCCAGGAAATGGAAAGCTGAGCGAAGTAAAGGAAGTTCAATGGACTCATTTGGATGATTAAATGAGCTAATGTGCTTGAAGTTCCCCATACACAGAGTATGAAAAAAACAAGCTGTTGTCATTATTGTGTTTCTGTGAGCACATATCCAAGGTCTGCCCACTTGGAAACAGCAGTGATAAAGGAACACTATTCTCCCCTCCTTACCACATAAGCAAAACATGACATCAAGGCTTGATTAAAGTCTGCCTGAGGTAGAAGTGACAGACAATAAACCACACACAGATGAAGGGTACTATCTGATGGGAGCTGACCTTCATACCCACTCCGTGTATATCCATTCAACCCCAAAGATTCTCACATGCCTCAGGCAATCACTTATCTTAGTTCATTCTCAATAGAATAGTTTGCATTTTCTAGAACTTTATATAAATGCAATTACATAATATGTTGCCTTTTTGTCTGGCTTCTTTCATTCGGCATAATTATTTTTATGAGGTGCAATTCATACTCCATAAAATTCATTATATTAAAGTGAATCATTCAGTGGCATTTAGTGTAGTTACAATGTTGTGCAGCCACCCTGTCTACCTAGTAGTAAACTATTTTCTTTTTTAATTATATTTTATTGATTATGCTGTTAAAGCTGTTCCAATTTTTCCTCTTTGCCCTCTTCCACCCAGCACCCCCAACCATTGTTCATGTCCATGGGTCACCTGTATAACTTCTTTGTCTACTCCATTTTCTGTACTGTACTTTACACTCCCATGGTTATTCTGTAACTACCTATTTATACTTTTTAATCCCCTCTCCTCTTCATAAGTTCTACCATACCCCCTCCCAACTGGCAACCATCAAAACCCTCTCCATATCCTTGATTCTGTCTCTGCTCTTCTTGTTTGCTTAGCTTGTTTTTTTTATATTAAATTGCTGATGGATCAGTATTTATTGCCACTTTATTGTTGATAGTTTTGATCTTCTCCTTTTTCTTAAATAAGACCCTTTAACACTTCCTAGAATAATGGCTTGGTGATGATGAACTCCTTTAGTTTTTTTCTTGTCTAGGAAGCTCTTTATCTGCCCTTAAATTCTAAATGATAGCTTTGCTGGGTAGAGCATTCTTGGCCGTAGGTCCATGCTTTTCATGACTGAATATTTATTGCCAGTCCTTAATTCTTGCCACTAATGTAGTAGGTGTTCTGTAAGGTCCAGTGGCACAACCTCTCCTATCACCCAAGCTGGGTACTCAAGGTGCGCCCTTCATGTGGGCTGAGTATACCCTCCTCTTCTAGCTGAGCCTTAGTTGCTGTTGGCAGGTCAATGGGAGGGATTTACCCAGGCCAGTCTGTTGCAAGGTTTGGCAGTGCCTACTGACCAACAGTCTCCATCTTCCATCAGGGATCAGCTGTGCAGGGCAGGATGGTGGTGTTCTGATGTGGTCTCGAGCTGTCCACTAGGTGTATAGGCCCTGGGCTTTCCCAGGTGTTGCAGGCCAAGGTCAGCCCCCTTCTGTGTTTTGCCCAGCACTACCCTGCCTGAGCTATAGAGCAATCTGAGATGGCTGCTACTTGTGCTGGGCTTGGAGATTCTCAGGCAAAGCCAAGCTGTGAATCTAGTCTAGCTGCTTCTAATGCCATGCCTGGAGCCACTTAGCAAGAGATATGGGGGCTGGAGGCTCACTGAAGTCAGCTGTTGCTTGTTTGAAAGGATTCAGGAAGCTATGGAGCATGAGCCCAGACCAGCCATTCATATGAAAAAACTAATGTTAACAGATGTAACTTGGGTGGTACAGGGCCTCAAGACATCTCCAGGGTGGGGCAAACAGTGTTAGCCAAGTTAATGGAGTCTCAGATATGGCACCTGCCTGCAGGCTGTGTGGCTCTGCCTTTCTCTCGAGGAGAAAGCTAAACCCCAGCACTTGCCTTGATGCCAGCCACTTTAGTTCCTCTCTATACACCACTGGGGCCTTTCAGGCTGCTACCCCAGTGCTGGTGCTCAGAGAGAGTGTACATAAGTCCACATATAAGTTCTTTAAGGGTTCTGCTTGGAGCTCTGGAAGTTTTTCCACCAATTCAATCCCCACCGGTTTTTACAGCAAGAACTTGTGGAGATTTATCTTTCTGACACTGGAACCCTGCACTGGGTGCGTGGGATGGAGCTGGGACTCCTAGCTCCCTAGATATGCCTCCTGAATTTTTATCCAGCACATGTAACTGTGGGACAAGCCTGTTCTGCATCTTCACCCCTCCTACCCATCTGGATGCATGTGGTTCCTTTAATTCCATACTTGTCAGATTTCCATTCAACTCAATTTTTGCTGGCTCTGAGTGATGGTTGTTCTATGATTTAATTGTAATTTTTATGTGGTTTTGTGAGGAAATGAGCTGTGTTTACCTATGTCACCATCTTGACCAGAAGTCCCTAGTAAACCATCTTCATCATCCCAAATAAAACATTGTACCCATTGAGATGTTGCTCCCCATTCCCCCATCCCCTGACCCCTTCAAATTTCCAATCCGAATTCTGTCTCCTCCCTTTTGTCTCCTGTTCTTTGATTGCTGTCCCTGCCGTCTGTTAGCCTGTATGCCTGGTGCTCCCTCTTGTCACAATGTGAGGGCACTAAGCTGAGTCTTCAAGATGTTATCCTTTCTCGCAACCCCATGTCTCACTCCTCATTCTCATCCAAGTCTGTGAGAATAGCACCACCACTTTACCTCACCAGCTCCAATGGCTCCTCCCTCAATAGGTAGGACAGCCCCTCACTCCTATTCCTCTGCCCCATTCTGAGACTCCCAAAAAGCCCTCCAACATGGCATCCTTCATCTCCTAGAAGCCATATGTTTAAAACTCCAAAACTTCCCAGGCTTTACAATTTCTCATCCTGACTTTGAACGGAACCCATTCCTCCACAGACCCCTCTATGCTCAACTCTCCTTACCTACAACCCACCTCTGGCCAGGCCTCCAAGGTTGTCTCCAAATATTTCAGAGGCCACAAGGAGCAAGAAAGGAATAAAATCAGAGAGGAGATTTATTTCTCATCTTCCAGGTTGTGGTTGTGGATCCTGTAAAAAAAAAAAAAAAGAATGTAGAGTTTGTAAAAATAAGAAAGAACAAAGAATAAGGACACTGATGTCTTCCCTGAGCTCCAGGTCCCAGAGAGACCAAAAAAACAGGGTCATCCAGTGCAGGCCTGCAGGTGTCTGATGTGACAGGGACCTGATTGTTTACTAGAGTTGTTGAGTTTCATGGCAGAATATCTTTTATGAGATCTCTGATCTTGTTCTCTGAAGGTGCAGGGAAAATGCATGTGGGTTGAGAACACTGTAGATGTTTTGGCCTCTGGGAAGATATGCACTTTCACACTGGCATGTTTTCTCAGATTCTGGGAAGAGGCCACTTGAGGTAACCTGAGCCCCAGAAGGATGTGGGCAGTCAGGTCATCTGCTACTGTGGACACCACGTCAGAAGGGAGGCAGAAAAATTGGAAACATTTATTTGAAGGGCTGTAGTCAGATAAAGAAAGAAACAAAAAGATGAAAATAGGGTACAGTTTGACTCTGTGAACAAGGTGACAGGATCAGCTAATTACAGGTAGGTGATGTCAAAGCGATACATACATTGAACAAATTTAAAGAGGCAAGAAAGACTTTATTCAAGACCATGCTACAGGGCAGTGAGACTGAACTCAACACCCTTGAAACAAAAGGCAGGGGGGATTTGAAGAACAACAGAAGGAATTATAGGCATCTGTGTTTGTTCATTGGCTTCACACAAAAGAAAACTTTTTTTAAAATCCTGGCTGAATATTGTTTTATATTGCAATATTGATTGCAAAGATCCCCACCCAAGTAGCTCATACCCTTCCTGAGAAAATGGGACACAGGCCACTAAAAAAATTAAATTTCAAAAACAATGTGTCAGTCTCTTGAGGTAGATATTCTGTGGGTCATGACACTTACAAGAAGCTTTTAAGGTGACATATGTATATTTTTAAAAAGCAGACAAAGAATCTACAAAAAGGAGAAAGGACTCATGGATATAGACAACAGTGTGGTGATTGCCGTGGAGGACATAAGGGGACTAAATGGTAATGGGAAAAAATACAATAAAACCTTAATTGGTTCATTAAAAAATAAATTGAAAATTAGAGTAAAAATGTTTTTATTCCTATTTTTAAAATAAAAAATATATTTTTAAAAAAGTCTGCAATTACAAATTGCAATTACATTTCTAAAAATAACATTCCAAACAATAGAGGTTAAAGACTTATATTCAAGAAAAAAAATCTATTTAAAGGTTAATGACTGTGCCCTGCCTGGTGTGGCTCAGTGGACTGAATGCTGGCCTGTGAAACAAAGGGTCAAAGGATTCCTAGTCAGGGCCTGGGTTGTGGCCTAGGTCCCCAGTAGAGGGGTACTCAAGAGGCAACCACACATTGATGTTTCTCTCCCTCTCTTTTTCCCTCCCTTCCCCTCTCTCCAAAAATAAATAAATAAAAATCTTTAAAAAATAAAAAGGTTATGGACTGTGAGGGAACAGTAAGGCTTCTAGGTCATATAAAAACAATTTCTGCGTAGTGGAGGGAACCACAACTAACTCTCTTACAGCCAAGACCCAGTTTGTATCTCCATCAGTATCTGCAATTTACAAACATGTGCAAATTCCCAGCCATTCATAAACAGGTTCAAAACAGCTGAAAGTCCCTGAACAGAGCCAGCATCTGATCTCCCAGAAGGCTGTGCTTCTAGAGTTTTCCATGAAGACATTACATTTCTTTTTACAGTCACCTTCCCTTTGATAAAATGTCATCTCCAAGGCAAAAGAATATTCTTGATCCTACAACATGGCTGGAGTTGATCCATTTGGCCTGATTAGTTACCTGCGTGCAGAGAAGCTGCCATTCACCACATGGTTTACTCTGCTGCAGGCTTTTCTATGAAACAGGAGATGAAAGTTGTAACAGCCTCTTGAGGTTAGGAAGCCTCACCCTCACACTGAACCTGCAGTCTCTCCAGGTTTAGGTTATGCCCTCTTCTCTGAGACCAAAAGACCTGTTGGGGACCATCCTGCCTGGTCTCAGGAAGCTGTAACCCCCCGTGACTTAGGCTGAGTGAAAGACCTCCAGATCAGGAGCCACTAAGGAGACAAAACTTATTTCCCTGGCATGAACGCTGCCTGTTCTGTGCCTGATCTCCTAGGCTTGATCAGTTAGCCAATGATGGGTAAGATTTCCCACGGAGAGAATCATCTAAGACAGGCATGATCTCGAGGAGGCCTCTAGGAAGAGACTCGGGGCTGTGGAAATGAAGGGGTGAGCAACATCAACCCCTGCCCCCTTGGCTTTGTCAAAGCCTGAGTCCTTGTCTTAGAAGTGAGAAGTCCAAGTCTCCTGGCTGCCTTTATCTCCTCTATTGACTCAAATCTGCGGAAATAACAGGGGCAGTGCAGCCCAGACCAGAGACAACGGGCCCCCAGGGTAATCAGGCTTGGGACATAGAATATGCAAGATCCTGTGAGATCTGTTTGCTGGAGGATGTTATTAGATTAGAATTTGAAGGCACAGACAGGAAACCAAAACTAGCCTTTTGAGCCCTGTTAGTCCTTTCAAATATTAAAACTCCAAACTCTACCCAGAATCACAGCGGGGGTTCTGTCTGCACCTTTGAAAGTCACCTGCTTCTTTTGATCTTTTCTGCCAGACTGTGAATCCACAAACTAAGTCTGTATTCTCAATAAAAATTGGCTTGGGAATGGAAATGGGGCGCTCCTCACTAGAAAGAGTGGCTGTTCCGTCCCTCCCTCCCCACAGGACCTGATTGTCTCTGCATATGTTTTTCTTGTGTTTCAATGAGCATCTGCAGCAGGGATGGATACTGCTGGCCAGTATCCACCACAAAGACCCATCAGGTCTAACTTAGATTCATAAAGGGTGGGATCATTTCTAATTCTGTGGGCATCAGTCTGAACTAGGACATTTCAGCCAAAATCTTGGTTGTATAACCAAAGTCTCCAACTGTATCTTATTAACAAAAAGACAGATTCATACTGAACTAATGCAAATAAGTCTGTTGTTATGAAAATAAAACTGCTCAAATAGACTTTAGAATTTTGCGGGAGACTTTAAACAAGGAGACAAACATCAGTGTTGCTACCCACACTTATGGGTGTACTGGCCATTCCCATTGTCCACAACAGTGTTCAGACGCCCCCAAACATCTCCCTAGAGGAGGAATAAAGCTTGATTCCTGTGAGTTCATCACATGCTCCCACTGGTCATCACGTGACAACTCCCCATGCTCTGAACAACCTGGTGTCACTTCCACTGTGTAAATGGTACAACTGGTACCATCCAGAGGTGGAATCTGGTGTGGCACATGACCTTAAGTCAACAATAATGACAGTGTCAACACACATTTCTGAGCATCTGTTAACTCAATGTAACTCTTCTAGGACTTTCCACTATAACAACAAACTTATTTAAAAGGTTTTAAAAAATTATTCAGAGTTTAATATCATAGAGGAAGGAGAAGGGTCTCTCATATTTCACATCCAGCTCAATGGGCACACTTTCAAAAGAGCTCATGGGGTTGGAGACTTTACACTGGTAATTTGCAGCACCTTCTGTCTTGATGGGGTCTATGGTGAGGTTTCTGTGGTCCTGGGAAAGCTTCCTTCCCTCCCTGAGCCACACTCATGCCACTGAATCACCACTGGGTAGAGATCACATTTATGTAGCAGGTCAGCACTATGGCATCCTATGCTCTGAAACTGTGGTGTTGGTGGCTAGGAGGGTGGGTGCTCTCACAGGCTCTGTGGAGAAACAGATGACATGAGTGACTGAGAGTGGGCTCGGGACCTGTGACCATGCTGTTTCCTCAGAGATCTCAGACATGGGTGTTCTGGCCATTCCCATGGTCCACAACAATGAACTCTGTAAAGGACACTGGATGATAACCATGACCTCTGCAGAACCACCATTTTCTTTGTTCCGGTGACAATGTGTAAGGAGAGGGCTGCTCCTCTTCTCAGACTCCAGATCACCCCAGGGTTACACCTGACTTGTTTTCCTGGACACCGCTATAGTATCAGCACAGGAAACCCCTTCTTAGCTTATGTGTTTCATGCCCTCATCATTAGATAGTTTTCTCTCATGAGCTTTCACTGAATTTTTTCCTTGAACTTTCTTGGACTTCAAAAAAGACAGGTCCCACTCTCCATGTAAAGTTTTGTGTATGCTGGAAAAGGCAGGCTTAGCATGTCTGTCCAGCTCTGGAGCCAAGAAAACTTTACAGTAAGTGGGAAAGCAATTACCTCTTATTAAATTACTTACTAGGCAATAAAGATGGCCCCACCAAGGTCTCATCACCTTGGACCCAGAGAAGCTCCATTTAGAAGATTTCTCGTTGTAAACAGGAGTTTACTTCCTAGTCTGTGGACTGTATATCACCATAAAGAAAATTTCTATAGAAAAGTGGTTATAGTTTAAAAAAAAAACAGGAACAGTAAGAATACAGAAAACTACTTGATGTTGTAAAAGGCATACATGAAAGCCCACAGCTAACACAATACTAAGTGGAGAAACACAAAAAATGTCACAAAGGTTGTGAACCTGCTAAAAATGCAGCCTTCCCCACTTATTCAACACAGTACTGGGAGTGTGACCAAAACAATTAGGCAAGAAGATGAATAAGAGGTATCCAAATTAAAAAGAAAGAAACATATTTTTCTATGTTAACAGAAAACATAATCCTCTATGTAGAAAACCCTAAATATTCCATCCTCCACACAAAGCAAAACTGTTAGAACTAACAAATAAGGTGAACTTCCAGGAGACAAAATAAATACTCAACATCATTTCCATTTCTGTGTGACAACAATGAACAATTCCCCCACCAAGAAAATTAAGAAAACACCTTTATTTACAGTGGCATCAGAAAAAAATAGAATATGTGGGAATAAACTAAACCAAAGAGGTGAAAGATGTAAATACTGGAAACTACCAAACATTTCTAAAAGAAAATTAAAAAGAAACAAATCAACAGAGACATCCATGTTCACAGATTGGAATACTCCAACTATCTATATATCTGATGCAATTCCTATTAAAATCCCAAAGACTTTGTGTAGAAATAGAAAAATCTATTCAAGAATTTGTATGGAATTTTGACGAACCCACAAATGCTTACAATAATCTTACAAAAATTTACTGAAATTGGAGGTCTTACACATCTTAACTTCAAAGCTCCCTACAGAGCTAAAGTGACCAAAATAGTGTGATACTGGCATGAAAAACTCCTATTCATCAAAGACATGACCAAATTGTTTTTACAAAAGAGCCAAGACTGTTCAATAGAGAAATGACAGCCCTTTCCACAAACAGTGCTGAACAGCAATATCCACACGGAAACAAACGAAGTGTACCACTGCCTGATACTGACACAAAGATTAGGTCAAAATGGATCCTGTTTTAAAGGTAAGACCTAAAACTGTAAAACTCTTAGGAGAAAATACAGAGGGAAGCGCTATGACATCACATTGGCGATGATTTCTTGAATATGACACTAAGAACACAGAGGAAAAAAGAAAAATCAGATAAATTGGATTTTGCCACAATAAAAAACTTTAGTTCATCAAAGTACAAAATCAACAGAATAAAATGTGATCTAGGGAATGAGAGAAAAGAATTTGAAAACATATACAAGATGAGGTGTTAATATCCAGAATATAAAAAGAACACTTACAATTCAACAAAAACAAAAGCAAGTAAGTTGATTTAAAAAATGGGCAAAGCACTGGAATAGACATTTCTGGAGAGAAGATGTACAAATGGCCAATGAGCACACGAGAAGATGATCAACATCAGGAAAATGCAAATCAAAACTCTCAAGTGGGAGTTATTTCTTGTGATGTTGGTGTTACAGAACAAACAAGGGGGGCCTGGGACGATATACTATTATTGAAAGAAGCCCCCAGGTCCGTTATGTCCGCCGCCAGAGGAAAGACGTCTTTCAATGCCAGAGATTTGTGAAAAAGAAAGGAAATGTTTATTTAATGCTATACAAATTTAAAGTAGTGACCTAATGTTTTTATTTAAAATCCTAAAGTCCCTTTAAAACACCCACAAACAGACACAGTCCTTCCTTCCCCCTTTGCCCAGTCCAGAGTACCATATCTTAGGAAAGAAAATAGAAGTCCATGGCTCAGGCAGTCCTCTGATTATTCCCAGTTAGCACTCCATCTTGACTGGGAGACCTCCCTGGGTTCCTGGCACCCTTAGCTGAGTTGCCGGGATCTCTGCTAAAACCAAGTGGTGGTTCCCCCTTCTAAAGCTGTGGGGGTTCCCACTCTGGCAAAAGCACATGGTCCTCTCTCCCAGGGTCACAGGAGTCCCCACTTAGCCAAAACCGCATGCTTCTCCCGCTGCACAATGGCTGCAAGGGGCGGGGGCCGGGGGTGGTCGCCACTCTGCCAAAGCCGAGTGGCGGTTCTCTGCTAAAGCTGCATGGTGATTTTCTCTTGCAGGGCTGCGGGAGTCTTCACTTTGCTAAAGCTGCATGGTTCTCTCTCCCTCAATGGTTGCTGCATCTGGGTTTAAATTCCCGCACCAGTTTTCCTTTGCAGCCCCATTTTCGACTCCTCCCACACTCGGCCACACTTGCCCTTAATTTGCTGTCTTTTCCAGGTTTTTTGGTCATGGGTCTGGGCAGGTGTGACCCCATGTTATGGAGCCAATCTTCTCCAAGCTCCCACACAGGTGCTGTAACTTGGGGGACTTGCCCCCCAGTTAACGGCTTGGTGGGGTAATTACTTTTATTCCCCTGGCTCAGAGCATGGCCACAGCTATTTAACATATCTAAGCGACCAGCCAAAGGCTATAGATATGTTAAATGACCACACCAGAGGTTAGCTACAAGGCTGTTGCTATGCAAAACAGCTCTTAAAGGCCCTGCTCCATGTGTCCCTTTCCCCAACCCACACCAGGGGGGTGGGGGTGAAGACATCTTAAAATGGACACCTTGAGTTCTGGACCCCATTTTAAATGCCTATTTGGGGTCCCCCCTCTTGGCTGCACACTGTAACATTGGGTGTACTCTGATTCTTCCAAAGGCACCTTCTATCAGAGTTGGCACCTTTCAGCCAGCTTAAGTCCTTAAAAGAATAAAGCAGGTGTGTATATCACAAGACAAATGCATGGGGATCTGAGCATTCAGAGAATGTATGGCCTCCAGTTCTACCTCTGGAGGAAAGTGCAGACTTTCTCAGGTGTATGTTAGCAGGATTTAGTTGTGAAAAAAACAGAGGACCTGGAGTCAGAGACCCCCTCTCTGCACCTCTCCTGGGTCTTCACTGACCTGCTGACTGCCTGGCCAAACACGGGCCATTCCATCCTGCTGCACAGCCCTCCATCACCCAGCTGAGTTGAGTTTCTGTGAGGAACATTTTCCAGGAAATTCTAGAGACTGGGCTTCGAGCAGAAATAACGCATGGGGGCCAGGAGCAAGCTGGTAGTCAGTTGACTGTTGGGAACAAGGAAATTAGGAACTAAACGTGACCTTAGTAAACAGGGACCACATTGTAGCTAAAAGGAACTAATAAAGGAGACAGAGTGCAGGATGTAATTAAGCAAACATCTTATGTCGGGCAGATGCTCTCCCCTAGTGTGTTAGATAGGCAATGCTTTGTTTATGTGTCGGGCAGATGCTCTCCCCTGGGTAGGCTAGATAAGCAATGCTTTGTTTAGTTTTAAAAATATGAATTTTACCCTGTTCCCACACGGTCTCTGTAAGCAAAGAGCTAACTGCCACATCAGCTTCTGTGATAACGCTTTCTTGCTTGCTCATGCCAAAAACCCTATATAAGGACCTAACTATAAGCGCTCAGTGTGACTCTTGTCTGCAGCCCTTGTGGGTACTGTGTCTCCGGACACTCTGAGAGTTCACCCCTGCGCAGGTTAAAACCTGACCAATAAAGTAACATCTTTAAAACCCTGAAAGTCTCTGAAATGTGTTCTCGCGTTCGCTGGATGCTACATTTGGAGGCCCCAGCGAGATCTCCCTCGGTGGAGTTTCAGTTCGAAGACTGGACAGGCAGCTCGAGCTGAGTAAGTATTTACTGAGGATCCTCTTCTGGTTTCTGGTTTCTGGGCTCCGGAGCAAATAACCCTGAGGTAGTAGGCAGGACGCTGCCGGTAGCCTACCCAGGGACCTCCAGAGGCGGGACGCTGCCCCTGGAATCTGGTTCTGGTAATTAAGTAGTGACCGGTCACGTCAGGTTCCCTTCCTTTTGCGCCGCGCTGCACTGTGATTAGTTTAAGACTAGAGTGTATAACCGTGTGAGTGAATGCGTGTGTGAGTGAATGTGTTTGTAGCCCCACTGGGAAACCTATGGGGCATGAGAGGGCCCTAACCTGTGAATCCTGTGTCAGATCATAAGGCATAATGGTTGGCAGTCTAACCCGGACTCTGATCGGGCGACCTTAGCCAAGATCGACATCACCTCGAAAGAGGGCAGGCCAGGCGGGCGAGCGACTGTGCTCTGCACCTTGTTTGTCTGTGTATTACATGTCAGGTATGTCCAAAGGTTCGTGTCTTTGTGAAATTGCCTTGTTTGTTGCCTTGTTTGTCTGTGTGGCGTGTTGGTCGTTCTCAATCTTAAGCCCTCCCAGGATGGGGCAGCAAGAATCGGTGCCCGGTTCCCCACTTGATTGTCTATTAAAGAATTTCTCTGAATTCCAGAGGCGGGCCCGAGGCTATGGCGGGCCCGAGGCTATGGCAGACCACTGCCGGATCCTGAGTTCCTGCGAATGCTAAGCCAATTAGAGTGGTCCACCTTTGATGTAGGATGGCCCGCTGAGGGTACTTTTGATCTGCCTATTTTATTTGTAGTATGGGCCACAGTGTACAAGGTTCCCCATCCCGACCAGTTTGTTTATATTGATGTCTGGGTAGATATTGCAACAGAAAGGCCTGGGTACATAAAGAAGTGTCTGAGAGGGAAACAGCAGGCCAGGCGGGCGATTTGCCTGGCCACACCTGAAAATAAGGGGAAAGGAAAAGACACAGCACCCACCCCAGTACCTCCCAAACTCAGCCTAGGTTATACCCAGTTTTGTCCGGACCACTGGAGGACCATCTAGACCCAGTGAATGCACCTCCTCCATACCCTGGTAAAGAAGAGCCTGATTCGTCTCTGCCAGGAACCGGCAGACTTGTGAGCCCACCACACACTAGGGAAGGGGCCATTTATGGAGCGGGAAGCACCGCCATTTTGCCTCCAGAGGGAGGCGTCGCTGGCACCAGATGCTCCGCCGCGAGCACCTGCACATCTAATTTATGTCCCCTTCTCCACTAGCAATTTATATAACTGGAAACATCAGAACCCTCCCTTTTCCGAGAAGCCTCAGGGGTTAATCTCCCTCCTTGAGACTATATTTAGGACCCACCAACCCACCTGGGATGACTGCCAGCAAATTCTACAAACTCTCTTTACTTCTGAAGAGAGAGATAGAATACTAAGGGAGGCTGCTAAGGCAATATTAGGGGAGGAGGGAGAAACCCTGGCAGGAAGGAGGGAAATAGAAGATATCCTCCCATCCCAGCCCCCGGCTTGGGACCCTAATACCACTGGGGGAAGGGTGGCGCTCCTCCAGTACCGCAGGGCTCTGTTAAGGGGATTAAAGGCAGCAGCAAGGAAGCCTACCAATTTTAGCAAAGTCAGTGAAGTCATCCAAGGTAGGGAGGAAACGCCAGCAGCATTTCTAGAAAGATTAATGGAGGCATATAGGGTATATACCCCCCTTGATCCTGAAGCAGAAGAGAACAGGAGGCTAGTGAACATAGCTTTTGTAACCCAGGCAGCCTCAGATATAAGGAAAAAGCTACAGAAGATAGAGGGATTTGAAGGGGAGAATAGGAGTAAATTGTTAGAGATAGCCCAGAAGGTTTATGTAAACAGAACGATCCAGAAATTGGAAGGGCCAAGGAAGTCGCCAAGATTCTGATTGCTTCCCAACTCCCTACCCAAGGAAAGGGAAGAAGGGGAATGCAGAAAGGCCAGAGGTGGCGAGTTGACAAGGATCAATGTGTGTACTGTAAAGAAAAAGGACACTGGAAGCGGGAATGCCCCAAGCGGAAAGCGGATAGCCAGAAGTCGGGGAAGGGCCCCGAAGTGCTGCTCCAAACCTTAGACTGACGGTGCCGGGGCTCCATTCCCGTCGGCTCCCAGGAGCCCATGGTCACCTTGACAGTCGAAGGCAAGCCAATAGACTTCCTAGTCGACACGGGAGCCACCTTTTCAGTTTTAAAACAACCACAAGGACAGGCTCAGAAGGCAACTACCAGGATAGTGGGGGCCACAGGCAAGGTGGAGGCATACCCATGGGCTACTGCAAGGATAACCAATCTAGGCCAGGGCACCATCACCCATTCTTTCCTAGTCATTCCAGACTGTCCTTACCCGCTGCTTGGGAGAGACTTGTTGCAGAAACTCCAAGCCACGATCACTTTCAGCCAAATGGAAAGGCCAACAGAGATGGGAGAAAATAAGGTCAGTCTCGATATAACTGCACCACTATCAGAAGAATATCTACTTGCTACTATCCAAGAAGGTAAGGAGAATACAGTGGGGGTCCCCGAAGCACTGCTAACCAAGATACCAAAGGTGTGGGCGGAGACCAATCCACCAGGTTTAGCCGCACACCAGTCACCTGTCCTAGTGCAACTGTCCAGTACAGCTAGCCCAGTCAGAATCAGGCAGTATCCGGTTCCTGCGCGAGCCAAGCAGGGTATTGCTCGACATCTATGACACCTACTCGAGGCAGGAATTCTCCGGGAATGCCAGTCCACCTGGAACACCCCTTTACTTCCAGTCCAGAAGCCAGGGACCAATGACTACCGCCCTGTGCAGGACTTGCGGGAAGTAAATGCAAGGGTAGAGACCATACATCCCACGGTGCCCAACCCCAATACCCTGCTCAACTCGCTGCCCCGGACCCACACCTTCTATTCAGTCTTGGACTTGAAAGATGCCTTTTTCTGCATTCCGCTAGCACCCCAGAGCCAAGACATCTTTGCCTTCGAGTGGAATGACCCAGATAATGGACTGGTAGGCCAGTTTACCTGGACTAGGCTGCCTCAGGGATTCAAAAACTCCCCCACTATCTTTAACGAGGCTCTAGGCAAAGACTTGCAGACCTTCCATTCGTCACATCCATCAGTAGTGCTGTTGCAATATGTAGATGACATCCTCCTAGCTGCAAAAAGCAAAGAGGAATGTGAGACGGCCCCCATAGACCTGCTACAAGACCTCGAGTGGATGGGGTACCGAGTCTCCACCAAGAAGGCCCAGATTGTGATGCAAACTGTAAGTTACCTGGGATATAACTTACAGGGGGGACAAAGAACGCTATCCACCCAGCGAATCCAGGCGGTCCTGCAGATTCCTAAGCCCACCACCAAAAGACAGGTACGGGAGTTCCTGGGTGCGGTTGGGTATTGCAGACTTTGGATTTTGGGTTTCGCTGAGCTGGCCAAGCCCCTGCATGAGTTGACCAGAGGGAAAGAGGAGCAATTCCTGTGGACAAACAAAGAAAGACAGGCCTTCCAGGCCCTCAAGGAGGCACTAGTGGCTGCCCCAGCCCTAGCCCTGCCTGACTTGGCTAAGCCATTCCAATTGTATGTGGCTGAAAAAGGAGGAGTAGCCCTAGGAGTACTCAGCCAGGAGCTCGGCCCATGGAAAAGGCCTGTAGCCTATCTGTCCAAGAAGCTCGACCCAGTGATGTCAGGGTGGCCTGCGTGCCTAAGAGCCCTTGCTGCTACCTCAATCCTGGTTAAGGAAGCCAGCAAGTTAACCTTAGGGCAAGACATCCAAGTAATTGGTGAACATTATATAGAGCAGGTGCTCCGGGCACCTCCAGACCGGTGGCTGTCAAACACCTGGTTAACACACGTACCAGGCCCAACTGCTAAATCCGCCATCTGTTCAATTTTTGAAGACGACCGCCTTGAACCCAGCAACACTACTACCTGTGCCAGACACTACCTTAATCCAAAGCTGCCAGCAAATTTTAGACACCATCACCGGCTCTCGCCCAGACCTGAAGGATCAGGCATATGAAAGGGCTGATTTAACCCTATTCACTGATGGCAGCAGTTTTGTCAAGGACGGGCGGTGGTATGCAGGAGCAGCCGTGACCACCAAAGACAAGGTCCTGTGGCACAAGGCTTTGCCAGCAGGGACCTCTGCACAGAAGGCTGAACTAATTGGGCTAACCAAGGCCTTACAAATGGCGGAAGGAAAAGTAGCCAATATCTACACAGATAGTCGCTATGCCTTTGCCACCTCTCACATCCATGGGGCAATATATAGGGAAAGAGGACTCCTAACCACAGGGGGAAAGGACATTAAAAACCGAAGTGAAATCCTTGCCCTCCTGGACACCATCTGGCTACCTGCAAAGGTCGCTATCATCCACTGTAAAGGACACTAGAAAGGAGACTCTCCGATCATCAAAGGCAATCAACTAGCAGATACAGCCGCCAAGAAAGCAGCCTTCGGACCAACTGAAAGCCTCCTTCCCCTCCTCCCCCAGCCCTCACTGCCTCCTAACCCCAGCTATACACAAGAAGAAGAACAAGATGAGATTCAATTAGGAGGAAAGAAAAACCAGCAGGGTTGGATAGAGTTGCCGGACTCTAGACTCTACCTCTCACAGGGACTCATAAGACAAATAGCCAAAGACCTCCACGCCAGCACCCATTTAGGACAGAACAAATTAGAACAATTAATAACAAAATACTACTCTGGCCTGGACATTAGAAATACTGTGCACTCAATTGTATCTAGGTGTAGTATTTGTGCTAGAGTGAACTCCTTAGCCAAAAAGCTACCCTCCTTAGTGAGATACCGGGGAAAAGCTCCTGGGGAACTTTGGGAGGTGGATTTCACTGAAATGACACCTGGGAAATATGGTTACAAATATCTACTAGTTCTAGTAGATACCTTCTCTGGGTAGGCGGAAGCATTCCCTACTCAGGAGAAAACAGTGTCCACAGTCTGCAAAATCCTATTACAAGAAATTATACCTAGATATGAAATACCCCTAGCTCTAGGGTCAGATAACGGGCCAGCCTTTGTATCCCAGATATCACAGGAATTAGCTATGAAATTAAATATTAATTGGAAACTACACTGTATTTACAGACCCCAAAGTTCAGGAAAGTAGAAAGAATGAATAGAACTTTATTTTTAAATATATTTTATTGATTATGCTATTACAGTTGTCCCATTTCCCCCCTTCTCTCCCCTCCACCCTGTGCCCCCTCTCCCACCCACATTCCCCCCCTTTAGTTCATGTCCATGTGTCATACTTGTGAGTTCTTTAGCTTCTACATTTCCCATACTGTTCTTCCCCTCCCCCTATCTATTTTCAACCTACATTCTATGCTACTTATTCTCTATACCTTTTCCCCCCTCTCCTCCTCCCACCCCCCTGCTGATAACCCTCCATGTGCCCTCCATTTCTGTGGTTCTGTTCCTGTTCTACTTGTTTACTTAGTTTCTTTTGGTTTTGCTTTAGGTGTGGTTGTTAATAATTGTGAGTTTGCTGTCCTTTTACTATACATGTCTTTTCTTTATCTTCTTTTTTTAGCTAAGTCCCTTTAGCATTTCATAAAATAAGGGCTTGGTGATGATGAACTCCTTTAACTTGACCTTATCTGAAAAGCACTTTATCTTCCCTTCCATTCTAAATGAGAGCTTTGCTGGATAGAGCAATCTGGGATGTAGGTACTTGTCTTTCATGATTTGGAATATTTCTTTCCAGCCCCTTCTTGTCTGTAAGGTCTCTTTGGAGAAATCAGCTGACAGCCTAATGGGAACTCCTTTGTAGGTGACTGTCCCCTTACCTCTTGGTGCTTCTAGGATTCTCTCCTTCGTTTTTACCTTGGCTAATGTAATTATGATGTGCCTTGGTGTGTTTCTTCTTGGGTCCAACTTCTTTGGGGCTCTCTGAGCTTCTTGGATTTCTTGGAAGACTGTTCCCTTTGCCAGATTGGGGAAGTTCTCCTTTATTATTTGTTCAAATAACTTTTCCACTTATTGCTCCTCCCCTTTTGGTACCCCTATAATTCAGATGTTGGAACGTTTAAAGGTGTCCTGGATGCTCTTAAGCTTTTCCTCAATTTTTTGAATTCTTATTTCATCATGCTTTCCTGCTTGGTTGATTCTATCTTCCTTCTGGTCCACTGTATTGTTTTGAGACTCAGATTCCTTCCTTTCACTATTGGCTCTCCTCCGTGTATCTTCCTTCATCTCTTTTATGGTAACCTGCATCCTTTCATCTAAATTGCACCTAAAGTCAACCAATTCCATGAGCTTTCTGATCACCAGTGTTTTGAACTGTGCATCTGATAGATTGGCTAATTCTTGGTCACTCAAAAGGATGAGTCCTGGGGGACTGATCTGTTCTGTTGGAAACATATCTTATGTCTTTCCCTATCTCTCCTTTTTTTTTTTTTCCCCCGGTCTGGTCGCTCTTGTTACAGTGGGGGGCGGAGCCTTAGGTGTTCACCGGGGCTGGGCACCCCAGTCGCTAGATTGTGACGTTATATGTGGGGGCAGGGCGGGGGTGGGAGCAGGGACGGGAGGGAACAATGGCTGTAGTTCCGTTCTCCTGGGCTCAGACACTTCTTTGGGATCCTGGGCTGCGAGCTCTGCCCTGGTCCACAATCGCTGCCTCACTGGGTCCCCCAGCCGCAGCTTGCGTACTCAGGGATCACTGCTGTGTTCTTGCACCCCAGGTGGCTGTCGCGCCGATTTTGCGCCAAATTTCCCCCGACCTCCGCGCACCGCCGACCCGTGCCAGCCCCGCGCCCGCCCGGCCTGTCATCCCCCACCAGTCTGGATGTATGGGTCTACTTCAACTTCTTGGCTGTCTGACTTCCATTCAGATAAATCCTCTGTCAGTTCTGAGTGATATTCTGTCTGTAAATTATTGTTGTTCTATTCTTGGTTGTGTGGGGAGGTACGGTACGTCCACCTGTTCCTCCATCTTGCCGGAAATCTAACTCTTGATTTTAGAATGAATAGAACTTTAAAAGAAACAATAATTAAGCTAAGAGAAGAGACCAGCAAAAACTGGGTTGAGCTCCTCCCTTTTCCCCTTTTAAGAACAAGGTGCACCCCCTATCTTAAGAAATGGACCCCTTATGAAATTCTATTTGGACAACCAGTACCTCTTATACCTTGGCTGACCACCAAGGAATTAGAGATGTCTAACCAAAATTTCCTAAAGTCCCTACAGGCTTTACAGCATATTCGAAGTGAAGTGCGAGCCCTCCAGGAGTCGGTCCAGCCAAACAAGCTTAATAGCACCTCCAAGCTGCCAGAAGCACCAGAACCTGGACAATGTGTGTGGATCCTCAACCATAGGTGAGGCAACTTGGAACCTCAATGGAATGGACCCTTCCAGGTACTTCTAAGCACACCCACGGCTGTTAAAGTGGCTGAAAAACCTTCCTGGATACACCTCTCCCACACAAAACCAGTGGACCCACCAGACGAGGAACCTCAGAAATGGCAAGTCAAACAGAGGCCAGGAGAACCCCTAAAACTCACCTTCTCCAATACCTAGGACTAATAGCCCTCTGTTGTCTGGCTTGCGACAGGCTAGAAAGACAAGAATGGGTATTGATTAGGACTCTTGATGGTACAGTAATTGCTACTAACTATACATGGGAAAATGTGCCAATCTCCTTAAACACAGATTTCATTAACTTCTTTGAAACTCCGTTCCCTGAAGATTTACAAAAAGCCCTTACACAATATACAGAAGGCAAGTGGGTCTGGGGAAGTCTAGGATTAAGAGAAATGGCCGATTGTGGGTGTCCAGAGCCTCCTCCGGAGCTAGTTTCCTCTTGTGGAACCCATAAAGATTTTTATTGCAAACAATGGGGTTGTGAGACCTTAGCCAAGAGCTGGATCCCTGGAGGAGGGGCTGACAAACATATAACATTATCCTGGGATCTTAATAAAAAGCCAAGTAATAATGATTGCTCAAGGAACAGGTGCAATCTGGCCACAATAACAGTTTTGCATCCGAAAGATCCTAAATGGATCACAGGGCGTACCTGGGGAATTAGGCTCTATGCATCTGGCACTGATCCTGGAACCCTCGTTACCATCAGGAAACTTCCCACCCAAAATAGACTTTTCCTTAAGAGTGCAGGAAGCGGACTACCCCCCAGGGCACCCAAGCCCGCTGCCAGGCTCCCGGCAGTGTCTAAGCCCCCAGAAAATGCAAACATATCCAAGCCAGAAGGACAGGGATATAGGTTGTCCTCCTACTCTCTCAGCCCCCTATTAGAAAGGCCGCACCACCAAGGAATTAATACCCTAGACTTGTTAGATAAAATATTTCCGTTCTTTAATAATATGCAGCCAGATATTACATAATCTTGCTGGCTATGTCTAAGCCCAAGACCTCCCTTCTATGTAGGGCTGGGAGCCAACACTTCTGTAGGAGGGGAACTAGCTCCCACCTCAGTTTCCCTAACCAATATCCTAAATCCAAATCAGTTGAATTGCTCATTTGATAACTCCCTCACCCTGGCAGAGTTCCATGGCAGAGGGACCTGCTACCTCCTAGGAAACCCTACCTTAGACAAGTCTGACTATGAAAATTACTGCCTAAACCAAGAAACTCTGCTTCATAACCCAAAAAGCCCAACGGTAACTATGGCTCCAGAGGGTATATGGTTTGTTTGTACTCAAGGCATTTATAAGTGTATATACCCTGCTCACCCTAAACTGTGTGTAAGTGCTTACATTATTCCTCAAGTATATCTATATGGAGGAAATCCTGAATTCTTAGTGACTCCCCCGAGACTAGCCAAGCGGGTCCCACTCCTAATCCCCATTGTAGCTACTATAGGAGTAATAGGTTCAGCAGCTGTAGGGACGACAGCATCAGTGCAAGGAGAAACTAACTTAAGGCAGCTATCCCAAACCTTCACAAAAGATATCTCCCTTCTTCAAGATCAAGTAATATATTTAGAACGCCAGGTAGACACCCTGGCTGAAGTAACCCTTTAGAACAGGAGGGGACTGGATCTCCTATTCCTTCAACAAGGTGGGTTACATGCCGCACTAGGGGAGGAATGCTGTTTCTATGCTAATCACTCAGGGGTAATAAGAGAAAACATTAAAGAACTCACCAAAAGATTAAAAGATAAAGAAAAGGAAGAAAATCCTAGCTGGTATGCTTCCATGTTCAACACTTCCCCATGGCTAACCACCCTTTTATCTGCAATTGCAGGACCCCTTCTTTTGCTTTTGTTACTAGTTACTATAGGGCCCTGCATTTTTAATAGAATCATAGCCTTTATTAAAGAAAGAATAGAAGTAGTTAAGCTAGTGGTTTTATCCCAACCCTATACCATTATCCCTAGTGGTGAAGAGTCAAGGGTTTGACAAACCCCCAAGAGAAAATGGGGGAATGTTGGGAACAAGGAAATTAGGAACTAAATGTGACCTTAGTAAACAGGGACCACATTGTAGCTAAAAGGAACTAATAAGGGAGACAGAGTGCAGGATGTAATTAAGCAAACATCTTATGTCGGGCAGATGCTCTCCCCTAGTGTGTTAGATAGGTAATGCTTTGTTTATGTGTCGGGCAGATGCTCTCCCCTGGGTATGCTAGATAGGCAATGCTTTGTTTATGTGTCGGGCAGATGCTCTCCCCTGGGTAGGCTAGATAAGCAATGCTTTGTTTAGTTTTAAAAATATGAATTTTACCCTATTCCCACGTGGTCTCTGTAAGCAAAAAGCTAACTGCCACATCAGCTTCTGTGATAACGCTTTCTTGCTTGCTCATGCCAAAAACCCTATATAAGGACCTAACTATAAGCGCTCAGCGAAACTCTCGTCTGCAGCCCTTGTGGGTATTGTGTCTCCAGACACTCTGAGAGTTCGCCCCTGCGCAGGTTAAAACTCAGCCAATAAAGTAACACCTTTGAAACCCTGAAAGTCTCCGAAATTTGTTCTCACATTCGCTGGATGCTACATTGACTACTCAGGCCCCTGGGCCAAGAGGTAGGTCATCTTCCCAGGTGAGTGTAACTGACATAAGTCAGTGCACCAGTAAATGATAGAATCCAAGGAATACTCTAGAAGAGAGTGAGGGGGACAGGCAGGATTTGACTGTGGCAGAAGAACCATGGGCTCTACCCTTGGTCATTATGTTTATTCTGTAAGGCTGGGTGGGGTAGGACAAGTGGGAATCTAGTTACAATTAGCATCTT
The DNA here is from genome assembly GCF_004126475.2 of Phyllostomus discolor. Lineage (NCBI taxonomy): Eukaryota > Metazoa > Chordata > Mammalia > Chiroptera > Phyllostomidae > Phyllostomus > Phyllostomus discolor. The sequence continues at coordinate 15,170,415 of NC_040914.2, forward strand.
GGACTACAAATATGGCCACTGTTTGGACTACAAGTAAAATGGTGATTGAACTCTGACCCAGAAGAGGTGACTGACGTCAGACCAGGAACCACCAACGATATGTTGCTTCTTTGTTCACCAAGAACCAATCCTTGGCTCCCAAGCGAAATCCAGCCATATAAAACTCCCACCCCTTCCCTTCTCCTACGTGGTCTTTTCTTAGCCCCTTCTCTGGGTGGGGAAAACGTCGCCCGGGAGCACAAACTTCCAAAATAAAGCTCATCTGCCTGTTTACATGGCTAATTGGCTGTTTATTTCCTCAGCAGGGTCTAAGGAAACCTTACATGTTCTCCCTCTGTTGAGGGCAGGTGAGCACAGTGTGCAAATGTCCTCACCTACCCTCAGCAGGTAAAGGGGTGACAGAGGGCAAGAGGGGGCATTGGACTTGCTGAAATTTTGGCCCTTGTGGAACGTTTCTGGTGGTTATGAGATAAAGCTTTGGAAAGAACTGAAACTTCTTGCATATGTTAAAATCATTATTAATAATACCCCAGGAAGGAATATTTCTCTAGATAGCAGGTCTCAGCCCCTGGAAGCACAAGGGAGCCTGTCCAGTGTTGTAATGGGGCACATCAGACCAGAGGTCACTGGAAAGCAAGGGACCCAAATTCTGGCAGGGGGCCCCCAAATCAAGAGCAAAGACCGCTCCCCCATTTGCCATGAAAGACATAGAGTGGAGGAGGGTCCCAAGGTAACAGATTGAAGCAACCTGCTTCTGCAAAGGGAGGGGCTGTCTGAAAAAGAGGAATTGCCTGAGGCAAGAGGCAAGTACACACAATGCAGTTAACAGGAGGAGGGAAAGGATTGAAACCAGAGCTGGGGCTTAATAGCCCACCACCCTGGGGCTGCCAGCTCCTGACACTGGCTACCAAAGGCTTGCAAGATCTGTGGCAGCTAGATCCCTGCCCAGGGTGACTATAGACATCTGCTCTTTCCCAGAAAAAGGGACAAGACAAACATGGCCATTGGTTAAAAAGCTGAGCAGTCCCACTGGCTTCCAGGGTGCTTAGGATTCCAGAAGAGAGGAATTTCTAAAGCAGGAAGTAAGGAGAAGCTAAACTGTTCTTGTCTGTCTGGCTTTAGCACTAGGTACAGGCTCTTTTCTCTCTCTCTCTCTCTCTCTCTCTCTCTCTCTCTATCTATCTATCTATCTCTATCTCTATCTCTATCTCTATCTCTATCTCTATCTCTATCTCTCCTCTTGGCTCATGGAGATTTTGCTTGGGACTTTTGGTTGCAGGTGAACTTGGGACACTCTGTTCCTTTTTACCCACATGAACTGGAGCAATTGTGAGACCAGGCAGATGCTGGGCCCAGCAGGAGTTTAGGCCCCACATGTTTGGAAGCCCGCTCCTGGTAGGAGGCAGAGTCCTACACTGGGTACATGCTTTATCTGGCTCCAGCCTCTAGGACACTGATCCAGTGAAGCACAGCACATGGGTCCTGCACTGCTACAGGGAGCCCGAGAGCAGCACACCGCAGGTCCTGAAGGAGAGCACTGCTGCCAGATGATGGTGACTCTGAAACCCAAAAGTGCATCTTCCAGAGAGGGTGAAGATCTGTTTGTGTGGCCAGCTTAAGTTCCAAAAGGACAGATAAGAAAATGGGGAACTTCTGGGTGTGGTTTTGGCTTGTAATCTTTTGGGGAACAAGAATAGTTCTGGGTTTCATGGGGGAATAGGTCTCAGAGCAAGAGTGCCTCAGCCCCCCACCCCCAAATTAAAAACTTGTTGATAAAAACCTGTTTCCTCCAACACAAATCTTTGGGTCATGTGGATACAAGGTGACAAGCTGTCAAACCCCATGCTGCACTGTTGCAGTGTGACCAGACTTCCAAGGTCTCTTCATCCAGCTTCCAGTCTCTGAAGAAATTTTGGGTCATTCATTCAATCAATTACCATTTATTTCTTTAAAAAAAACTGTAATGCATCTTATGGTGTTTTTTTTATTTTAAAAAACATGTTATTTTTAGACAGGGGAAGGGAGGGAGAAAGAGAGGGAGAGAAACATCAGTGTGGGGTTGCCTCTTGAGCGCCCCTACTGGGGACCTGGCTGAAACCCAGGCATGAGCCCTGACTGGGAATTGAACTAGTGACCCTTTGGTTTGCAGGCCAGCACTCAATCTACTGAGCCACACCAGCCAGGGCACCATTTATTTCTTACTAATTCATCAAAAGCAACTGAGTGTTTCTTACACATTTATGCCTGAGCTGGTTGTAGTGTAAAGTTTAGAGTGAGAAGGCAAAGTCTTTTTCTTTTGTTTTCTTTTTTTTAAATATATTTTATTTATTATGCTATTACAGTTGTCCCATTACCCCCCTTCATTCCACTCCACCCTGCACACCCTCTCCCACCCACATTCAGGGTATTCTTACCCTCCCCCTGTCTATTTTCTACCTACAATCTATGCTACTTATTCTCTTTACCTTTTCCCCCTCTCTCCTCCTCCCACTCCCCTGTTGCTAACCCTCCATATGAGCTCCATTTCTGTGGTTCTGTTCCTGTTTAGTTGTTTGCTTAGTTTCTTTTTGTTTAAGGTATGGTTGTTAATAATTGTGAGTTTGCTGTCATTTTACTACCCATGTTTTTCATCTTCTTTTTCATAGATAAGTCCCTTTAAAATTTTATATAATAAGGGCTTGGTGATAATGAACTCCTTTAACTTGACCTTATCTGAGAAGCACTTTATCTTCCCTTCCATTCTAAATTAAAGCTTTGCTGGATAGAGCAATCTGGGATGTAGGTCCTTGCTTTTCATGACTTGGAATATTTCTTTTCAGCCCCTTCTTGCCTGCAAGATTTCTTTTGAGAAATTAGTTGATAGTCTTATGGGCACTCTTTTGTAGGTAACTCTCTCCTTTTCTCTTGCTGGTTTTTAGATTCTCTCCTTATATTTAATCTTGGCTAATGTAATTATGATGTGCCTTGGTGTGTTCCTCCTTGGGTTGAACTTCTTTGGGACTCTTTGAGCTTCCAGACTTCCTGAAAGTCTATTTCCTTTGCCAGATGGGGAAGTTCTCCTTCATTATTTTTTTCAAATAAGTTTTCAATTTCTTGCTCTTCCTCTTCTCCTACTGGCATCCCTATGATTGGGATGTTGGAACATTTAAAGATACCCTGGAGGTTCCTAAGCCTCTCCTCATTTTTTTTTTGAATTTTTATTTCTTCACTCTTTTCTGTTTGGTTGTTTCTTTCTTCCTTCTGATCTACTTCATTGATTTGAGTCCTAGTTTTCTTCCCATTACTATTGGTTCGCTGTGCATTTTCCTTCATTTCACTTAGTGTAGCCTTCATTTTTTCATCTAATTTGCAACCAAATTCAACCAATTTTGTGAGCATCCTGATCTCCAGTTCTTTGAATTGTGCATCTGATAGGGTGGGTTGAATTTACTCAGAAGCTTTGATCTGTTCTTCCGTTTGGGCCTTTTTTTTTTTTTTTTTTGGTCTTGTTGTGCCTGTTGCATATGAGGAGCAGAGCATTAGGTGTTCAACAGGTGGGTTAACCCAGTTGCTGGGTTGTGATGCTGTATGTGGGGGTGGTGTCCGAGAGAGAACAATGGTGCCTGCTCTGCTTCCTGCCATATATCAGTCACTCCTGCCACTTCCCCCAAGCAAACTGGGCCTTTCTGGTGCTGGTTCCCGTGTGGGTGGGCTTGCATATGTTCTAGGACCCTGTGAGTCTCTCCAACAAACTCTCCTGTGAGGCTGTCAGTCTCTCCTAGCACCTCAACCCCCACAAGTGTTTTCAATCAGTGTTTTGAGGCTTTATTTCCCCATGCTGGGACCCTGAGTTGCTCGCTTTGTCTTGCTTCCCAGTTTCATCTGGTTTATCTGCTTGTGCGAATGGGGGACTGCCCCGTCAGCCAGCTGCCCTGCACACCATGCCCCACTTCACAATCACCGCCTCACTGGGACTGCTCATTGCCACCCCGCACCCAGGGTCCATCCTCTGCAGCCTTGCATGCCCAGGGTTTGTGAGCTGCCGCCTTGCGTGCCCGGTGCCACCGTTTTTTGTTTTTGTTTTTTTTTTGCTGCAAGCCCTCTCTGCCTGGCTGTCCGACTCTGCCCTTCCTACCTGTCTCAATGAATGTGTCTATATTAACTCCTTGGTTGTTGGACTTCCATACAGTTCAATTTTCTGTCAGTTCTGGTTGTTATTTTGTTTCTAAATTGATGTTGTTCTTATTTTGGTTGTGCAAGGAGGCACAGTGTGTCTACCTACGCCTCCATCTTGGCCAGAAGTCCAAGGCAAAGTCTTTTTCTTTATACCTATTGGGTGTGACACCCACACATCAGGAAGCAAATGAGTAATTTTAAGTACAGTGCAGAGAGGTGAGGATCGCCCACCTGAGGGGAAGGCCTGAGCATTCCCTGCACTGAATGTGATTGTTACTGCAGTAATTTGTTTCTAGAGTCAAACAAATGAATGCTCCATTTCCTATCACACTTAAGACCACAATCTCTACCCTTGAGCTAAGAACGCCAAAGGGAAAAGGATCTGAACCAATGGTTGGCCTAGGGACCCAGAGACACCCAATAAGGCCCCGGAGTAAAGGAGAAGTTGGGGCTGTGGCTGAGGACAGACCTGGAGTGACTCTGGTCAGCTGCTCATGGCCTGTGTGACTCTGCTTTAGTGACTCTATATACCTGTGCCTCAGCTTCCCCTCAGTGGAGGAGGATGAGCATTTGGCTGCCAGGTTGTCAGTGTGTCAACTGTAAAATATTCACAATCTCTGACATAAATCTTGAAATAAATGAGCTGCTCAAATAAAAGTCACCTGCTATTGATCAACTTCAAGAGAGAATCCCCTGGGCTGATCTCTGGTAAATGAGGAGCTGCCAGGAGCATTTTTTTTCTCTTCTTTTTCTCCCTGGAATGCTCTTTCTACTCTTGTAAGTTCCCTAGGGTGGTCCACAAATTGCCTGGCAGTTTTGTGTACCTGTGCTCTTCACACACTGGGTCAGGTAAAAGACTGGGGGGCTCTATTCCTGCCCAGATGTGACTCTTGGGGCTGAGCCCTGGCTGGTGACCAGCTCAAAACCCATGAGGCTTAGGCTCCCAATAAACCATTGCTCACAATCAGCTCTTCCTAGGGGTCAGAGCAGACCTGACACGGGATCCCCAATGCTTCTGGAGTCAGGAGCCCTGGGGCATCGGTCTGGGGAGGGGCTGCTGGGCTGAGCTTCTCTGTGGGGATTCCAGGAGGCTCCTCAGGTTGGGCCTTGACCCGACACTGCAGGATCTTTGTCAGGATCAGGGTCAGGTTCATGGGGAGGAAGCAAGAGGGCTGAACTGAGACTGGCCTCCCTTCACTGGGTTACTCTCATCTGACTGGTCCTTATGTCTGCAATGAATGTCTGCAGGTCTGGAATCTGGGAAGGGAACTCTGATCTTAGGAAGTTTGTCCCCACTGTGTGTGTCCGCAACTAAAGGCCCAACCCCAGCCCTGGATGTGATTCAGAAGGGAAAGGAGGCAGAGCCCAGGGCTGTCAGTTCTGTATGTGAAGTAGAAGTCACCCCACCCGACACCCAGAAGTCAGAGAGGAATCACTCACAGTACACATAGAGCCACCTGAACCCTATGTTTCTCATTGCACTTTCAAGGTAGACTACTATGGCATAGCAACTTGTGTCCTTCCTGGTGACCTTCTTTAAGTACAAGGGTCCATCATCATGTATTTCCTCTCTACCACTGAATGCAGGCACTGTGTCCTATACTCTTAAGCTTATTGCATAAAATGCAACAGTACACTTGGAGTTTGCCCTCCTGCTCTGTACACAGATGGGCCACAACATTGGAAGGCTCATTACTCATACGTAGAAACACACCTTCCCCTTCAGCAGCAACAGTCAACACTATAGCCAGTTGGGCAGTGGTGGGTGGGGTCTAGAAAGTTAAGAGTGAGACTAAGAGGGAAGAGAGAAATTGATCAATATTTGGATCTATGTGTTGGGATGGAAAGATGAGGCCCTGGGTCCTGAGCAGGTCTCTTCATCTCTCAGCCTTAGTGTGTGTGGGAGTGTGTGTGTGTCCCATGGTCAAAGTCAGCAGGGTAGTCACCATTATTCAGCTCCCCTGAACCTGTTGTTTCCTGTGTTTAAAATACTCTTCCCCATGTGTCTGCCCAGCTCACCCCCTCGCTGCCCTCACAGAGCTGCTGACACTCAGGGACATCCTGTGAAGACACCTTCACTGACCACCTCTTCTAATGGCCCTGTGTCTTTACTTCCTGACCTGCCTCAGCTCTGTTCCCTGCATAGTACTTGTGGCTACCTGACATCATGTCAACCATATTTTACTGTGTATAATGTACACACACATTTTTGGCCTAGACTTTCAGCACAAAACCTTTTGTTTTACTTTTTTAATTCAATTTTTTATTTATTTATATTTAGATACTTTTTGTACTATAAAGGTATTTTAGCATTTATTTTTGAATGTATTATGGTACATTTTTAATGCATCAGCATAAATAAAAGAATTCAAAACATTTATGTTGACACAGAATTAATACTACCCATGTATAATGCACATCCTTATTTTCCCTTAAAAATTTGGGCAAAATAAGTGTGCATTATACATGGCAAAATATAGTAGATTCTTTTTTTGTAACATGAGCTCCATGCAAGCAAGGCCTTGTCTGACCTTGCTGTAACCCAGTGCCTGCAACAGGTTGGAATTACCTGTGGGTGAATGAGTGAGTTTTCCCAGGGTCCTGCTCCTCCTGAGCTGTATTTGCCCATTTCTGAGGTTGATGATAAGGACAATTTTTTGCACCCTGCTTACGCCTTTCTGGTGTTTCTGACATAAATTATTATTATTATTATTATCATCAGTTTTGAAAATGCAAATACTCAAGTGAAGAACTTAGGAAATGAACAGCCATTGGGGTTTGCTGCCCTTAACCACTTTCAGATTATGATATTTTCCTGCTGCCGAGGTCCCTCTCCATCCTCCTCTGCTCCCCTGTCCTCTTCCCTCAGGTCCAAACAGGAGCCCTCTATCCCCTTGCAGGGTACTATCCTCCCCTGAAGACCCCAGCCAGCCTCTGTCTCCCATCCTCCCATCCACTCCTTACCTGCCAGCAGAGGCCCCTGCCAAGGGACAAGTCCTCTACACCCAGTAGCAGAAGGGGGATTCAGTGGTGTCTGCTGCCTGCTCCGTCCCTATGAAGGGAGTTCTCTCCCTATGAGAAGAACTTGGATTCCACAACCGCTCACAGTCACCTCGATCTGGACTGATGGGTTCTGCTGTCCCTCCTCCCTTAACGTGGAGCCTTCTAAATGGCAGCAAGATCTCTTCTCCGTTCACATGGGCCAGGGGCAGGGCCTCTGGGCAGTATCCTCCCTCTTTCTCCCCTCATTCCTGCTACCCCTGAGCCTCCTTCCCATTAGCCTTTGGTCTACATTTCTGTTCCCTGGGAACAGTTGAGGCCTTTGCACACAGACACACACCCTGTTTGGACAAGAAAAAGCCTGGGCCAGCCTTGTCCTGGGAATGCCCACAGCTCCCTGTCAGATGCACTATAGCCTCCCCCATAGCCTCTCTCACATTTGACTTTTCCCTTCTGATCAGGAGTTCTGTCTGAGGCTACCATAGGGTGGGGGGCGGGGAACTTGTCACAGGGATGTATACCCACTGTGCATCGGCTGACCTGTGAAACTTTAGGTGACACTTTAGGAATGCTGCTTCAGCAGCTGCCCAGCTAACGTGGATGCCTGGCAAGGCTGAGAGCCAGTGATGTGGGAATGGGACACCTCTTGCCCTCCCCTGTGCACAAGGAGGGTCTGCAGTTCCTAATAAAAATGCAGATTCCAACTTGGCAGGTATGTGGCAGACCACAGCCTCTGCATCTAATACAATCTCAGGGGAGGTTGATTTTACTGGCCTGTGGAGCTCACTTATAATTACAAGGCAGATGGAGGCATGTGTGTCCCTGAGAAAATGACCCTCTGACCACAGCATTAGCCTCTGCTTCTCTTAGTTCAGTTTCAGGGACACCCTGCTTCTCCATGCCTGTTGGTTAGCCTGTCCTTGTGCCTGTGTATCGCTGGGGCAGCCTCTGTCCTTTGCCTGGGAGACTCTCCTGTGCTGAAGCCACCTTGCCCACAGGTGGTGCCAGGCATGGTGGAGTGGGAGGAAGCAGCACAGGGACCCCTGAGAGAATAGGGGCTCCCAGGCCCTGTCAAAATGAGAAATGTCGAAACCCATGGAGCATTTTTATGAGTTTATTTGAGCCAAATTGATGACATGCCCGGAAGCAAGATCACAAATTCTACAAAGAACAGCAGTTTTGCAGTTCATTTTGTACATTATCATCAAAGGAGAAGATGAAGAAAGTTGCATGAAATCTATTACAAGGTGAGTGAAAGCATAGCAGGAAAAATCTCTAGAATTGGATAAAAGGCAAAATGAAGAAATACACACTTTTTTTACATTGGTGGGTGCTGGCTAATTAACATTCACAGCACATAGAGAGGGAATGCAGGGGACCAGAGCACCTGAGGGGCTCTGGGGTTTCATAGTCTGCTCCCAGAGGCTGTGCCTTCAAATGGTCTCACAGAGAAAGTCACTCTGAAGTGTTGAAGGTACACCATTCAGGGTTCACAAGAACAGGAGACAGGGCTCACTTAAGGTAAAGTCTGGGAGAAAACTGTACTTGAACAATGATTGAAATTAAAAAAAAAAAAAGAGAAAAAAAAAAAAAACCTACAGGCTGCAACGTGACTGCCTGCCACCATCTGCCTAATTAGGAATTTGTGATCAGACCATCCTGTGAGGATCTTTTGGCCACCAAGCTTGCCAGGTCTATTGCACAGCCCCTTTTTTGTTCACAGTTCCTGGGAGGAGTAGATGAAGGAGAGCCCGCATGAGGAATGGGCTCAGAAGGGCCTGTCTGCACAGGGGATGGGAATCACATTCCTTCTCCACCTCCTTAGCCAAAGCCAAGTTCATGTGTAAATTTTCTGTGGGGTGTGTGTGTGTGTGTGTGTGTCTTAATGTCACCCCCCTGTAGGCAAAGAGGAGACGGGCAGCCAATATTATGAAGTGCACCATGGATGCTGACCAGGCTAGAGAGGCTGGGAACTGATGCTTAGCCCAGAACAGAGATGGACTCTGACCTCCCAGCTGAGAGTCTGGTCCATCAGGGCCCTGTCACTGTGGGCACCAGGCCTCCCGACTCCATTCTAGGGCAGGGTGAGCCCAGTGAGAGGACAGACACTGTCAGAGTATTATGAGTCTAGTGTCAGGAGAACTGTCTTTGCTGGGATAGGTGCTGTTTCAGAAGGAGCTCTCTGTCAGAGGGAGGGCTTGCTAAGGGTTTTCCTGAGGCTTCTGGGGGAGAGTGCTGGCCTTGAGGGATGAACCTCAGAGTGCCCTGTGTGTCCCCCATCACAGCATTGGTGCATTGCATCAAAGTCATCTGTGTCCCTCTCTGTCATCTATTCTAGGCCTCCCACAGGACCTGGGAGCTGGAGCAGCTCCACGTGGAGACTCAACAAACAGACTCTGTGGGCTCTTCTGTTAGTAGAGGGGGCAGAGCTTCCGTGGGACACTCAGCTCTCCTAGGAGGAAAACATCCACAGATTCCAGGTTCTCCTGTCCCATCCTGCTCAGGAAGTTCCCTTTGTTCCTGATGACATCATTGGCTGATGAGAGGTATTTAGGGAGCACAGGCAGGTGTCCCCCAGACGAGGAACCTTAGGGATGAGGAGTCATCTCCTGATTGCTTTGACATCAGGCTGGGCTCCTTTCTGCTCTGGTAGTAACTCCACCTGGGGTGGAGGGTCCAGAGTGTGTGCCAGGTCAGGTCTCAGTGAGAAGAGAAGGACACAGGCTGCTGCCCAGCCCCGGGGTGATGTTGTCACTCAGAAGGTGGGGATAGGAGGGCTGTGAATCTCTAGGAATAAAGGGGGCTCTGACCAGTCGCTGTTAGAATGTCTCTGTCCTTTCTCTTGGCTGTACCAGGTGTAAAGACCCAACCCTGGGACATCGCCCGGCACTCAGTGGCCTCTGCTCATGTTGACACCAATTCCTTTGTGTCTATAAAGAATGTGCTCTGCCCCCAACTGTCATACAGGGTGACAAGCTTCCATGTGTGCTTTCTCTATCCAACTGATGAGTGTTTTCTGAACATCTGTGATGTCTCAGTCTCATGGCTGGGCCCTGGGATCTCCCCAGAGAACAGGACACACATGGCCCTTGGTCTCATGGAGTTTACCTTATCACAGAGACAGGCTCTCAGGTAAATCACAGCACGTGGGAGTTTGCCATAATCCAAAGAAGGGCTGAGAAGAAAAAGTTCTGGTGTGTCCAGAGCATGTACTTGAGTCTCAGCTAGTCAGGGGATCACAGAGGGCACTTCTGAGAAAGTGACTTCTTTCCTGAGATCTGAAGGGTAAGTGGCCCTACATCCCTGGAAAGACACAGTGTGGTGGGAAAGAGATGCCTGCAGAGGGCCAGCCTTCAGGTGGGAAGATGCCTGGCTGGATGGAGGAGCTGACAGAGCCCAGAGCAAGCAGGTTGGAGAGTGAGGAGTGAGGGGGACTGTGGACTGGGACATGATGGGCTGTGGGTGCTGCTGAGGTGGGGTCAGTATCCCCCTGAGAGGCTGCAGGCTGCGGTGTAGCTCTGCCACCCTCCGATGTGGATGGACAAACAGAAAATGTGCAAAAAAAGGCATGTTACAGGGATGGGTTTATTTCAGCTCTGTAGTTTCCATTCAACATACACTTTAAGCATGTCTCTTATGTGTATATATAACTTTCAACATATTGAGTTATAGTTGACATATAATAAACTTAACATATTGAAGGCATACAGTTTATGAAGTTTTGCCAGAAACTGTAGCCATGCACCAGAGAAGTTGTCACAATGAAGGTAAAGAGCATGTCCCTTACTCTTAAGTCTCCTTGGGCCCTTTTGTATCTCTTCATTCTGCCGCTCTCCCACCCCTCACCCAATGTTGTGAACACTCTCTTCTACTTTCTGTCATTATACATTAGTTTGCATTTTCTAGACTTTTCAAAATTTGAATCGTACAATTTGTAATTCTGGGCAGAGTTTGGCTTCTTGACACAACACGATTAGTTTGAAAGAGCTCTTTTTTAAAAGAATCTTTAATTCTATGCCATTGTCAGGATGCACCAAAGATGTGTATCCATTCACCCCTTCAAAGACATTTGTGTTGTTTCCAATATTGAGCTATCATAAGTAAACCTGCCATGACCATTTGTGCAGAAACACCTTTAACACAAAGAACTAGGTGCTTGTAAGACCACTGAAGAGCCATGGAAATGGAAGTTGGCAAGTGGCCACAGGAAGTCTGGTCTCAAGGTCGCATGGCCACAGCCCCACCCAGAGGTACAGAAACACCTGCTTCTTCACATGAATCTCTGTCTGCCACAGCCTGCCCATCAGTCAACACAGTAACAGAAATAATGATTCCACCTCACTTCCAGCTTCCAAATTACACACAAGTGCACCTCAGAGGCAGAATTTATTTCACATCTGGATCCTCAATCACTAGAAGTAAAAAGAAAGGTAGTATTTAACCTTTAAAGTCCTCTTATACTAGAAGGAAACAGAAGAAAATGGAGCACAGATGCCAAATGTCCACAGACCACACATGGCATGTCAGAGTCCACTTGCAGGCTTGTGACTCTGCGTGTGTGACCCCAACTTCCAGAAGCCTCAGTTTTCTCATGTGATGTCATAGAAAAATATTTAGTGTTCTTCTCTTGCTCTTAAAACAGATCAACTGAAACTGTTGGTATTTTCAGAGTGACAAGGGTGGTAAGAGTGTCTTTTTCCTAATGAGGCCACTCTTGGCAGCCTCTAGATATTTGCCAGATGAAGGCAGCTCACCACAAATACCACTCGATTAAAAGCTTGGAATTTTCATGCCCTGGCTGGCGTAGCTCAGTGGATGGAGCACGGGCTAGGAACCAAAGTGTCCCAGGTTCGATTCCCAGCCAGGGTACATGCCTGGGTTGCAGGCCATAACCCCCAGCAACCGCACATTGATGTTTCTCTCCCTCTCTCTCTCTCTCTCTCTCTCTCTCTCTCTCTCTCTCTCTCTCTCTCTCTCTGTCTCTCCCTTCCCTCTCTAAAAATAAATAAATAAAATCTTAAAAAAAAAAAAGCTTGGAATTTTCAGCCAAAATTCCCAACCTTTTCGGAGGGAAGAGGTGCTAGAGATAATCACCAACGGCCAATTATTTAATCAAACATGCCAAGGAAAGGAAACTTCCATCATAAACCCCTAAACACAGGGCTCAGAGAGCATCCATGTCAGTAAACACAGGGAGGTCCTGGGAGAGAGGGCACTCAGGAAGGTACGGAAATTCCACGCCCGTCCCCTCATGCCTTTCCCTGTGAGCCTTTTGTGTGTAGGTCTTCCTTATGTTAAACCAGCATTAGTAAGTAAAGCTCTTTCCTGAGTTCTGTGAGTCATTCTAGATCCTTATAAAACCTGGGGACGGTCAGGGGAATCCCCAAATTTGTAGACAACTAAGCAGAAATGTGAGTAGCCTGGGTATCCCATTTGTTTCCGGGCCTGCAAGCTCCACTCGTGGTAAGCATCCTATACAAGTACACCACTTTTTATCTTTTATACCGTATTTACTGTATCTTTTCTCTGCTGGGATACACAAATACTTAACCATTGTGTTACAGTTGCCTACAGTAATGTGTTGTACAGGTCTGTAGCCCAGGAGCAACAGGCTGTATCACACAGCCTCAGTGTGCAGCAGACAATACCATCTAGGTTTGGGTAAGTGCCCTTGGATGTCCGACCAGTGATGAAATTGCTGGATGACACATTTCTCAGAATGCGTCTCTGTTGTTAGTGATGCATGACTGTGGTTTGACATTAGAACATGTGGTGCTTCCAGTTTTGCTCTTTCTCAAGACTGATTTCACTCTTTGTGGTCTGTTGTAGTTCCACACAAATTTTAGATGTGTTTCTATTTCTGTGAAAAATGCCATTAGGATTTTTTTAATGTAATCTGATTGTTCATTCTTGCTCTTGGTGTCTAATCAATAACTCATTGCTAAGACTATTATCAACCAGCTCACTGACTATGTTTTTTTAGGGGCTTTATGGTTTCAGGTCTTATGCTCAGTCTTCAATTCCTTGGAGCTGATTTCTGTGTAGAGTGTAGGATATCGGTCCACTATCATTCCTTTGCATGTGGTTGCCCAGGTTTTCCAATGCCATTTATTAAAGAAACTGCCTTACCACATTGTGTATTTCTGTCTCCTTGGTCATAAATTAATCAACCTTACATCCTGGGTTGTCTATCTGTTTCATTGAGCAATGAATCCTTTTTATGACAATGCCAGGCTGTTTTTTATTGCTACAGCTTTCTAATATATTTTGAAATCAGTGTGATACATCCAGCTTTGTTTTTCTTGCTCATTATTGCTTTGGCTACTCAGGGTATTTTGTGGTTTCTTACAAATTTTTTTCTATTTTGGTAGAAAATGGCATTGAAGTTTTGTTAGGGATTACATTCGTCTTTAGATCATTTTGAGTAGTATGAATATTTTAACAATATTAATCTTTTTAATCCATGGACATGAGATATCTTTTTTTTATTTTATTTTAATCATTGTTCAAGTACAGTTTTCTCCCTTTTACTCCCAATCCAGCCTACCCACCCAACCCTCCCCACTTCCCTGCCATTACCACCCTCCCCCTAGTTTTTGTCCATGTGTCCTTTAAATTTGTTCCTGTAAACCCTTCCCATTCTCCCCTGAAATTCTCTCTTCTCTCCCCTGTGGTCACTGTCAGCCTGTCCTCTATTTCTGTGTCTTTGGTTATATTTTGCTTGTTTCTTTGTTTTGTTGTTTAGGTTCCAGTTAAAGGTGAGATCATATGGTATTTGTCTTTCACTGCCTGGCTTGTTTCGCTTAGCATAATGCTTTCCAGCTGCATCCAAGCTGTTGCAAAGGGTAAGAGCTCCTTCTTTCTTTCTACTGCATAAAATTCCATTGTGTAAATGTACCAGAGTTTTTTTATCCATTCGATTACTGATGGGCATCTAGGTTGCTTCCAGCACCTGGCTATTGTAAATTGTGCTGCTATGAACATTGGGGTGCAAAGGTTCTTTTGGATTGGTGTTTTAGTGTTCTTAGGATATAGTCCCCGCAGTGGAATTGCTGGGTCAAAAGGCAGATCCATTTTTAGTTTTCTGAGGAAGCTCCATACTGCTTTCCATAGTGGTTGTACAAGTCTGTAGTCCCACCAACAGTGCACTAGGGACCCCTTTTCTCCACAACCTCTCCAACACTTGTTGTTTGTTTCTTTGTTTATGATGGCCATTCTGACTGGTGTGAAGTGGTATCTCATTGTGGTTTTAATTTGCATCTCTCTGATAGCTAGCGATATTGAACATCATTTCATGTGTCTTTGGATTTTCTGTATGTCCTGAGATATCTTTTTATTTATTTGTGTGTTCTTCAATTTCTTTCATTAATGTTTTACACTTTTCAGTGTACAAATCTTTCACCTCCTTGGTTAAATATATAACATACACCTCAAAGGGAGAGAGAAAGAATTTACAAAAACACCTTTTCTAAAGAAAATGCTCTGAAAGAAAGGGAGTTCTCTTTCTCTTTTTTGCACCAGGGAAAGTTAATTTCTTTTTCTTTTTCAATATGTATTTACCCTATAGCTGTTATACAAAAACAAGTGGTACATCTTGTCACATGCTGCAATACTAGCTTGAGGAGGTTTAGCAATAAACCTGGAAGGTTTAGTAATAAAAGGAGACCAAGGAAGGAATTTTATTTTTAAATCCTCACATGAAGATATCTTTATTGATTTTAAAGAAAGAGGAAGGGGGAGAGAAAGAGGGAGGAACAGCTATTGGTTGCCTCCTGTACACACCTTCATGGAGGATCAAACCCATAACATAGGTATGTGCCTCAACAGGAAACCTTACCTGCAACCTTCTGTTGTATAGGATGATGCTCCAACCACCTGAGCCATCCCGCCAGGGCAGCAAGTAAATCTTTTCAGTAAGGCTTTAGGAGATGTATGGCACATGGGTGTAGAGAGTCACTGGCAAGGGAGGTTGAAGGCTGGCAAGACACAGGCCATCTCACCCACAGTGACCCTGAGAAACACAATCTGTGGGGGTGAATAGCCACTTGGTGAAAGACTATTTTAGGTTCTCAAAGTTCAAGTCTGCAGTGCAAGTAACAGAGTCAGGGTTTAGGGTCTAGGTGAGGGCTTGCCTTGGTCAGTGTCAGGAATTGATGTGATGAAGATGTTTTTGGTCAAAATTTGGGGTTGGTATGGGGTCAGGGTTAAGAACTAGTCTGATTATGGGATCAGATTAGAGGTCAATGTCTGGAGAAAAGTGGCTGATCTTCAGAAACTATAAGCCTGGACTTCACTGTGTCTATCTCTACTTTGATCTTCTCCATTCTGTAGCTAATTTTCTTTTGCTCTTGTATTCCATTTCTCTCTCTCCCTCTCCCTCTTTTCTCTTCTCTCTTTTTAACTCCTTTTGTTCCCCTACGTTATTTTTGCAATTCATTCTAGCAGAATTTAAACAGCTTTAAAATAGATTCTTGTTGACTGAAATTGACTTTAGACCAACATAAATAATTTAGAAATTAAATTAGCATAAGCTTGTTCAGTCTCTTCAAATATAAAAATGAAATCTAAATTCCAATGCTTTTTTATTCTGGTGTCACTCACAGGTAACTTTTTTTTTTTGCAATTGGTCAGTCACTTGCAATAGATTTTTTAAATCGTGTAACCCTGTTTTACAAACACCATTGGACAAAAAGCTTACTGCCTGTAAGAGGAAATCAGACTTGACTAAGCCTCACACAGGCTCTGAAAAAGGAAAACCACATGTTGATAAATGTGGGTACATTCTAATATCAAGTAATAGGGACAGTAAATGAAAAGCCATATAGAAATAAATTATAAAAGAACAAACCATTGAATCCATCCCAAAAAAATTATACTTAAAATTACCCTGAGTCTTCTCCCACTAAAATCTTCAAGGTAGAAATTTAAAATATTCTTTGAAATAACTCCTGGGTGGTTGAATTTATAAATTAAGGACAGTAAGTGCACCTGTGTTTCAAATGCAGCATATTCTACATGGAAATTCTTACATACTCCAACAGGAGACTCACAGAGCAGAACTCCAGATTTTGGAGCTTGGAGGAGAAAAATGCATGCTTCCATGGTAGACATTCAACATTTGAAAAGGGACTTCTGGCTTGTTACTGGGCCCAGTGGAGTCTGATGCCTGCTGTACTAGACTAAATGTTTCTCCCCCCAGATTGTATGTGTTAAAACTGTAATTCCAGTGTGCAGATGTTTGGAGCTTGGACCTTTGGGAAATAATTAGGTCAGGAAGGTGGAATTCTCATAAATGAGGTTAGTGTTTGTATTAGTCAGGTTCTCTAGAGAAACTGAACCAATAGGAGAGTGAGAAAAAAAGAGAGTTATAGAAAGAGATTTATTATGAGCAATTGGTTAAAACAACTGTAGAGGCTAAGAAATCTCATGATTTGTTTCCTGCAAGCTGGAGCCCAGGAAAGTGGGTCAGGTTGTTCCAGTCCAAACCTCAGGGCCAAAGCCAGGGAATCCAATATAAGGTGCAGTCCAAGCTTGAAGCCTGGAGAAGAGGAGGCCTGATGTGGAAGGGCAGGAGAAGATCAGTGTCCCAGCTCAAGCAGAGATCAAATCCCTTCTTCCTCTACCTTTTAGTCTGTTCAGGTCCTAAAACAATTGGAAGAAGCCCACCTACATGGTGAGGGCCATCATTCCACCCATTGAAATGTTGTTCTCTTCTGGAAACACACTCACAGAAACAGCCAGAAATAGTGTCCCACCAGCTTTCTGGGCATCTCTTAGCCCATTCCTTATATTAGTCACATTGACATAAGATTGACCATCACAGTACCCTCAAATAATGACACCTGCAGCCGAGTCAGGCCCTCATCAGAGCCCAGTCATGCAAGCACCCTGATCTTGAACCTCCAACCTCAAAAACCATGAGAAATAAATTTGTGTTGTTGAGAAGCCATAGTATTTTGTTAGAGAAGCCCAAACTGACCAAGACACCTGGCAATGAACACAAAGGACATTATGACCTGAAGTGCACACCACATACTGGATACTGTCTGAGCCACCAATACATGACCTTGGACATGTAAAGCAACATCCATCATCCATGGAAAAGGTAGATATGGGATCCAACTCATGCAGGACTGGCAGGCACAGGTGACCATCCCAGCAAGTGGTTCAGACACCCATGGCGCCTGCTCCCCCTACCCTCTCTCCTCCCATACCCTAGTGCTTATGGGGATACCTGTGATCTGTTCACAGAGGAGACAAAGCACAGACCAGGTGTGTGAGTGGACTGCACAGTGGGCTGGTGCCGTGTTAGCACTGCACTCCTGTGGGTCTGACACAGTGAGGCAGAGAAATTTTTCAAGTGACAAGACTTCAAGGTTCTACCTTATAAGGGGGAGGGAAGTACTTAGTCTCCTTCTGCTTGGTTCTGTATGAGCCACCTGGTCATGACATGGAGAGAATAAAAGCATGAAAAGAAGACAGGGAGGATCTGGGGGTGGTTGACTGGGGATGGGCACTGAGTGTGAAGATGTTCCTGTCCCACCCTAATGCCCACCAGACTGCCCACACCAAGGAGAGGCTCTTGGCATTCAGTGGACACTGTCAGGCAGCTTCTTTCCCACCAGTGTGTGCTCACTGGGCTCCTGTGAAAAACAGCCATGTGGGCAGTGAAAGCCGCCCATGGTTACAACAAAGGGGCTCACTCTCCACAAGGCTGACCTGGATTTACACTGTGGAGAAAAATTCAGCCTTGACTTCCTTCCAAGTTTGCAGGGTTACCCCATTCCCCAATGGTTCATTGTATAGCAAGATAAATGCTAACACTAAGACTTTCTAGAAATGAGTTTTCATGTACTGTAGGAAAATATCGTTCAACCAAAAGTTGGTCATCAACACATTTAAGTGTGGATGAGAAAGGGGCCACACACTAAACCTGAGAAGCTCAGGGGAGGCCTGCATGGGGGACTTACCAACTCAGAGGCCTAAAGTAACCACATAGGATGGTCTGAAATAAAAACCTTGTAACCCAAAGTGAGTCATGTTAAGTAGTAATGTCTTAGGCCAGTATTTTCTCTGATAAAAGTCAATCTTTACCTTAACTGAGTCTGTCTATTGTCTTTTTGCATCTAAGATAACTTACTTTTGCAATGTCAGGGCAATTTCCTTTTTTGGATCCTCACTGCACCAGAGCAGAGACACAAAGCCCCTCACTGTTATGTTGTTCATTGTTAACTGCTAACTATCCTGTACCAACCAATGGAAAATAAGTATCTATTTGTTTTACCTTTTATCCAGTCTCAGAAATTTTTCTGCTTTGCTTTCTCCCGCCTCCCTAAACTATCACCAATAAAATTCATATAACCCCTTAAGTCTTCCTTGATTGTATTGTAAATAATGGGCCATACTGCCATTCCCTGAATCATTGTCTCAGTCCATTGAAATTGTGCTTCCTGGCTATTGGAACCCTGCTGTGACAATATCCAGTGAAACCCAGGAATCCTCTAAGCTGCCTTCTTGTTTTGGGAAGAGAAAAAGATAAGATACCTCCCAGTCTTTCAGGATTAATCAGTGGCCCACCTTAAGATATGAGATAGACAAGGTATTTTACTTGAGGTAGGTAATTTTGAGGTGGTTTTTTGATGGTGGGGAGTCTAATGAGTCCTAAAGGTAGAGCATCTACATACAGGATGAGATTGAAATCTTTAGGAAATTTAACATTTTTTAAATCAGCTTTTACTATCTGGGAGAAAAAGGATTGAATTTCTCCTGGAGCATTTTAGTCCAACTAAAGTGGCAATCTTCCCAGGTGAAGGCAAAAAGATACTGACAGTCTTTTCCCACTGGAATAGTGAAAAAGGCACTCTAAAATTGTATTACTGAAAATATTAGCAGTCAGGAGTTGCTGAGAACATTTGTAAGGTATGCGGATTTGGAACAACAGGATGTCTGAGAAAAAACTATCGTATTTATAGCTCTGAGATCCTGTACGAATCTCCGATTTTTTCCATTTGGTTTCTTTACTGGAAGGACAGGAGAAGTTACAGGGCCTTATACATAAAATTATAAGTCCCCCTTTTAAGTAGAATTGTGTATATAGTGGGCTTAATTTTATCTAGTACATCAGGTCTTAAAGGATTTTGGTGAATATTTGGTAGAGGCAAACTATTATCAATAGTTATTTTAACAGAAGTGGCTGACTTGAGCTTGCCAATATCTGTGCTGGAAAGGACCCGAAGTTGCACTGGAACATCCTGCAACAAATGCTCAGTCTCAAGATTATCTTCCTCTTGTGGGAGTTCTCTGAAATCGCTATTTTACCCATTGCTGTAGTATCTGATTCATTTAGTTCTAAGTACATTTCACCCTTCCTGGTAGTGTATGCAGGCATCATAGGTTTCAAGAAAAATCTCTCCCTACCAGGTGAATTGGGGTCAATGTGACCGGCAAAAGTATATGTTTCCCTGTAACCTTTCCTAGTTGAAAGAAGACAGGTTCTCATTTAAAAACAGTCATCGGGTTATTAAATATCCCTACTATTTGCAAAGAATTTTACTCTGAGGGAGAAGGCAACTTAGTTGGATATGGTTAAAATCTGATAAAGCAGCCCCAGTAGATACTATCTGCAAGGGCCTTAGTAATTTCACCTTATACATTAATTTCAAGTTCTCCTAAACTATTAGTAAAAAGAAGGGGAAATGCCTTCTCATAGTCCTTGGAGCAGCCATCTGCTTTATTCTGTTTCTTTTCTCTTTCTAAATCCCATTTCAATTTTCTATAACTGAACAGGCTTCTCTACAGGAGTTTCCCAGTGAACATTACATAATAATTCTGTTGCTTTTTTTTTCCCAGAAACCAGTGTGCATATTCATTGGAATAGGTCAGAATAGCCAGAATCACAGGTGCTAATGGTGAAATTAAATTCCTTTGTGAGCCAGAGTTCAAGAGACAATTAAGGAAATCTTTAGGTAGATTACTTAGTTCTGTTCTAATGCAAGGAATGTACATAATCACTGGTTTCCCTCTGCCTGAAACTGGCTTTTCTGTGAAAGGAGTTGCCAGAATTTTTAGATTATTCTTGTCTGAATTTCTGTTCTCATTTTCCCTTCGGTCAGTAGGATGTGGTAGTTAAGGACATAGAGAGGAGATGGAAGAAAAAGCAGGCAGGCAGGGAGAGGGCAAGTCTGGAGCAGGGAGCTCGGAGAGCAAAGGATGTGTTTGAAGAGCTCTAGAAGAGGGAGATATAGGGTGTTAACATTTATTAACTACAGAAGCCTACCGAATTAAGAGACAGAATAAAAGTTTTTATTAAAATTTATTTTAAAAAAGATTTATCTGTGCTCCCCTTAAAATCTTCTAATTTCCAATAAAGATAAGCTTCCTGATACTGGGAGACCTGAGATCACAGGAGAGGAGGGAGGGGCTGTAGGAGGAGGTTGCCCAAGGTTTATTCTAAACATGTATAACTTTTAAATAAATAGTTCCTTTCATTTTCACAAGTTCGTGGCATTGAGTGTCATGGTTTTTCGGTGGTGGGCAATAGAATCTGGAGTGGTTCTGTTTCATTGTGATTATTTTGTGAGTAATAATTTGTAATTCTTAATCCCTTCAGCTTACTGACTCAGCCCCCTAAGGCCCCTTCCCGTTCTTGTAGTAACTATCAGTCTGATTTCTGTATTTATGAGTCTATTTCCATTTTGTTTGTTTGTTTATTTTACGTTATCTGGTTTTGACCCTACAAAATCAAGTGTCACCCCCCCCCTCAGAGTAAGCTTCTGCACAAACGTGAGAAATATTCAGTGTCTCAAAATCAGAACATGCGCCCTTCCACCTAGAAAATATCATGGGGCAACCAAATTTTTACCAGTCAAACCTGCCACGAGTCACCTAGTAGGGTGAGACTTTCTCGAAACCAGTAATGCCCAAATATCTTTTTTTCCAGAAGGTTAAGATGTATTTAGAAATATGTACCCAGATGTCAAAAAACATTTCAAAAATGGGTGAATAAATTTGTCAGTCCTCTGCCAACATTTGATTGGCAACCCAACTGTTCAGATATTAGAAGCAGTTATCCTTGCTTTACAGATGAAGCCCTTACAGGGCCAGAGGTGTGGCTCCAGGACATCAACCTCCACCAAACCCACTTACCTTCCTGGAACATCCTTGTTCATTTAAAAAGGCTTACAGATAATGTACTTCATGAAACAAAAAATTTTCTAGGCAAGCTTATTTTTCTTTTCCTATACCTTTGAAATATATATACCTGGTCTTCTTCAAAAGCTCTTGTCTGGGGCACCTTTTAAAATACAAATTTGGGGGAAGTAAATCTTATCAAAAAAAAAAAAGAAAGAAAAACGTTAGCCATACCAGAGCAGAGCAATTTAATCTGTTTCAGCTCTTTCTTTCTAAATGAATAAATTTTAATAAAAGTTATT